>NW_020955033.1:14857511-14861240 GCF_900497805.2 Vombatus ursinus
TATTTATGATTATTTATTTGCTGTAGGTTCTTGGTCATCTGATAGAGTTGTTCTTATCTCAAATTTCCAAGAATATTGGCTTTAATATAATAAAGATGACAATAAGAACAGCACTAATAGGAATGATTCTGTTGAATGGATATTATTATGCCTAAGAGCTGGGGACACCTAGAGAAAGATCAAGACTCTTCAGAAAATATAGTACACTAAATGGGATCGGTGGATAAACTTTCAGTGAATTATGGTCTACATTTCCTTGGTTCTATTTTGAGTAATTGTTTTTTACCTTTTTGAAATATATCATTTCTTATTAATGCAAAGAAAACCATGAGATACAATGATCCATGTAATTCCTATAAATAAAATTTCTGATTTTAAAGAGAAAGAATAGGGATTTTATCTATCAATTCTTTCAGGAGATTCATTAGCTAATTACTGATTTCTAGAATTAATCTGACTAGTGTAGATAGCTCCACAGGAAGACTGGAGAAACTATTTAACAATACCCAGGCATTTCAAATTGAGTTTCTGAAAGTTAAACTTCATCAAGATTGCTTTTATGGATTCATCTCAGTTTTTAGCCAAGCCTAAGATATTTAGTCTCATGATCTCCCAACTTGTGGGAAGAATGCTGATGCAATGTTGTGTAACAACGTGAGAGGAGGAGTTGAGAGGGAACCTATGGAGAGACATTCTTTTTTATTATCATTATGAGAAGGGACATATGTTGTTTCATCCTCTGTATTTTGTGTGTGTCTTAGAGAGAGAGAGAGAGAGAGAGAGAGAGAGAGAGAGAGAGACAGAGAGACAGAGAGACAGAGAGACAGAGAGAGAGACAGACAGACAGAGAGAGACAGAATTTGGAAGCTACAATGCTTGGCTAGAGACCAGGAATTTATATACATTATTGAAGGCAGCATATAGAAATATTCCCAACTTAATTTATAGCTGAACCATGCAACATGGTCCTTACACATTGATTTTGCCATGGTTTATACAGACAAAATAATGTTGATCAGTCTTACCAAAAGCTGTGGTTAAAATAGTTGTATAACAGGTTTGTAATACTATGGATATATATCATTATTGATACCTGGTTGGGACCTGCTAATGTTAGCAGTGACCATTACAGCTAATTGCTATCCTGCAAACAATCAGACTTCTTCAAAACCCTGAAGAATTTTCTTCAGGTAATCATGAACATGCTCACTGAAGATGGTGTGGTTACTTGGCCCAAATAAAAAACAGTAAATTCTAGGTTTTTTTATTGTTATTACTACTTATATTCCAATGACCCAATATTATAAAGAAGCTGTATTACTTATAATGCTCAAAAAAAAACCCTACACCATACATCAATCAATTTTCTAATCAACATGTATTCTAAAATATCTGCCATATGCCAGGTAATGTGGAGGTTCTGAAGATTCAAAGACAAAAATATTAAATGGTTATGGCCTTCAAGAAGTTCTTTTATTTCCTATTAGGGATAAACCATTTAAATGAATACATGTGTGCAAAATAAACAGATAGTGTTTATTTGACAAAGAGAGTGCTAAATGCTTTGATTATTAGGAAAGGCTTCATGCAGGAGATATCACTTTAGAAGAGATGATCCAATTATAGAAACAGTCATAGATAGTGACTCACTATACAAAGGCTATTCTTTATTTCTCCAGGGTGGAAAATGATGAAGACAGACTGACATCTATCATAAAAATCTTTATAAAAGCTAACTCCCTATTATTTGTGTCCCTAGAGCAGAGGTTTAAATAATAGATTATGAAAAAAATATATGTGTATATATTTCTATTAATGTGAGGGATACAAGCTAAGACATAAATTTAAGATATTTCCCCAATTCATATCCCCTCCCCCCAATAATGTGCACTCTCATTCTCATTCAAGCTTCACTCCCAATCCTGTCTTGGTACTGTTACACTCTTGATGACCTAAGGCCTGGCTTTACAGTGGATAAGTAGGTGCAGTATTGTCATTTAAAGTTGAATATTTTCCACTCCTGAAAAATGGAGAATTGATTATCTCTTTAATCTTGCAGGATTGAATAAGATTATATACCAGGTAAATGGAATTCAATAGACCTTTTCTTCCTTCCAAACTCATCTTTTTTTTTTCCATTTAATATCTAAACTTTTATTTGAACTGGTCTTAAGTCAGTGTACAGGTAAAGCCCTTCCTCTCCCCCAAGTACTGGCACCAATCTCATAAAATTCCTGGGGAGATTTTAAAGTGTTCATTCACTTCTGTATTGGGGGCAGGGAATTTAGCGGGGCTTTCATTATGGCTCTGACAATTAAAAAAAAAGGAACAAATATGAAGGTGGAACATAAAAAAAGTTTCTTTTTAATGATTATATAATTTGCATGTAAAACAATACTAGTACCTCCTACCCTTCCCCTCTCCCTGGTCTGGATTTATGTTAAGTAGCTCTTTTGTGTGGAGCAGGATGGTCTTCGCAAAGGCAAATAACTCTGTTGCAATGCATTATACAATATTTGGAATGATTATTAAGAAAAAAGCACAATCAGAGTGCTGAAGACACACTATAGAACTGCAGGGATGTTTGCGTCCAACATACTTAGACAGCTCATCTTCATTATTCCAGTTTTTAAATTCTGAGTTGTGTAATAATAATAATAAAATGTCATGCAAATCTCATCTCTTTTTTTTTGGAGGGGGGAATTACCATGTCACATCCTTTGACAAAAAGAAATAAACAAACAACAAACAAAAAATGAACAACTCCACAAACAGTCCATTTAGAAACATTTGTGAACTTCTAAGCTGATTTAATAAGAATCTCATGTACTATATCCTCCCTTTGAATAGACCTATCAGAAATGTTCACTGCTAAATTATATACTAGATGACCTTCTTAAGCAAGTAATTTGCTGCATTGGTTCCCAGAAAGGGACAGATGGTATATGTCTGGAGAAGATACAGATGCAAAAGTGGTTTTAAAAATATAGACCCTAATGTATGAGAGGCTTTCATTATTTTTTATTTTCTCTTATGGTTCCAGATTTTTTTGAAGAGAAGATAAAGAACAATATAGAATGAATTTTCCCTATAGAAATGACCAAAATGCCTGTGATATGAGTGTTTCTACTTAAACGGCCTTTTTTTTTTTGGATTAAATTAGACACTGTGGATAGAATTAGGGTCATTAACAATTGCTCTTTAACCTTTTGGCTGATGAAAACAAGTGATTTTCTTGAAAGGAAGACACCCCTGGGACTTTCTTTATCTGCAGAGTTTCATCCTAAAATAAATTCAGGTGATTAATGATTTTTTTTTCCCAATAGATTAATTTCCTTTGAAAGAATCTCTAATTCCATTTCCTCCGTTTTGAGAATTTTTGCAGTCTTCATACTATGACCTTTTCAGCTTTCCTCTTCTAATCTAGTAAACAGTGTCATTCATCCATGAAGCCCTGGTTTCACCTATATCTGTCAGAAAGGACACCACTTCTTGGTTCCTCATTAATACATGGATTTATTTATGGCCGGTGACCTTCTGGTAATTCTGAAGTTGTCAAAGATATGGCCATAAACACACCAGTATGCAAGTTTGTAAGTAGACAATCATTTCCAAGGTCAGACTAGGGTCTAACATTTCACTGGTTATTTAATTCCTTGTCTTTGTATTATTATTGTTATTATTATTATTATTATTATTATTATTATTATTATTATTATTATTATTATT
>NW_020955033.1:14861250-14861774 GCF_900497805.2 Vombatus ursinus
TTATTATTATTATTATTATTATTATTATTATTATTATTATTATTATTTCCTGGGGCCTGTCACTTCCTATTTAGCTCTGTGGAGATTTTCCCACTTTGTTTCAATAAGATGAAAATCTGTCCCTCAGAATTAAGGAGCTTCTTAAACACCTCTTACCAGTGGACTCAATACAGCATGCTTATATTGCTAGAGATGAAAGATACAGAAATGAACCTCAGTGAAAAGAGAAAATAAAAATACAGTCTATCTATGTTACAGAACACAAAGAGGTGGGAGGTAACAGTCATTCTACCCCAGTATTTTGTGAAGTTGTGATATTTACCTCCTCCACACACACTCCATACCTGCCTTGAATTATTTTCCTCTCCTGTGATTCCAGTAATCCATGTGGCCAGACATGCAGAAAGGTGTGGAGTGAGGAGAGATGGGAGAAAACTGACGTAGTAGGATCTACCTACCTACCTACCTATCTATCTATCTATCTATCTATCTATCTATCTATCTATCTATCTATCTATCTATCT
>NW_020955033.1:14861784-14924300 GCF_900497805.2 Vombatus ursinus
TCTATCTATCTATCTATCTATCTATCTATCTATCTATCTATCTATCTGTCTGTCTGTCTGTCTGTCTGTCTGTCTGTCTGTCTGTCTGTCTATCTATCTATCTATCTACAGCAGAAAAGATGCTACAGCCCTGGACTTATTCACTTAGATGTTCAGGGGAAGGGTAAAAGAAATTCATTAAAGTGGGATTGAAGTCCTTGAAGTTATGACTCTTCTAATGTCACCTGCACCTTGGTATAACACCATCAGTTCATGTAAATCTTTCCAAGTTTTTCTGAGTGCATCTTGCTTGTCATTTCTTATAGCACAATAGTAATTCATCACAATCATATACCACAACATGCTTAGCCATTTGTTAATTGATGAGCATCCTCTAAACTTCCAATTCTTTGCTATCACACAAAAAAAGCTGCTATAAACATTTTCCCCTTTTTCTCTTTTCTATTTAGGATATAGATCTAGTAGTGGTATTGTTGGTGAAAGGATATGCCCAGTTTTGTAACTTTTTGGGCATAGGTTCAAATTACTCTCCAGAATGGTTGGATCAGTTCACAACTCTACCAACAGTGCTTTTGTGCCCCACGTATTCTCCAACATTTATCATTTTCCTTTTCTGTCACTTTAGTCAATCTGATAAGTGTAAGGTGGTACTTCAGAGTTGTTTTACTTTGCATTTTTCTGTTCAATAGTGATTTAGAGCATTTTTCCATATGATTATAGATAACTTCGATTTCTTCTGAAAACTGTCTTCATATATTGGACAATTTTGTAAATATTCATCCATTTCAGTTAGTTTGTTAGACTTTTTGGCATATAATTGGGGAAAATAGTTCCCAATAATTGCTTTAGTTTCATCTTCATTGGTGGTGAATTAATCTTTTTCATTTTTGATAAAATAATTTGCTTTTTTCTCTCTTTTTTAAATCTAATTAATCAAATGCTTTACCTATTTGTTTATAAAACCATCTCCTAGTTGTATTTATTAGTTTGATTGTTTTCTTACTTTCAATTTTATTAATCTTTCACTTTCAGGACTTCAAATTTGGTGTTTAATTGTGGATTTTAAATTTGTCCTTTTTCAAATTTTTTTGGTTGCATGCCCAATTCATTAATCTGATTTTTTTATTTTATTGATGTAAATGTTTAGATACCTATATATATATATATATATATATTCCCCTAAATACTGCTTTGACTGCATCTTCTAAATTTTGGTATGTTGTGTCATTGCTGTCATTCCCCAAAAATGAAATTATTGATTGTTTCTATGATTTTTTCTTTGACCCATTCATTTTTTAGGATTATATTATTTAGTTTCCAACTAATTTTAATCTATGTTTCTATGGCCCTTTATTTAATATAATTTTTATTGCATTATGGTCTAAAATGAATGTATTTAATTTTTCTGCAATTGGTTGTGAGGTTTTTATGTCTTAATACAAGGTCAAATTTTGTGAAAATGTCATGTACAGCTGAGAGAAAAGCATATCACTTTCTATTCCAATTCAATTTTCTCTAGTGGTCTATCATATCTTTAAATAATATTAATCTTCTTAACTTCTTTTTGATTTTTATGGTAAGATTTATCTAGTTCTGACAGACAAGTTGAGGTCACTCATTATTATAGTTTTATTTTCTATTTCCTTCTGTAACTCATTTAGCTTTTAAGAATCTGGATATTTTACCATTTAATGTCTATATATTGAGTATTGATATTACTTCATTGCCTACGGTACCTTTTAGGAAAATATAGCTTCCCTGCTTATTTCTTTTAATTAGGTCTATATTTGCTTTTGATTTTTCTGTGATCATGATTGCTATCCCTACTTCTTTTTTTTTTAACCTCAGCTGAAGCATAATAAATTCTGCTCCAGCCCCTTACTTTACTCTGTGTGTATCTCTCTGCTTCAACTGTGTTTTTTTTAAACAGCATGTTGTTGGATTCTATTTTTAATCCATTCTGCTATCTAGTTTCATTTTATTGTTGAATTCATCCCATCCACATTAACAGTTATGATTACTATTTATTTCCCTCCATCCTATTTTCCACTATTTATCCTTCTCTCTCTTTTTATCCTATCCCTCCTCAAAATTCTGTTATGCTTCTGACTACTGCCTCCCTTAAACTAGCCTCCCTTCTGTTAGCTTTTCCATTCTATTTCCCCCTTCCTCTCCTAATTCTCTGTAGAGTAAAATAAATTTCTATACCTAACTGAATGTGGATGTCACTTCCCCTTCCAGGTGATTCCAATAATAATAAAGTTCAAGTGTTATCTACTACCTCTCCAACATAAAAGCTCTTCCTTTCACTCTTTTGTGTGAGATAATTTTCCCCATTTTTTCCTCTCCCTTCCCCTTTTCCCCAAAGCATCCTTCTTTCTCACTCTTTTATTTTTTTTATTTTATTTTTGAAATTATTCCATCATATTCAACTCTCACCCATGGCCTCTATCTATGTAGATTTCTTCTAGCTGCCCTACTAATGAAAACTTTTTAGGAATGCAAATTATCATCTTCCCATATAGAAATACAAACAGTTTAAGTTTGATGAGACCCTTAAGATATCTCTTTCATGTTAATCTCTTTTATGCTTTTTTTTGAGTCTTGTATTTAAAAGTTAAATTTTCTCTTCAGCTCTGGTCTTTTTGACAGGAATGTTTGAGTCATCTATTTATTAAATATCCTTTTTTTCCCTGAAGGAGTATGCTCAATTTTGTTTGATAAGTTATTTTTTGTGGTGATCCTAGCTCCTTTGCCTTTTGGAATATCATATTTTAAGCCTCTGATCCTTTAATATGAAAGCTGCTATTTTGTGTGTGTGCGTGTGTGTGTGTGTGTGTGTGTGTGTGTGTGTGTGTGTGTGTGATCCTGACTGTGGTTTCATCATATTTGAGTTGTTTCTTTCTGGCTAGTCACAATATTTTCTTCTCAATCTGGGAGCTCAGGAATTTGGCTATAATTTTCCTGAGGGTTTTCATTTTGTGATCTCTTTTAGGAGGTGATTGGTAGATTATTTAAATTCATATTTTAATGTTTGATTCTAGTATACCAGGGTAGTTTCCCTTGATAAGTTCTTGAATATGATGTCTAGACTCTTTTTGTTGTCATCCTTACAGGTAATCCAGTAATTCTTAAATGATCTCTTCCTGATCTAGTTTCAGGTCAATTGTTTTTCCAATGAGATATTTCACATTTTCTTAATTTTTTTCATTCTTATTATTTTGTTTCATTTGTCTTATAGTCTCATGCAATCATTAGCTTCTACTTTCTGAATTCTATTTTTTTTAAGGAATTATTTTCTTCAGTGAACTTTTGTACTTCTTTTCCCATGTGGACAATTCTACTTTTTAAGGAGATCTCTTCAGTGTATTTTTTGTGCATCTTTTACTATTTGACCAATTCTGCTTTTAAGATATTATTTTCTTGAGTATTGAGTAATTATTGATGCTTTTTTCATAATTTTATTGGATCTCTCCTTTCTTTTCCCAATCTTTCCTCTAACTCTAATTTGATTTTTAAAATGCTTTTTGATCTCTTCTAGGAATTCTTATTGGGCTTGTGTGCAATTCACATTTTTGTTAGAGGCTTTGCTGATAGCTGTTTTGCCATAATTTCTTTTTCTGAGTTTGTGTCTTGATCTTTCCTGTTTCCGTAATAAATCTTTATGGTCAGGTTCTTTGTTATTGTAGTTTGCTTATTTCCCAGCCTATTTCTTTCCATTTACCTTTACATTAGCATTTGGTTCTGCTACCTTTGTGGAGGGGTCACTGTGCCAAAACTCAGGATTTTTATTCTGCTGTTTTCACAATTAGTTCTGGGGAGTCTTTAGTTCTGGGTGCTTTAAAGGAATTATGATCTAAGGAGAGGTGTGGCCACTGCTTCCCTGGCCTATGCTCTGGTCTTTACCAAGGAAGGGACCTTGTTCTCCTATATCCACAAGGGCTAGCATTCCTCTTGGCCTTATAATTGTGACCAGGTCCTCTGCTTTCCTCTCTCCATTATCACTAATGCTCCTTTCCACCTTAGAACTGAGACTAAAGCCCTGGATCCCTTGTGAGCAACTATATGCACTCTTTTCTACCCTGGAACTATGAGCAGAGCCACTGTTTCCCTGTGACTTCAAGCACTTGTGCTCCTCTTTGCCCTGGGACTGTAACCCAGAACTTTGTATGGACAATGTAACAGCATCCTGAACCTAGTGCCAGCAAATGGTCCCCTGTAATCTTCCTGACCAGTTGTCTCATCCCCTTACTGTCTATGGGTTTAGAGCTCCCAAAGCTGTTGCTACCACTGATGCAGCCACTTCTAAGGCTTGCTGCTGGCATAAAAGCACAACCTGACCTATGTTTCAAGCCAACCACCACCACAATGAGGAAGACCTTTCTTGTAGAAGTACTATATTATCTTAGGCTGGAAAATTGTTTCACTCAACTGTTTGTTGGTACTGCCTTTCCAAAATTTGTTTTGAGGTATTATTTTAAAGTTGTTTGGAGGGGAATCTGGATGAGTTCAGGCGAGTTTATGTTCCTACTCTGACATCCTGGACTATTTACATTAAAAAAAAGTATTTGATTGTAAAATTGCCAGTATATAAAGGAAGTAGGAATTGAACTTAGTATGACCTGACTCTAAGGCAGGTTCTCCAAGGCTATTACCTTTAAATTTATTTTGTGTAAACTTACATATGTAATCATTGTTTCTCCCATCAAAATATAAGAGAAAGGACTTAAGAGAAAGGACTGTTTCATTCTTGGTATTTATATCTCCCATTCATAGCACAGTACTTGGCAGACAGAGTGGCAGCTAGGTGGCACAATAAATAGAGTACTAGGCCTGGAGTAAGGAAGACATCTCCCAGTGTTCAAATCTGGCCTCAGACACTTACTAGCTGTGTGAGCCTGGGCAAGTCATATTACTCTGTTTGCCTCAGTTTTCACTTCTGTTAAATGAGCTGCATAAGGTAATGGCAAACCAGTCCATTATCTTTGCCAAGAAAATCTCAAATAGGGTCATGAAAATCTCAAATAGGGTCATGAAAAGTCAGATATAACTGAAATGATTGAACGACAACTGACAGAGAGTAAATGCATAATAAATGCTAGTTGGTTGATTGCCTAATTGTCTCTAACCATTTCACATTCCAACATCTTCCTCAGGTTCTCAAGGATACCAGCAGAGGATCCAGGTTGTTCATCTATTATCACTCACATTTTCTATATCAGTCTACCATCTATTTACAGTCATACATGTGCTTTCTATTGTACCACTTCTTCTATGCAAGTTATCAGGAGTTACATATTATGGCCCACCACACATTTTCTTCTTGTCTTTTAGACTATTAGTCATTTTTATTCATCTAATGACATAATGTTTTGTGCTTAACAGCCATATAGTATTTCTAGGAGAAAAATTGTGCAAAAAAACTTGAACTTTGGAGCCTGTAAATAGTTTGGGATCATTAAAAACATGGTATAACTGTATACAAACTAATCTCTTTCTATTACTCAATTTCTCTTACTCATTTTCCTTCTGCAATGCCTGTCCAATATGCAGTGACACAATAATGTGACAAGATATCCATTCAGATGAATGTCAAAGTCTGGGCAATATAGATTTTTTTTTAATCCACTGTATTTCTCTCATGTACACAGATCAATCTGTCACACTGTAGTGGAGTTTAGAGAGCTTAAAACATTATGAGTCTCAATATGATTCATATAAGATGTGAATACAAGTATTTAGAGAACCTCCTCTACAAGCAACTTTTCAAAAACATTTTTTTTACTTCACATAGATTATTAAATGACAATGGTCAACAACTGAGGTATATACATCTCCAAATTACATCTCAATTGCTGTCAGTGGGGTTGTTCAACCCTTTCAGTCATGACCACATTCATGACCCCATTTGGGGTTTACTAGGCAAAGATACTGGAGTAGTTTGCCATGTCCTTCTCTAGCTCATTTTATAGATGAAGAAGCTAAGACAAACAGAGTTAAATAGCTTTCCCAGGCTCACATAGCTAATAAGTGTCTGAGGCCAGATTTGAACTCAGGAAGATGAATCTTTCTGACTCCAAGTCCACCTTTCTACCCACTGTGCCACCTAGCTGCAGTACAAAATACACACACACACACACACACACACACAAGCACACACAAATGTACACCTATATGTATGTATACATAGTGTTTAAAATGCCTTTTCCATCATGTGGTTTTCAATGGACTCATCAATTGTGAAATATTTTTAGATCTGCATGTCATACCAAAGTGGTTTTAAGTTAACTAGAATTTCAAATGTTTTAACATTTCCTGTTGTTTTGCATGTTTTAATTTAGGAGGATTTTATTTAAGAAGAAAGTGTTAGAGAAAAATCAGCATTGTATTTTTTCTTTCTATCTAAAACTTCTTTCCTATTAAAATCCTATTTACCTTTTCTTGTAAAAAAGCTTCAAGTGTATAATTGAAAAGTTGTCACTAGTGTATGGTTGGGGAATGGTTTGAATTGTCTATTGCATAATAAAAAAAGTACATTTTATATTTTTATTCTACAGAGAAATCTTTGTAAAAGGTGTGTAATGATCCTCTAGCCTAAATCATTTTCTCCACATGAATGCCGAATTCCATTAGAAATTGAGAGGGGTGTGTGTGAGTGTGATTATATCTATATAGGTGATGTGTTTGAAGTAAACCAGTCATAACAAGAAATCAGAGAGCTAATTATACTCATTTATTAAAACTCTGTCAATCAGAAGAAGTGAGTTTTGTGCCTGTGGGGATTTCTAATTTTGCCCCAAGTGCCTCAATAATGAACATGAAGTAAACAAACATTCTGAACCACACACATACATTATTAAACCTATTTTAAAAATGTGTAAAGGATTCTAATGTGTATGTAAGTTGTCAAAATCATTGATATTACATATACTTAGGAATATAGAAAATATAAAGTGTATCTATGATATCTAGGAAGAAAAAAAATCATGATTTTTTTACATCCCTCTCCTGAACAAAAGAGAAATTAAGCAGTGAAGTAGATTCTAGATAGAGTTCAAGCACAGAGAAAAAAGGAGTCAGTAAGAAGAAGGGGGGACAAAAAAAAGGAAGAAGAAGGGGAGTTCTGGCCTCAGGATGTTTAATATGGCTGATGGTTATTTTTATTCAATAACTAATTAAAGAAAAAAAAAACTAGGCTGGAAGCCCAGAAACTACTCATGTGCCCCACTGTACTCTTGAATAAGAGAGGATTTTGAACCTGCTCTGTTTTGGACCTGGACTGGTTAGTCTCTACTAATGCAACTTTTTGACCCCTAACTTTGAAGGCCTCATCATACCCTTAAAAATATTTAGTTTGTTTCAATTACATGTAAAAACAACTTTAACATTTTTTTTTAAATTTTGAGTTCCAAGTTCTCTTCCTCCCTTATCCCCTCATCTTTTTTAGGATGTGATTAGTGGATTCTTTCAATTTCTGTTTTACCCTCTGGTTCTAGGATATCAGGGCAGTTTTCCATGATAATTCTTTGAAACATGATGTCTAGGTTCTTTTTTTTTTGAACATGGCTTTCCAATAATTCTGAAATTATCTCTCCTCAATCTATTTTCCAGGTCAATTTTTTAATGAGATATTTCAAATTTTCTTCTTCCTTTTCATTCATTTCATTTTGTTGTCTTCTGTCTTGATATTATGGAGTCTTTAGCTTCCAGTTGCCCAATTCTAATTTTTAAGGATTTTTTTCAGCAAGTTCTTTTGCATTTGGCCATTTATACTTTCTAAGGAGCTATTCTATTTAGTGAATTTTTGTATATCTTTTTGCATTTGACCAATTATGCCTTTTCAAAAAGTCTTTTGTTAAATTAATTTTCCTGCCACTTTTGCCAGTTGGCCTATTCTGGTTTGTATGGTGTTATTTTCTTTAGTGGGTCTTTTTTCCTCCTTTACCAAGGTCTTGACTCTTGTTTTTTTCATGATATTTTGGTATCACTCTCATTTTTCCTCCAAATTTTCCTCTACTTCTCTTATTTGATTTTTTTGAGATAAGCTTTTTATTTAATGTTACAAAAAATATTTAGTCAGACCAAAGCCCTTGTCATCATTGGACTCCTCAAATTCTTCTTTTTTGCTTCCTCTTTCTTCTTCTCCTCAGCTGGGACAGCTGTGCTAGCAGGAGGTACCCCTCCAGCAGGGGCAGCACTACCAGCTGTTGGGGCAGGTCCCCCAACTCCTACATTGCAGATGAGACTTGCAATGTTGACATTGGATGGGGCCTTTGCAAATAATCCAGGCCAGAATGGTTCAACATTTATACCTGCTGCTTTAATGAGGGCATTGATTTTATCCTCCATGACTGTAACCTCATCCTAGTGAAGGATGAGGGCAGAGTAGATGCAAATGAGCTTGGAGACAGCCATTTTAGCAGAAGGATGAGGAGGGACTTGTTTGTAGTGGTGCTAGCCGTGGAATAAAGTGAGGGTTCACCCCAACGCAGCCTTAGCTTCTGAAGAAGAACTAAGCACCTTACAGACAACTGAAGAGAAAAGCCTTATTTTATTTTTAAAATCTTTTTTAAGGTCTTTCAGGAATTAATTTTGGGCCTGAGCCCAATTCACATTTTTCTTTAAGACTTTGGAAATAGCTGTTTTGACTTTGTTGTCTTCTTTTGAGTTTGTGTTTTGATCTTCTCAGTAACTATATAAACTTTCTATGGTCAGATTCTGTTTTTGTTGTTTGCTCATTTTCACAGGTAATTTCTTGACTTTCATCTTTACGTTAAAGTTTGGATCTACTCCCCAGGGTGGAAGGGATACCATCCTAAGCTTTAGGTTTTTTGTCCTGCTGTTTTTCAGAACTAGTTCCAGGCATCTGTAAATTTTCAATGCTTTCAAGTTGGTATGATCTAAGGAGAAGTGTGATCACTGCTCTACTGGCCTGTGCTCTGGTCTATGAGTGATCACAAGCACTCTTTTCTACCCTGGATCTGTGACCAGGGCCCCTACTCCCTTGCTCCTATACACGATAGTGTGTTAGTGCTCTTTCTCACCCACTCATAACTACATATGAGCAATGCAACAAATGCCTACATCCAGTGCCAGCAAATGGCCCCCTATAATATCCTTCTGACTGATTTTCTGACCCCTTTACAGTCTGTAAACAGAGAGCTCTGGATTTAGTCACTTATTGGGGCTTGGCCTGTGCTGGATTGCTCTCTACTCACACCAGTGAGAGAGACCTTTCCTGTTGACCCTTTAAGTTATCTTGGGCAGGAAAATTGCTTCATCTTATCCTTTCTTTGGTTCTGCCATTTTACAATTCATTTTGAGGCATTATTTTAAAGTTGTTTGGAGGGGAATGTGGGAGAACTCAGGCAGGTCCCTGCCTTTATTCCTCCATATTGGCTCTCCCTCTTGGGATTCATAATGTTAATACTGAGCTTAGTGCAGACACTCAATCTCCAATTTAGTTCAGAACTCCTGAGTTTAAGAGACCCATCATTCTCAGGCTCCTGGGAGCAGGCATCACAGGCATGTAACACTACTACCTACTGGCCATTCTTATTTCACTGAGCTCTTTAGAGATTTGAAACTTAATTACTTCTCAAATCTTTCTGTAAATAAGAGCAAAACAAAATCATCAGATCCCTCCAGACCAAAGGATAACTTAACCCAGTGATGAAAGAATAGACATGGAATTTTTCAGTTCATATCCCAGATCTGTGACTTATTTGTGTCACTTAGGATGAACAATTCTCTCAATAAGCCTGAATTTTCATACGTAAAGTGGGTTTAATAAAATTCCCCTTCATCCTCAGAAAAGTCTGAAAAATGTTAGTGGTGCTTGTAACATCATTGGAAAAAAAAGTTCTATACACTCAACTTGTTGGTGGAAACTTCATTTTATTGGACTTTTTCTATTTATTATTAGAATTCTGTATTACTAACTTAAGAATTACATGACAAAGTAAAAACAACCAGCTGTTAATGTTGAAGAATTATTGTCCTATTGCCCATACTAGCCCAGGAATCCACAACTTCCCCTACATTAAGCTAATACAAATAAGATAAGGGTTGTTGAACCTGAAATGGTAAGAATTTTCCTACCCAGAGAATTTTTCCTCTGAGCTTACATTTTTGTTGTTGTTGTTGTCATTGTTGTTCAGTCATTTCAGTCAGATCTGACTCTTCATGACCCCATTGGTTTTCTTGGCAAAGATATGGGAGTGGTTTGGCTTCTCCAGTTCATTTTACAGATGGTGAAACTGAGACAAACAAGGTTAAGTAACTTGCCTAGGGTCATATAGCTAGTAAGTATGTGAGGCCAGATTTGAATTCAGGAAGAAGAGTCTTCCTGACTCCAGGTCCAGCACTCTATCAATTGTGCCATCTAGTTATCCTTGGTTTATATAAGAAAGAAGAAACATAAAATCCTTGCTCACCTCCTCTTTGAAATCCTAGAGCAGTTGTGAAGGTTACTAGTGGTGCACTGCTGATTTCCGTTGCTAAGTAAGTGCAGAATGCAAAGTACTGTGTATAAACTTCAAAGTGCTATATAAATATCAGCTATTATATCAGACATTTATATAGTACTTCAAGGTTTTTTACATATCTTCCTTACAACAATTCTTTAAAATGGGTAGTACAGGTATAATTATCTCTAATTTTACAGATAATGATATTGAAGTTCAAGGACTTGTTCTATTGTCACACAGCTCGTGAGTCAGGACCAGAAAACTCATATCCTCTGACTCCTATTACCATACCCCCTGGATTTCTCTCCTGAAGACTTATTTAATGAGAAAACTGTAGGAGAAAAGGAACAGAAGTAAGGGGGAAAGCAACCATCTACCTCCACTCCTACCCCCAATTCCACCTATACTATTTTTATTTACCCAGGCATCTTTCCTATGTTTGTAGGTCTTTTCAGAATGTAAAAGATAGAGGCAGGTCTGCATTATAACTGGTAGGGTCTTTCTCTGCAGTCTTGGTGCTGTTTCATGGAACTGAGAGTGGAAGAACAATGAGGAATATGGGTCCAAAAATATAAATTTACATTTTTTTCACCATGTGCATTTTCTTTTTTTCTTTTTTTTTTACCATGTGCATTTTCTAATGAGTTTAAAACAAATATAGAAAGAGGTGGAAAAAGTTATTTCCCATTTAATAATTTTGGTGGATAAACTGTGTTTTTTACACTGAAAACAAGAAAATATGTAAAATGGTCAGCTTTTAATATTCACCAGAAGTTGTCCAATTTAGACCTGAATGGTTGAATTTATTGAACATATTATTTGGGCAATTCAGGTAAAAGTAAGATAACTTTGTAAAGCTATACAGTATTTCCTCTACTTAGTCATTAGAGACCTGGCTACAGTAGTGATGCCATTAAGCAAATATCAAAAGCTTAGTCTTTGCCTTCTAGAAGCTTAAAAACTAATTAAATAAGGTAAACTACATATAAGCATCTTGACTAGATCTAGCTGATTACTAGCAAAGAAAGCATAAATGGAGCCTAAAGATCTAGGGATGCATTATTTAAAAAATTTAAAACTTGGTGAATTATAAAAATCTCTTCCTTAGTATATGTCAGGCCCAAATTCAAGAATTTTTTTTTTTTTTTTTTTTGCTTTTTGGTTAGGCTATGAGGTTAAGTGATTTGCCCAGGGTCACATAGTTAGTAAGTGTTATATGTCTGAGGCCAGATTCCAACTCACGTCCTCCTGAATCTAGGGCCGGTGTTCTATCCACTGCACCACCTAGCTGCCCCAAGCATTTTGCATAATCAGTGTTGTCACTTATAATTGAGAGGGAATAACCAATGTTATTTCTCCAAGGGCTAGCTGTGAAAGGGTAAAATATTGTGTAAGTAACAACTATCATTTATTATTTCATTGATTTAACTCGATGTATTACTAAGAACTTTAACTATCTGATAAGCTTTATGTTCAAAACCCAAGGACTCTTGGCTGCTTTGGCTAAAGTTTGGTTTTTATTCATTTCTTAATTAATTTTATTAATTTCTTAGACATTATCTACTAACTTCCAAGGATGAACTATCTGGTTAGTATGAGAAACATCTGTGTGTTTTAGGCAGAAACTGAGATTTAGTGTATTAAGTCTCTCTTCACCTGGGCCTTGGCTCTAGTTAGGTTTTGCACAGCTTCTGGGGAAATATCATCCTCAGACTCCTCAGGGCCTTTGGTAAGCAAGTTGAGGCTGGAAGGTTCTGAGTATCAAATCCCCTCATTTTAAACATAAGGAACTGAGGTTGAGAAAGGGTTAATTAGTTAACTAGTTATGGAACTAGTAAACAAAAGAGCAAGGAACCCAGGTCTCCTAATTCCAAAATCATTTCTCTTTTCATTGTACCATGCTGCTTCATCTAGAACAGTTTTATGTTTAGTTTTGAACAGCACTTGTTCAGAAACAACTACAACTTTTAGGCAGCAGTTATCCCAGGGTAGGTTTGGGGATGAAATCATTCAAGATTGCATGGTAAATGAAAGAGGATCAGAGCTGTAATGAGAGGATCAGAGTTTGAACCCCACCTTGGTGACTTACTCAGGAAAGTACCTTAACTTTTCAGTTTACTTCTATTAAATGGAGGGATTGAATGAAATTATCTCTGAGTCTCTCCAGCTCTAAATTTTATGATCCTGAGAACTATTCTTATATTTGAATCTCATAGCATATGTGTTCTCCTCTATGTGCTTAATATGATATCGTTCATATTATTGTATCTTGTATATGTCTTTATTTTTCTCATGAGTAAGAGTTGAATTACATGTCCAATTAAGGTCCTTTCTAGCACTAAATTCTATAATTCAGTGCTTCTTCAACTATATTTCAAACTTCCTGAAGATAGGAATTATGTTTTTTTTTTTTACTTCTCTTTGCAGTCACCACTCTGGCCCAGTGCCCTGCATATACATACATATGCCCAGGATCAGTGTTAGTGCAGGGTTTCCCTCCACCAATGCAGATCACCACTTGTCTGTAACTTCACATTCCCAGTGAGTTTCCTGAGGCTCAGAAAGGTTCAATGAATTGTCAGGGCTGTTTAGTAAAATATTATTGAAGGTCATTGAAATTAATTATAAATTCCAGGTCTCATTCTAGAATAGAAAAATCATAAAATTGAAGAGAACTTCATAGGACCAGTAGTCATACTTGTATCTGGACAGGAATTCACTCTGCAATTACCCTGGCAAATGGCCATCTGGTCTCTGCTTGAATGCTTCCAGAGATGATTCAAGCATTTATTAAATGCCTCCTATGTACCTGGCATGGTGCTAATCTCTGGGGATACAAAGAAAGGCAAAAAACAAAGCAAAACAAACCAAAAACAAAAACTCAAACCAGAACAAACAAAAAAAATTTCCTCCCCTCAAGGAGCTCATAGTCAAATGGAAGAGCAATAGTAATAATTATAATAATGATGATAATAACTCATATTTACATAGTACCTCCTATATACTAGGTACTGGGCTAAATACTTTACAAATATTATCTCTTTGGATCCTCACAAGAGTCCTGGAGGTAGATGCCATGATTATCCCCATTTACAATTGAGGAAATTGAAGCAAATAGAAGTTAAGTGACTTACTAAGGGCCACACACTCATGTCTGAGAAATGGATTTGAACTCAGGTCTTACTGACTCCAGATCCAATGCTCTATCTACTGTGCCACTTAGACAACATGTAAATATCTAGGTACAAAGAAGATATGTACAGGATAAATTGGAGGTAACCTTGGAGGGAACACATTCACCCTCTACTCTAGGCAGCCCAACTGACATTTAGATAGTTCATATTATTAGGATTCCCCCCTCAACTATATTGACCCAAAATTTGCTTCTATGCAGCATTTCTCTTAATTTTTATCTCTAGGGCTAAATGGAATTAGTTCAATCCCTCTTCCACATGGCAACCTTGCATATACTTGAAGATAGCTATCATACATATTCTCTCTGAATATTTGCTAGAGTAAATATTCCTATTTTTTATTAATTTTTTTGTCAAGTGTTTGGTCTGAGGTCGGATTTGAATTCAGGTCCTCCTGACTTCAGGGCTGGTGCTCTATCCACTGTGCCATATAGCTGTCCCAATATTTCTATTGTTTCCTAAAGTTGTTAGTGTAACATGGTCTTGAAGGTCCTCACCATTTTAGTTGCACTCCTTTGGATATTCATCCAGATGTTTGACAATGTCGTTCCTGAAATGTGTTATTTAGAACTAACATAAAACTACTCAAGATGAAGCACCATGGCACAATGAAAAGAGAATAGAATTTGGAATCAGGAGATCTGGCTTCCTTGCTCTTTTATTTACTAGCTCCATGACCTTGGGAAACTCATTAACCCTTTCTCAACCTCAATTCCTTAATGTTTAAAATGAGGGCATTTGATACTCAGAACCTTATAGCTTCAATTTGCTTACCAAAGACCCTGGGTGTCTGACCAGGGTGAGTACAGAAGGACTATCACCTCTTTTATTGTGGAAACAAATCATCTACTAATGAAGCATATTATCATCTTTGAATGTATATCAATAATTACTATTCTTTGTGCCTACTTTTTCATCTCTGTAGAAACTTTAAGAATGATCTACCCAAGTATCTAGAATATCATTGTTAAACATGAAAATGGAATAAGTTGAATTTAGCAAAGAATTATCTATAGTAGATCACATCTAATAAGCCAAATGACGCAAAAGTGCAAAGAAGGGAAGACATCAACAATGGAAATACTTTTGCTCAACAATTCACTGATTATCAGTATTTAAGCAAGGCTTTTCATCTTGCCATCATTTTGCAAGGATATCATGAGAGACTATATTGAATGCTTTAATGAAATCTAGATATCCTATATTCATGATTACTGTGATCTCTATGTCTTGTAATCTTGTCAAAATCAAAAGAAAGCTGTTAAATCTGACCTGGCCTTATTCTTTGAGTTCATGTCTGAGGTTACACAGAGGCTAGACTGATTATAAAACATAAAACCTTTATATTTCAAAAGAAATTATTATTTTTAGTGACTTAGTGTCTGCTTAATTGTGCTAACCTCAAGTGGATTTATTACTTAGATTTCTTTAGATATGCATGATTTATTAATTCCTTTCAATATGAAAAGTCTACATGTTCTATTTAGTTAGATTAAAGAAAAACTTTTACAGAGAAGAAAATTCTAGGTTATACTTTCCCCACATATAGGAACAACTCCTTCCTTTGCTTTTGTGAAATGATAAAAACCACTGTGGTAAGTGAAGTCCCCAAATCACACTTTTCCCTCGTTATGTCTTGTCACTGAAATGAAGTAGCTGCCAGATTCATTGTCCAAATTACACCCAGAGTTTCAGGCAGAACTGTTTAGAGCACAGTCACAATGAATTCAAATCAAAATCACACCACGTCCTACAAATGTTGGTTTGACCCTTAATTAGGTGATGCATGTCCATGAGCCATCCATAGATGCTGTAGGATGGCAGAGTTTCATTATCCTTTGTTAGCCAGCCTCATTGCTACCTTCTAAACAGACGGATGAGCCTCTTATCAGAACTAGCAGATGGCAGTGCCAGTCTGTTTGAATTTTCAGACATGTACTTGGAGAACATTCCCCAGAATTTTATTAAAGTACATTGCATTAAGGTAAAATTGGCACTGTGAGCCCCAGAAGAACATTAAAGATTCTATTCAAGAATGTGTCTCTGGACTCCCCCCCCTCCAGAGCCCAGAGGTGGGGCTGATATTAACGGTACACATAAGCTCTTTCCATCTAGGGATTTGTAATACCAAGAGAGGATTCAGTATTTAAGAATGTCTAGTCTTAAAGTTACTGTCTCTGAAGAATTTCTTTAAAAAAAAATCTATAAACAACCTGGTATTTATATTCCAATCCAATCAGATAACTATTTTAAAAGTATCTGTCATATGCAATAGAGGCAAAATCATACAGAAGATAGAGAGTTGGCTCAGAGTCAGAAAGGCCTGACTTTCAGACCCTCCTTCCTAGAAAAGTATTGACTTTATGACCCTCCCTGTTAATTAACTTCTCAGAGGTCTAAGCACCTCTCTAAGATTAAGACCTTGCAGAAAAGATGTCCACATACATTAGCAGAGGTAATTATCTCTATGATATAAAAATAAAGAAAGGCATTTCAATGTATTCACAACCGTTTTTAATGATCAGTCATGTAAAAAATGCTGATTGTGTAATCACAGAAATAAGTTGGAATCCTTACTTGGCCCATTCTATCTGTGTGATCTGGGGCAAGTCACTGATTATCTTTAGGTCTCATTATCCTTATTTGTACATAGTCTCATTTACTACAATGAGATTGTATGATTAGATGATTTCTAGCAAATTCCTATAATTCTAGATTTATGATCATAGTGAATTGCCAATATTTGATGAACTTTATCTATGGTAAACGTACACAGTGAAAGAGATTAATGTAAATTGGTCAAGTTGAGTTTGTATGTGACTGTCATGTCTCCTTTATTGTTATATCTGAAAGGTACAAATAATATACAGAAAAGGTGGGTAAAAGCAGTAGATAATCTAGATGATTGTAAATATCTGGATGACTATTATCATGTACAAAAAACATGAATATGAATAGTTGACATCTTTCTAGGTCTCAGTGCAACTCCATGGAGTTGTGATCTTCAGTTGTGCTTTACTACTATAAAACTGAACTTATCAATCAGATTATTACTTTGGTCAGCTATCATCAAAGACTACTTAATTAAAAGGATTTACTCTTTAGGAAATCCTATAGATTCAGATTAAGAAGATGAAGTTTGGGTGTGCACTCTTACAATTGTCCCTAGGTTCAATTGCCTCTTACTGTCAATCTCAGTTTAGCCGCCTTACCCAAACTTTTCTTACTCTTTTCTTCAAAGGACAGGGTATTGAATCCTCATTCATAGCTATTTTGATTTTTATAAATTTTGTCTTATCAAGAACCTTGGTTTTCTGCTTTCCCATCCCAGAGCATAACTGAAGTGCCAGAAAAGAAGGTAGTAGAGATTGCTAAAGTCAATTCACTAACTGCAGAACAAAATAACATAAGAAAGTCTAACAGTAAAGAGGAAAGAAAAAAAAGCATATCCTTCATTCCTGCTTCCTATTTCTTTCTCTTCTTTATTCTCCCCTTTTCCTTCCCTTCTTTCTATCCTTTCCCCTTTTTCTTCTTTCCAATAACTGCTTACTTTGAACAAGTTATATGCGGAGCACTATGTGGTAATGGAGAAATTATAAAGACCATGAAGAAATGATCCCTGACTTCATAGAGCTTCCATTTTAGCAAGAGGAATAAAAACCAGAAAAAATATAATAATAACATAGAATAATTACAGGGAAGAATAGAAAATGGTAATCAAAGATGGGTGCAAAATATTGTTCTATGACTGAGTAGGACTGAAAAGACCTGGAATTTGAGGAGGTCTTTAAAAGATAAGTATTATTCCAAAAGGCAAAGTGGAGAACAACCTAGGAATAGAAAAAGGAATGAAGGAAAAAAGCCTTTATTAAGTGCCTTTTATATACTAGGAACTATGCAAAGCACTTTGTCATTTTGTCCCCACAACAACCTAGGGAGATAAATGTTATCATTGTTATCATTTAGAGTTAAAGAAACTGAGGCAGATAGAAATCATATGTATTTTCACAGTCACACAGCTAATAAGTATCTGAAACCAGAGTTGAATTCTGTTTTTTTTTTTTACTTCAGTCCTAGAGCTCTATCCACTGTGCCATTTAAGTTCATAAATGAGTAAAGGCCACAATGCATAAAAGACTAGAAAGGATGAAATTATACCATAAAAATGAGTCATAGACTCACAGGAATTGGAGGCATTTTAAAGTCTGGGCAAACAATAGTTCATATAGCTAAAGCTAATGCTGCTATTTCTCCAGTCTTCTGATACTTCTCACTCTATATTATTGAAAAAAAATGGAAGAATTTATATGCTCTTGAAAAGTCAGGAAGTATTAAAGATGGATTAGAATTTTATTGAGGTTTTCTTCCTAATATAATCAGAAAACTTGAAAGTGAAATGAAAAAGATAAAAGATCACTTTTGAATTAAATGTAACTGGCTGTGCAAAAATACATTTTGTGTCAGAAAAAGGCAGTAGCCAATTTTCCTATTTATGTAGAGCTTGAGAATCAATCCTGTCCTATTCTTCATAAGAAAAAAAAAGCTTTGAAGGGTTTCACAATTCATAAAAAAAAGTGTTGCCAACGATGACATTTTAGAATTTACAATATACACCATTTATTTATTAAATTTTTGTTTAAGGTATAGCTTTCAAATTCAAGTAGAAGTAGGAAATGTTCTTCAGCCAAGTGGTTAGAGGTAGAATATTGCAATTTGCTTAAAACTTACTCTCTGATGAATAATTAGCTCTTCAGAAAGAGAGTGGAACTTATTTTATTTTATCGACTGACTTCTTAAGTCAAGAGAAATATAAGACAAATGGTTTATACTAAAAAAAAATGTATTGGGTCCATTATAAGGCAGAAGACATTGTAATACATATTTTTTGTAAGAATGATTTTGTAACATTTACAAAATGATTTTCTCATCCTTACATAATTGCGTTAAAATTGACTTACTTTAGAAGTCCTCACTAACAGATTCTACCTTCCCTTGATCGTGTTATATTTTACACTTGGCACATAGAAGATGGCAATAATGACCATTTTTGTAAATCAATAACTGCCATAAATCCATGTAACTACTAGATGCTATCAGGGCTCTTGGCAGACAAACCATTTCACATCATCTCTGTTCACTCTGTAGGCTTTCTCATTGTCCAAATGTTGGAGTCCATATGAATTTTTATGTATTATACTGAGGAGAAAGATAGCTAAGGATAAAGACTTACAGGTAGGTGAAAAAGAAAATAACAGAAAATCATCACTAAAGTGATTTTCCTAAAGTGTGGGTCTGATCATGTCACCCCTTTAAAAAAAATTCTAAAGGTTCTCTCTTGTCTCCAGGATCAAATACAAAATTCTTGGTTTAGCTTTCAAAGCCCTTCATAACTTAGCTCCTCCTATCTGTCCAGTCTTCTTACTTCCCTGTCACATACCTCTTCAATTCAGTGACATTGACTTTCTTGCTGTTCAGGGAACAAGATACTCCATTCCCTGGCTATGGGAATTTTCTCTGGCTGTCCCCCATGCATGAATTCTTAACCTCCTCTACTCTGATTACTGACCTACTTGGCTTCCTTTAAAATCAAACCTTCCAAAGGAAGCCTTCCCCAACCCCTCCTATTTTCAGTGCCTTTCCTTTACTAATTATTTCCTATTTATCTCATGTGTAGCTTGTTTTGTACATATTTGTTTGCAAGTTGTTTCTCCCATTATATTGTAATTTCCTTGAGGGCAGGGGCTATCATTTATCTCTTTTTATATACCCAGCGCTTAGTACAGTAAATGGAATATTTTTGTTATTCAGTTGTTTTTCAGTTGTATCAAACTCTGTGACCCCACTGGGGTTTTCTTGGCAAAGATACTGAAGAGATTTGCCATTTCTTTCTCCATGATTTTACAGATGGGTAAATTAAGGCAAACAGGGTTAAGTGACTTGCCCAAGGCCATAGAGCTAGTAAGTATCTGAGGCCACATTAGAACTAAGAAAGATGAGTTTTCCTGACTCCACATCTGGCATTCTATCCACTGTATCATCTAGTTGCCCCTACTTAGAATATAGTAGGCATTTAATAAATTTTATTGATTGATTGTCAGGCTTAGTTTAAAATTGAAAAACATAATCAACTGGTCAGAAATAAATGCCAGAAAAGATCTTTATTCTTCTTAAAGTAACAGGCAACAAATCTTTTTACTACAAATTTCCAAACTCCATCCTTCTCCACTAGTTATTTTGAAAAATCAAGAAATAAACTATATGAAAACTGTAGCAACATCCCAGGGGGCAAATTGTCCACAATCGTCTGGACATAACATTGAATTATAACAACTTAAGAACATTATTTTTTTTCAGAGATATTACCGCATGAATAGACACATCCTCCAAAGTGAAATGAAAAATTCTCCACATATAGATTCCTAGGAGAAGAATTCAAAACCAAATGAGAAAAGGATTAAGTACATATTACGCCCATTATTCTGTCTCTTACTTGAGTAGTGAAGTTGCCCCTATTTCATGAAGATGGTATTGATAAAGTTGCAGAAGATGAGCTTCCATCCCATTCATTTTCTTCTCTTAAAAGTCAGTATTTTTGCCCATCATTATTACCCATTTAGCATTAAAATAAAATAAAAACTGTAATAGGAAACAAGCTTTCTCTGCACATTTTCTGAAGTCCATCAGATAAAAGATGAGCAAAACAAGAATAATAATGAGAGTAACAACTAACAAATATGCAGTTCACTAACATTTGCTGAATGCATTATGTATCTTATCTCATTTGAGCCTCACAAAAATACTTCAAAGAAAAATACTACAGGTATTAACTATGATTTGACATATCAAGGAAAATGAAGCTCATAGAGTATCAATGAAATTATCACATAGCCCATCAGCATCAGAGGCTGGTTCTTTCAGCCTCCAATTCCTCAACTAATTGCTTCAGGGAAACACATGACTAGATGACTTCTTAACTTCTTTCCAACTTTGAGAGTCTAAAATTCCAAAGTGTTTTTAAGCCATGATAAACATTCCCTTTGGCAAGGCAGTTAAACTCCTTTGGCCAATTTCCTCATCTATAAAATGAGGATTATAATAACTATAGCACTCACTTTATAAAACTGTGATGATGAAATTAGCTAATCTATAGATACTGCCTTATCAACCTTAAAGCATTATACACGTTAACTATTGTCATTATTGCATGAATTTTCTGATTTTGAGAGCTGCTTTAACATATTTATACTAGATGTTATAATTCAAGAAAAAATACCAAATGACTGTTACAAATGTCATATTTATCATACCGCAAATGTTCTCATCCTTTTATTATTTTTAAAAAAACATTTTATTTTTAATTATGGAATAAAACAAGTTTTTTGTAACAGTAAAATCAAGAAAAATGATTATGTATGAAATAACAAATCTATTATATACAACTGGTTATTCATTATAAATATATAATAAAGTTATCATGTCAGTTTCTTATTTTTTTCTTCTCAGAGATGGATACCATTAGAAACAAATAGATATATATGTAAAAATGCTCTATACAAACTTCTACTTATCAGGTATTTCTCTGGATGAAGATACTATCTTCATATGTCCTTTATTTTTAATTTGAGTATTTATAATAGTCAAAATGACTTATTCATTTAAAGCCATTCTTAAAATAATATTGCTCTTACTGTACATAATGTTCTCTTGGATCTGTTCATGTCACTCTGCATTATTTTGTGAAAGTCTTTCCATGTTTTACTAAGATCATTAAGCTCATAATTTTTAAAGCACAATAGTATTCCATCACAATCATATGTCACAACTTGTTCAGCCATTTCCAAATTGATGGGCATCCCCGAAATTTCCAGTTCTTTGCCACCACAAAGAGAGTTGCTATAAACATCCCTTTCACATTCAAAGTTATAATTACTATTTGTGAATTTCCCTCCATCTTATTTTTACTCACTATTTTCCTTCTCAGCCTCTCTTTTTACCCTAACCTTACTACCTTATCTTCTCCCCTTACCCTCCTATTACTTATTTTATCCACCCCTCTAAGAATCCCCCCAGCCTCCTAAATTTTAATCTATATACCCTTCTAAAAGTCCCTCCCCACACACTGTCCCCCAGTTTTCTCACTTCTCTACAAGTTTAAAAGACTTCTCCACCCTTCCAAATGTATACTTTGTTCTTCTTCGGTCCAGGTGAGAATGATGTTCCAACATTACAAGGCCTCCACCTCCACCTGCTTTCTCAGTATTCTTTCTTTCACACCTGATTTTTATGAAATAATTGTTCCTTTTTACCTTTTCCTAATCAGTTTTGTTTTTAAGCACCACAGCATCATCCCATCATACAAAACTCAGCCCCAATATTTCTTTCAAACTATCTTAGTAATGGTAATAGTTTTAAGAAGACTGATAACATTTTCATATATGTGTGTGTGTTCACACACACACACACACACACACACATATATGTAAACAAGTTGACCTTAATGAATACTTTATAATTCATATTTGGTGTTTTCCTTATATTTCTTCTGGATTTTTTGTATCAAATTTTCAATTGAGTTCTGGTCTTTTTGTTACAAATACCTGAAAGTCTTTCACTTTGTCAAATGTCCTTTTTTTTAACTCTCAACTTTGCTGG
This sequence comes from Vombatus ursinus, assembly GCF_900497805.2. Taxonomy (NCBI): domain Eukaryota; kingdom Metazoa; phylum Chordata; class Mammalia; order Diprotodontia; family Vombatidae; genus Vombatus; species Vombatus ursinus. The sequence goes on from NW_020955033.1 coordinate 14,884,100, forward strand.
GTAAGTTATTCCTGGACAAAACCCCAGCTCGTTTACTCTTCAAAATATAATGTTCTAAGACCTATGGTCTTTTATTGTAGAAGCTACTAGGTCTTCTGAAAACCTGTCTATATTTCTGCAGTATTTAATTTTTTTCCTCGTTGCTGGCAATATTTTTCCCCCTTAATTTGGGACTTTAGATACTTGGCTATGACATTTTTGTAAATTTTCATCCTGGGATCTCTTTCAGGTGATGAACAGTAGATTTTTTTTTCTACTTCTATTTTACCCTCTTGTTCTAGAACTTAGGGCAATTTTCCTTAATAATTTCTTACAATATTGTATTCAGATTCTTTTTTTATCATAACTTTCAGGTAGTCTGACAACTCGTATATTGTCTCTCCTTGAACTACTCTCCAGATCAGTTGTTTTCTAATGAGATGTCTCAGAATCTCTTCTATTTTTGTAGTTTTATTATTTCTTGGTGTCTTGTAATATCATTAAATTCCTCTTGCCTAATTCTAGTTTTCAAGGAGTTATTTTCTTCCTTAAGATTTTATATTTCTTTTTCCAATTGGTTAAGTTTCTTTTCATAATTTTCTTTGGTTGCTTTTTTCCATTAATTTTTCCCTGCTTTTTCTTATTTGATTTTTGAATTTCTTTTTAGGTCCTTCCAAGAATTCTTTTTGGGCTTGTGATCATTTGATGTTACTCTTTGGGGTAGGAGTTGCTATATATATATATGTATGTATGTATGTATGTATGTATGTATGTATATATGTATATATGTATATGTGTGTGAATGTGTGTATATATATACATACACACACACACATATATACATATATATATATATACGTATATATGTATGTATACATATCCTTATCTTCCTCTGAATACGAACTCAGATTTTCTTTTACTCCAAAGTAGCTATCCATGGTTGGGGTCTTTTGCTTTTGCTTGCTCATTTTTATTTTTATTTTTACTTTGTTCTATTTTGTTTTCTGCAGCTTATTATTATAATTTTGTTTTAATCCAGATTTGTGGGTAATGTTGCCTTAGGCCTCAGGTTCTCCTTACTGTTATTTTTTGAATTCTGTCTAGGAGCTAGACCTCAGGGACTGTTCTCCTCCCCTAAGCCACAGTTAGGACCCTTAGCCATGCTATCCCTTAAAAAATTTTCTTACTCCTTATGGTATCACACTCACTGGAATTGTACTTGCTCCTCCTTGGCCACAGCCACAGCTCAGAATCACATCTGGTCAGCACAACTAGGCCTGGTGTCTGAAACAGCAGGAGCCCTTCAATCTTTCCCCATCCAGTCATCTGCTGTTCTTCATGAGTCATAAGTTCGTGAGGTGAAAGTTTCTGAGACTATGAGATGAAATTTCTTGAGGCTATGAGTGAGGTAAAAGTTTAGATGAAATTTTTGAGCCCTAATCTACCCCCCTACAGAGCCACCCTCAAGGCCTACCTCTTGTTGACACAGTAGAGTCAGCCTGAAGGTGTCTACACTTCACTCAGTGCAAAACTCAGCCCTTGGAGGTCTTCTCAAGTTATCTTAGGACAACTGCTTTACCCCTTTATTTTTTGCTGATTTATGTTCATTTTGTGGTGCTTTTCTGTTTGTGGAGGAAATCTGGAGGGCTTGGAAATTTCTGACCTACTCTGCCATCTTCCCAGAATGCCATCATCCTTTTATTCTTGTCAATGAAAATGAGTCCACAAATATGTAAATAAATGTAAAATTCCACAAATGTAATCTACAGTTACAAAATTCAACATATAATTCCCTTTGTAAAATTCTATCAACTACTCATCTGCAATGGAACTTCTTGTTCTACAATGTCATTAAAAATGAAAGACAGATGTCTAAATAAATTTCAGCGTTCCTATTTGAGGTAATGAATAAATCTGAGGACTACCATGTTACGTAGCTATGAACTTGGTTGACATTTTTTATTAAAAGTTAGACTTTTCATTTCATTGTTAAGAGGTGCTAACAAAAACTTGCATTTATTTATTTATTCATTCTTCCATTTTTCATTTATCTTATCATTTTTTATTCATTCATTCATTTTATTTGTTCATTCATTTATCTATTCATCCATCTATTCATTCTTTTGTTTGTATATTTCTCCATTCATCTGTTCATCCATTCATCATTTTATTTGTTCATTTGCTCACTTATTTATTCATTCACTTATTTACTCATTTATTTATTTATTCATGCCTTCACCCCTTTGTTTATCTGTTTATTTATGCATTTATGTATGTATATATTTCACATGTAGTGAATCAAAATGAGCTCTTCTGGTAATTTGGTAATCTTGCATATTTCTAATTGTATAGGTTTCAAAGCAATAGTCAAAACCTCTATGTATTAGTAATGAACTGAGATAACTGAAATTTTAAAATGATCAGACAATTAGTTTACTGTGTTTTGTCATTGGTGAGAATGTTTAAAATTATTTTAATTATTTAAGAAGTGAACTTATGAACATTTCAAATATGCATAGAGTTTTCATGAACAACCCAACAAAAGTAAACTGAGGCACATTATCTCCATCCAATATAATGCTTTATTGACAGTGATGCTACCTGCCAAAAGAATAGGTCTGTTTCTGCCTCAGTTATGGCCAAAGATGCTGAGAAGAAAAACAGCTCCCCTTGTTTCTGGGGACAAAATGCAGAATAAAATATAGGACTTCACAGGTGGGAAAAGAATACAATTGGTTATAGGGTTGGTGACATCATGGGGTTGAAGACAACATTATTGGTTTCAAGGATGAGGCATGGGGAACAATATGATTGGTTGGAAGTAGGGAATGAGGGGTTAGCAACAACCTCTTCCTTCCCTCTTGTGACTAAGAAATGTAGATTTCTTTGGATAGCAAATCAGACAGCCTTGAAGGATAGCCTGGTGGTGTAAAAATACTAGACCAGACTCCTCGGTGTCAACAAACATTCCTCAAGAAAAGCAATTTTCCTTGTGGCAAGAATAGAACAGTAATAAGCAGAACTGGATTTCTAAACTTAACTTCTTACAGACCAGCTGAATTTCTGCATTAAGTTCAAAGACCATGACTTAGACAATTACAGGACAAAATCAATGAACTGTAAATAAAATCAATAAAAATGATACAGAATCAATGTAATCTTCTCAGGCTTTAAGGTATACAAAATATTTGCCTCATGTTTAATTGAACTAAGTAGTATAAATACTATTGGCTCCAGTTTTCAGAGAAAACTAAGGTTCAGAGAGATTTAAAAAAATTGGCTTGTCTAAAGTCAAATGACTAGTAAATATCAGAGATGAGAAATAAATCCAGGTCTCCTGGACCCAGTACACAGTTCTTTCTAATGAATCCTGGTGTCCCCACACTCTCTGTGAGGAGGAATTATCTTTTATTTACCAAATCCACTGAGCTCCTCAAATGATGGAGATGTGATTGGCTATGGTAGTGAATGCCCTGCAAAAGAGATACAATGAAATAACAGAGTAAACATTAAGTAAGTTACTGCTCTTCTGGTAAATATTTTGTTGTCCCAATAATGCCCCACAATACTCTTCTCTTTACTTGGTGCATCTTCTGGGTGTGTTTCATCCTCTACTCTTTTTACACTTAAGTAATGAGAAGTTTGCAGCATGTGAATATATAATCCTGGGGCAGCTAGGTGGCTCAGTGGATAGAGCACCGGCCTTGGATTCAGGAGGACCCTGAGTTCAAATGTGACCTCAGACACATAACACTTACTAGATATGTGACCCTGGGCAAGTCACTTAACCCCATTGCCTAACCAAAAAAAAAGAAAAAATAGTGAATATATAATCCTTTCCCAGGACCAAGAATTCCTGATCAAAATCCCTACCTACATTACACCCAGTCCCATCCCCCAATATTTAGATAACAGTAACCACCTTTCTTTGATAACAAAACCATGGAATGTAAAGTCCCCAAACAATTTCTTCTTCTTTTATTGAAGGTGATTCATATCAGGCCAGGAAAAGAAGTTGCCATAACCACATCCCTTTTAGTCACTTCTAGGTCTACTCTTGGGTATCATGCCTTAGCAATCTTCCTCCTTTTAGTTTTCTATGTCCATCCATTACTCTATATTCATCAGTCAAGATCCTTATTTCAGTGTTCTTCCAACCTTCTTCTCTCTTAAAGGAGTCACTCTCCCTCTTTTTTTTTGGTACTTGACTCAGTAAAATCCAACCTTCATTTTTGAGCCCTTCGAAAATTGATATGCCCAGAAACACCTAGAATTCTACTGTCATCAGCTCCTCAGATCCCTTTACCAACACCTTTAAACTACCTCAGCTACACAAAAGAAATGTCATATCATAAATCATCACTAAACTCTATCATCTCCATGACTTTGCATTCTAAAATTCCCCTCTCTGGTAATAATCTTCTTTCTTTCCATTTTTGCCTGTCTCTCATTCTTCTTAAAACTACTCTTTATTCCCATTAACCCCATAGTCATTTCATCACATTCTTTTTTCTCAATCCATCACCCCAATTTCAGCATCATTTCTTCCAGGAATTGCCTAGACTTATGGTTCTTAATCTAGTGTCTGTGAATAGATTTCAGTGAGTTTGTGAAATTGGATGGGGGAAGTACAACTTAATTTTCACTGTCTTCTAACTAAAATTTAGCATTTGATTATGATTACAAATGTGAGCAACCAACATTATTCTGAGGAGTCCATGAACTTTACCAAACCTCCAAAGGCTCAATGGCACAAAGAATTTAAGAACCCTTGGTCTAGAATCTATAGCTAGTCAATTTGATACATTGTGTTCTATCCTTGTCACCTTTATAACCTAATCCTATATCTATTCATAATTTTCCAGTCTTCCCCCAAGAATTCTCTGATCTTCACCCCCCCCACCACAAATTTCAGTGTGTTCTGCTTATTCTACTGAATGCAGCTGGATTAAGTTACATCTTTGTGCTGTGTCCACAACACATTCATTTTTCTAGTCTTAACTACTTTTCCCCTTCAATGCTTAGGAAAATATTATTCTTCTTTGGCTGAACTTCTAGCCTACTTCCCTCAGCAGCTGTTAAAAAAAAAAAACAAACAAAACAAAAACCTTTCTCTCCTCAAGGACATAAGACCTTCCATCGTTCCTTCTCTCAGAAGATGTATTAGAAGAAGGAAGGAAATAAACATTTATTAAGCACTTACACTGTGCCATTTATGATGCTAAGTGTTTTACAAATGTCTCATTTGGTCCTTGCAACAACTTTGTGAGGTAGGTGCTATTATTATACTCATTTTACAGATGAGGAAACCGAGGCATACAGAGATTAAGCAATACTGGCAAAAGAGACTCTGTCTTTGTCTCTCTGTCTCTGTCTCTGTCTCTTTCTCTCTCTCATACTCTTTCTCTCCTTTACAAATTCTTTCTATCTACATCTATTTATTCTCATTGGAGCTTCACAAGAACTCTGTGAGGTAAGTTCTATAATTATTAGGATCACATGATCATAGGTCTTGAGTTGGCTAGGATCTTAGAGATATCATGTAGTCCAGTCCTCTAATTTTATAGGTCTTCTGATTCCAATTCCAGTAATTTTTTCACTTGTACCTCAGCTTTATAATCATATATGTAGAGCTGGATAGAATGTTAAAGGTCAACCAAGCCAATTCAGTCATTTTACAGATGAATAAACTGAGATAAAAGTGAAATGTCTTACTGAATATCACAAAGTTAGTACATGTAAGAGACAGGATTTGAACCAAGTCCAATATTCTAGCCACTCTACCACATTGTCTCTGTGTTGACCTTCTCTGAAACCTCACAGAACATCTTATTTTGAACTTCTTTAATTCATTTTGTTAAGATTGTGCCTTAGAGTTATCAAAATTTGAGTTTTATCTGTGAACTGTTAGCTCCATAAAAGCAGGGATCATGTCTTATCTTAATCATGTACCAGTCTCATCACAGTACTACATACAGAGAAGCTGCTTAATAGATGTTAGTTGAATGAATGAGTATTTCTTTAAAAAAAAAGGCTTTGTGACTGGTAAGGAGAATATAAAATGGAAGTTTCTTCATCCTTATGGATATTCCTAAGGAAATTATATGAGGGATAAGACTTTCTTCCTTACTCCCACTTTTTCTCTTTGACTTTCTGTCCTGACATCTGAGTTTCTCCCTGTTATTTGCAGAACATACTCAGTAATGCATCATTTTCTCATCTATCACTGCAAAGCAGAAAAGATCAAGAAAAAAGCATAATTATTTTTCCTTTTTCTTTTGTTGGATGTCTTGGTGCTGATAAGCAGAGATACTGTGTCTCTGATAAAAATAGAAATATGAGAAATAATGTTTGTAACTTGAGAATTTTTCTGTTTTTGAAAAAAATCATAAGATTCAGGGTAAGATTTAGAGATAACATTTCATGGCAATTGAAGAACTGAAGTCTACAATACTTTATTCACGCAAAAAGATGGGCAGACTTCAATTGTTGCAAGTTAAAGAAAGGAACCTGTGTCTGGGCCTGATATGAGGTTTTGGCTATAAAATTAGCTGTAATCTGTACTAGTTAGATGAAACTCCAACTTGGAAGCAGTTGGAGATACTGCACCAAAGCCTTCTCCGGTACTTAGTTCTCTAAGTAACAGCCAGTGCTCTTCCTCATCAGGGCAAGTGATATTTTTTTTTTTACTGTAAATGAGGATGAGGTTAAAACTTCCTTCTAAGGTGACAAAGAAAATGCTGACACACAGGGGAGCTAATCTTCCGTGAGACTGATTTTTCCTAAAATTCCCCAAAATACTAATACCTGGTAGAAAAGATTTCTCTTGTGAGACTAAGGCTGTTAAAATTTACCTTTAAGTTGGCTGAAATTGTGAATCCAAATAATTGAAGAACTCCTCCAAAATTCTATCAGTCTGCCCCAATAATCTGATTAAACAGCAGGCAAGTGATTTAAACTAGAAGGCTTCAGCTTTCCATGATTCTTGCTTAGATGATTGAATTTATGGATTCTTCATGCAACAATGAATACTTACTATAAGCATGTGTAAGTGACTACTTTATTATCTTGGAAGGACCTCAAAGCTAGTTGGTCATGAAATATAAGACCTTTTCAAATGAAAAGTATCAGAGTATTCAATATGATTATAAAGTGTGACAATTCTATTACAGAGATGGATCAGAGATCATTATAAGAAAATTGAGAAGCAAGGAAATCTCCAAGAGAAAAAAAATCAATTGTCAGGGGTATTGATCATGGCAAAATATTGGCCTTATTACCAAAAGCAGGACAAAGTCAGGGGTTTTAATATGCAAAGCTTCTTTGTTGAGAGCCCAAACTCTACTTTCAAGGACAGAAAATTACTTCATAGTAATGGGCAGTTGCTATAGCACAGGTGCATTTAAAATGTTTGGCACTAGATTTGGCCAGTGTGGTGTAGTGATTCGAGTTAGCCTCAAAATCAGGAAGATCTACATTCAAAATAATCATGATACAATAATTCATGAAATAATTAAAGAAAGTTGTCCTGAAATGTTAGAACAAGAGAGGAAAGTAGAAATAGAAAAAAAATACACTGATCACCACCTTTAAGAGATCCTATAAGGAAAACTTATGGGCTATAAAAGCTGTGAGATTAGCTAAATTTTGAAACCCCCAGCTCAAAGAGGAACATTATGCGAAACAAGAATTAATTCAAATATGGTGGAGTCACAATTAGAATCACACAAGACCTAGAAGCAGCTACACTAAAAGATCACAGGTCTTAGAACACTTTATATTGAAGAGCAAAACTACTGGGGTTGTGGCTGAAAATATACCCAACAAAGTTAAGCATAATCCTGAATGAAAAAAGAAATGGATATTTAATGAATTACCAGACTTTCAGGATTTCATTGCAAAAAGACCTGCACTTAATAGAAATTTTGACATACAAAACCCAAGACAAATATAAGATAAACATCAAAGACTAATTACAAGGAATTCAATTAGGACAGACTATTTACTTTTGATATGAGGAAATGTAAACTGTATGTCTGAGATCATAATTAGTAATTTAGTAGTTCAAAAGAAAGATTGGGGTAGAGGGGAGTGTGATTTGATTCTAAAAAGTAATACTATCTAGGAAAAAGTAAAAAAAAAAAGTAAATGTCTTATACAAATGAGATGTGAAAGGAAGAACTGATAAGAGGAATTAGATTGGGGAGGAGTGCTGGTAGTTCTAGAACACTACTCTCATTGGGAATAGGTTAAAGAGGAAACAATATATGCAAAATTCAGAACGAAAGAAGATAAATGGGATAGGGAAGGGGAGAGCATAAGGGAGGGATTTTTAGATGGAACCCTGCTCACATCATATCTGGGTGAAAAATAGAACAATATATACACTTAGAAGGGAATAAAAGTTTTCTAAAGTATAAACAAACAAGGGGGTGAGGGAATGGGATAAGGGGGTATATATAATTTGGAAGGCTATAAAAGTCTTCTTAATTCAGATAGAAACAAGAGGGCAAGGGTAAAGGTAGGGGGGAGGATAAGTGAGGGATCTTTGGGGGAAGGGTAGGTTAAATAATAGGAGGGCCAGGTAGCTAGTAGAAGCAAAGTAAAGGAGTCAGGAAGGGGGAGCATTCTGGGAAGATGATGGAGTATGTTAGAAAATTCCAAGCTCTCAAGATTTTCCTCCACAAAAGAGATAAAACAATACTCCAGGGCAAACACAGTGTGAGCAAAAATAAATGAGAAAAGGGGTACAACAGAGATCCTCTTGGGACAATCAGAGAAGATTGGAAGAAAAATTCCAGAAAGAGGTTTGGTCCCTGTGAAGAGTAAACACTTCTGGCTACTTCCTCCTACCTAGTTAACAAGTGGCAAAACCTGGGGTTAGCTGGTTTGGTAGGCTGCCTAGGCCCCACTCCCAGGAACTCTCTCCTCCTTCGCCCCCCAACCCTTGCAGGATAGTGACTGGTGAGGGAGCTGGGAGTCTGAGCCTGGGAAGATTGAGGGAACCTCTGCTGACAAGGAATGCCAGACCCAGCTGTACTGCAGAATGGTGGGGGGTGAGAAGGAACCAGCACACACCTCTGTGTGAGTGCAGAAGCAATGAAGAAGAACATTCCTGGCTATGTGCACTTACATGAGGTTGGAGGTCAGCTTTACTTCCAGAGTAGAGGGGAGAACTGAAGATCTGGGGCAAAAGGCACCATCCCCCATACCCCAGGACTAGAGGTGATTGCAAAAATTAACCTATTACTACAGAAAATGCACAGTCAAAAAAGAAAGAATCCAACCATAGAAAGTTATTATGGGAATAGAGAAGAGTAGGGTTCATCTTCAGAGAAGGATATTGAAGCAGAAGAGCCTCCTTCTATCCCCAAATGGTCACCTGCCCAAAAAGGATTCATAGAAGAACTTAAAAAACACTACAAATCAAATGAGAGTGATTGAGGAGTCAAGAGGTATAGGAAATAAGAGATAAACTCAAACATAAAATAAAGATCAGGAGTAGAATTTATTAGGAAAAGAAGAAGCAGGGGTAGTAACAATGGTCTCAGACAAAGTTAAAGCTAAAATAGATATAATCAAAAAAGAAAAAAATAGGGATTCTACAGTATATGTCAGCCATATTAATCAATATTGTTTTTAACTCTTTAAAATAACTAGACAGTGTAAGGTTGGAATATTGCTGTGGTGTATGAATTGATGAGTTGGTGGGCTTAGAAAAATATGAAATGACTTGGACTTATCAAGGAAGATGTTATCCAACCTCAGAGAAACAAAGGACAAACAATATACTACAGTCTTACATAGATGCATGTGAATGTATGTATCTATATATGAATGTGATTATAGATATCTACTTATATGTATAAGTGTATAAATGTGTGTATATGTGTGTGTACATATATATGTTTGTGTATATAGGTCTATGTGTGTGTATACATTTACATATATGTGTGTATATAAATAATTAGTATAAATAAATTATATCTATATCTATAACTATCTATCTATATCTATCTATCCAATCTGCCTTTAATTGTAGGCTTCTTGGGGGAGGAGTGAAAAGGGGGAGAGAAGAACAAAGTAAAAAGTGCATAGCATCAAACAAAAGAAAACTTACAAGGATACAAAGATGGACAGTTTTTAAACACAATGTACAGTATTTATTACATAGGTTTTCTCAAAATGTGAATTTCTTGCTGCATATTTTGAATCCTTCCTTATGTTCTGCTGTACACATGGCAATGCTTTTTGATTTCTTTTCTTATTTCATATTTAAATTTTACTATTTAACTATGTAATGTTTCTTTTTCTTTTCTTATTGTGTATTTAAATTTAAAATAAATTAATAAAAATATTTACAGTCTTATCAGGTTTTTTTAAATTTTGACAATCTTTTCATTGATTTTCATGATTTTTTCTTTCGCATTAATTGGATTTTTTTTTTTGCTTTTCTACATTTTTAGATGTATGCTAATTCATTGCCATATTTTTTTTTCTTTCATTGATGGAAATGTTTAGAGATACCCATTTTTCCTTAAGAACTATTTTAGCTCTATCTGAAAAGTTTTTTGGCATTTTTCTCATTGTGCTCATTTTCTTTGATGAACTTTTTTCATAGTTTTTATGATTGGTGGTTTGACTTACCCTTTATTTGAGACTAAATTATTTAGCACCTAAATAATTTTTATTCATTTTTTAAAATATCATCTTAATTGGATATAATTTTCATTTATTTGTAGCTGGAAAAGGATGTGTTCATCATTCATCCATTTTTTTTGTATTTATTTGTGAAATTTTTCTGCCTCAATAAATGGTCAATTTTTTCAAAAGTGCTATGCTCACTGGAGAAATACGAAATTTAATTTCAATTTCCCTCATTGCACAGCAAGGTCTTAACACATCTAATTTTTCTAAGCTCTACTCATATTATTGACATATCTTTTTTTTTATCTTTTTGTTATATTTGTCTAGTTGGAAAGCACCTATTTTGAGTTCTCTCAACTATTATTCTTTTAATTTCTAATTCTCATTGTAATTTGGTTGACTTTTCTTTTATACAATTACACATTTTAAAAATAGATATTATTAAATGAAAATGATTCTATCTATAGTCCCTTTCACCATAATATAGTTTCTATGTTTATCTCTTTTATGTCTATTTTTACTGTTATCTGGCCTGAAAATATGACTACCATGTCTGATGTTTAAAAATTCCCCTGAAGAATAATGCAATTTGCTTTAGCCCCTTTTTTAACTGAGTGATTCTTTTTGTTTAAGTGTTTTTCTTATAAACAATATGTTGTTAGATTCTTCTTTCAAATCCATTCTGATACTTTCTTTTGTAGTATGGGTAACTCCATGCCATTTACATCTATGACCATGGTTGTTAAACACATACCTCCATCCTTTTATGATGAAGAGGATATTTTCTGAAAGGGGAGTATGCTCAGTCATTTATGTATATTTGACCTACTTACTCTTCTATGTCTCTTCTCCTCCTCTTCCAGGCTCTGGTCCCACATTCTTTTCTTGCTTTCATTTTTTCCCTTAGTTCATGTTTTACCCACAAAATAGTTTGTTTTGCTGATAACTAATCACTCCATCTTCCCACCCTTTCAATTATCTTCTACCTTTCCCTATCCCCATTGGATTTCCTTTTCAATTTAGTGCATTTCCATGCTAACCTCCTTCTGCATGACTATATGAATGTGAATATTCAATCCTTTTTTGTCTGGCTTAGATGAAAGTGAGATTCATTTGTATTCTGCCTTTTTCCACTTCCTCTATCTTTATATAATCTAGTACTCATATGCTATAGTCATGTGATATTATAAAGTTACATTCCCTTCCTCTCTCTTTAACCCCTAGTATGTTCATTTTCCTCCTCTCTTCCTTTGTCTGTTAAGTACAAAATATAACAACAAAACTTCTTCAATGGCCTTTACCTTATTTACTCTCTCTATTATTTTTAATGACATTAGGTTCCTGAAAGGACACATGTTCCTTCTCTGACTCTATGGAATTTTGCTATAAAACTATTAGGCATTTCCATTTGGGGGCTTCTTTCAAAATGTGGCTATTGGACTCCCCTTTATTATTTTCTCTCTAGATTGTGGAGGCCAGGACTATTCATTATATTCATTCTCCCTTTCAATATGATATCTAGGCTGTTTTATAGTCAAAGGTCTTAAATAGTCTACTGATTATTTCCTTGGTCTTTTTTATAGGAGATAATTTATATTTTCAGATAGTTTTATTTTTTTAATTTAAATTCTAACATTTCTTGTTGTCTCATGGAGTCATTGATTTCTGTTCCAATCTGTTTTTCAGAAAGTCTGTTACTTGAGAATAATTTTGCCTGTCTTGATTATACTAAGCTATTTATTGTCCTTCAAATTCTTTACTCTAGAGTTCATTTTTCCTTCTGTGTTTTTTCTCTACATCTTTCATTTTGTTCATGTGATCATTTTTAAACTCTTACTTCATTTCTTCTAAGAATCTCAGTAGGCCTTGTGATAAATCTCTGATTTTCTTAGAGGCTTTGCATGTAGATGATAGGTACTTATTGTTTTCTTTTGGGTTCATGTCATGAGCATCCATAATGTTTTTCATGGGTACTTTATTTATTCATTTTTCCAGCCTTATTTCCTGAATTGAGACAAAGTACCAGGCCAAGACACTGTCCTTCCCACAACCTTGGATAGGGTGGTCAGGTTCTGTTGGTCATGAAATTACTTTCCTTTTGTTGATGTCCACTTGGTGTTTTTGTAGTCAGTGTTGATAAGCATCATCATTTCTAGTCAGATCCCTATGGCTGGCTGTTATCTATAAGGAGCCTAGGTAGTCTCTGTACCTACATCTTCAGTTAATGAGGTTCTAGATAGTCTTTTGTTTTCACCATGGCTTCTTTGGCTGAGGAACTGAGTGGTCTTCTGTCCCAATGGGATTCTCTTGATCTAAATGCTAAGTGGTCTGTTTTCTCCACTTCTTCCTCCTCTAACAATGACAACTTTGATCAGGGCACAGGTCAGTTTCTGCCTTCCTGGGTCTTTTATGATGAGTGCATTGGGTAGTCTATATAATCTCAGTGGGTTCCTTGATCAAGAGAGAGTCAGTTTCCAATTCTCTTATTATATTCTCTTCATTTATTAGGATGCACTATTATCTATGGGGTCTTCCCTACCAGTAAGCTGGGTGGTCTCCTGCCCTCACTTTCTGTTTCCCTGAAGAGGATACTGGATAGTCCTCTACCCTCTTTGAAGCTTCCTTTATCAGGGTGCTGTATAAGTTTCCATTCCTTCATGGGACTTCTCCAGACAGAATGCTACCACTTCCCCACCTTCTACAGAGGTTTTATTTATCAGAGCACCAGATGGTCTCTTCATTCCTTGGGACTTAGTCATAACATTTCTTGGGACATCCTATTTCTTGCCTGCTGAGGGTTTCTGGTGTGTTTACCTGTATTTATACTGGCTCCTCAGCATCTTTTGGAGTTACTGGCTCTGTTGTTCAGTGTTGGACTAGGGCTGAATAAATGGTTTTACTAAAGTCTTTTCTGCCTTTTTTGGTCCTTATTTGATCTGGTGGTCTTATTAGGTGACTACTAGAATATTGTTGGAAGATTTGGACACTTTTATGGCCTATCAAATAGCCATCTCAATTGGAAGTCTTTTTGTGTTTTTTTTTTTAAATCATTTTCCTTTGTTCACATTTTTTAGAACTTTGTGATTCTCTAGGCCAAGGGTCAGCAAACTATAGTCCTAGGGAGCATGCTTTCACAAGTTGCTTTTGTGCAGCTGGAACAGGAGTTAATAACATTTTTTTACATTTTAAAATAAATTTTTATTTATTGAAAAGCGTAAAAAAGAAAGTCTTAGATAACCCTGGTCTTTACCAGGACAGAATTCTGGCTGTAATTAGCCAACAATTACTCTAGGTCCTAAAATATCACCTTCTTCTTTGGACAATTCCAATCCCTATGCTGAGTTTTAATCCCTTCATAACCTGGTTTTGACCTCCCTTTCCAAATTTATTATATATAATTATCATCCCAAAACTGTGTAATGGAGGCAAAATGACCTAAATTGTGTTCCTCATACACAGGGAACTCCAGCTCCCAATGCCATGTCATTGTACCTGCTATCCTCATGCCTGTAATACACTTCAACTTCACTTTCACATCTCAGAATCTCATGTTTCATTTAAATCTCTACTTAAGAGTCAACTTCCACTGTCTCTCTTTCTCTCAATTCACCTTCGATTCATTTTGTATATATTTAGAATATACTTGTTCCTATATATGTTGTCCCTCCAAAGAAAATTCAAGTCCCTTGAGAACAGATATGGTTTTATTTTATCTTTGTATATCTGGCACCTAGTGTAGTACACATACTAGATACTTAGCAGATGCTTATTGCTTGATTGATAGCACAGGGTTCTGCACAGAGTATGAACTTCATGCCTGTTTGTTGAATTAAATTCTGCCCTTTGAAGTTTCTAAAAATAGAAGAAAAAGTTTTTTTTTTTATTAAAATCTATCATTTCCACTGATAGCTTCCATTCGAAAAGTTTTTGGATTTCATTCCTAACTAACTTTGAGGTTCTTTGTTGATAACATCATAGTGTTTGATACATTGTGTTTGCCTGTATAATAATATGATAAGCTATTGAGGTAAAATTTCAGGGAGTTCTATACATTGCTGAAGCCTGTATTATTTGGTTTAATATCTTGACTCTGGGGGATCTGTGATAATGTATAAATCAATGCATGTCATCCTGCAGTATTCAGGTTTTTATGCTAGTTATAATGAAGAAAACCTACTTTGTCTCAGAAAATCATTAAATATTTTTGTCAACTAGTCAACTAACAAGTATTAATAAAGTACCAGCTATGTGCCAGAAGGAAACAATTGCCCAATCCCTACTGTCTATAACTATATAGTTATAATACATGAACTATATAGCTATAATAGGTCAGACAAGTATACCCACACATACACATGCACACATATACATACATACATAATTTGCATGTACATATGCATATATGTTGCTCTATTGTTTGGTTGTTTTCAATAATTTACAACTTCTGTGACCCCATTTGGGGTTTTCTTGGCATAGATAGTGGAATTTTTTCCAGTTCATTTTATAGGTGAGGAACTAAGGCAAACAGAGTTAAGTTTTTTGCCCAGGGTCACACAGCTAGTGAATATCTGAGTCCAGATTTGAACTCAGGAAGGTGAGTTTTCCTGACTCCAGGCCTGGATTATATGTATATTCATATGGTTACAGCATACACTTAACAAAATCTATGTATATTTCTACATACACATATATGTTTATATATATATATGTATAAGCATACATACAAAGTAGTTATATACATGGTAGTTTGGGAAAGAGGGTACTAGTAGTACTAGAGTAGGCAAGTTTTTATGCAAAAAGATTGCAGTGGAAGGCACAGACAAATGTCAAGACAAAGAAATAAAAAAAGGCTAGTTTTATTATAATACTTTTTTTATACTTGTGTCTTCAGTGCCTGCCATGGTACCTACCACATAGTAGGTGCTTTTTATAAATACATGTTAATTAATTGAGGGTATTTTAATTCAGTGTTACCCAATGTCTAAAATCAGAAGGACTATGTAAATTATTGAAAAAAGAACTAAACTAAAAAAAAAACCTCTCAATTTTTGTATTCTCTTTCTTAATGTCTCTATGACTATTTAGTACCGAGGAAGGAAGTCACAAAATCTCTTTGTATGTCAGTTTCTCAGTCTTTAATCCAAGAAGGATAATTACCTTACTTTCACCAGCATAATGTGAAGATAAATGAGGCAATGCATATGAAAGTACTTCAGAGTCTATAATAGAAAAGTCCCTGCGGGATTTTGCAAATCCAAGTTATTGTTGTTATAGCTAATCTAAATATTACTTGAAATTTTGGTTGCTTTCCTCCTAGTAAGTTTCCAACAGCAATTGAAAGACTTGGTTTACCTTCTGTGATATGCTGGAAAATGCAGTGTATCTGAAGTCAAGAGATGTAGGTGTAACATCTGTTATCACACTTGATAGTTTTGTAATCATTGGCAATTTTTTCACCACTCAACCTTTCTATTTCTTTACCTGTAAAATAGGGATAATGCTATTTATACTACCTTACCTCATTTTAAGGAAAGTCCCTTGTAAACCACAATGTGTGATATAACCATGAGTTACTTACAATAGAGTTGTCAAAAACTTAGCCTACTGCTTCATTTCAGTGGGCAACACTCCTGAATGCAAAATGGTCCAGATTAAAATGTAATTAGGTTAGTACTGAACAAAATAAATTAAAATGCAATAGAACATAGATAACATTAATATGTGGTTTTCTAAGTCAATAGTGGTAGGCAGGAATCCTTATGTATCCTTACAAAAGGTTTATTGGCACTGTTTCTATTTTAGTTTTGTCACCACTGAATTATGATGCTTGTGATTCTACAGCTGAAGTATTAATGCCATGACACAAATATTGCTTTCCTTAAAACTTGAAGACAACAGTGACAAGTATGCTGGCTCTGCACTCAGTGTTTCTGAGTTCAGATTCTACTTATATTTACTATTTGTGCAGCCTTGGGCAAATCCCTTAATCTTCCTCAATTTCCTCATTTTTAAAAGTAAAGGTTTGATCTAGACAGATTCTGAAAGCCCTAGTAGCTCCAGAGTTATTATCCTCCACTTGTGATACTAATCTAGAGAGGAAGTATATCTGAGTTGTTTACAATTTAAGTGTCATCCTTGAATCCTCAATCTCTCTTATGTCTCACATTCACTCTGTTGCCAAGTTCTATTTATTCGACCTTTGCAACATATCTCATCTATGTCTTCTTCTCTATTATGACACTGCCACTACTTTGGTGGTGAATCTCCTAATCTCATACTTGAATTTTTGTAATAACCTGATGACTGGTCTCCCTACCATAAGAATTTCCCTATTTCAGTGCATCCTATACTCAGGTATCAAAGTGGTCTTTTTAAAAATGAGGCCTGATGATTTCACCCTGTTATTTTATAAACACCATTTTCTCTTTATCAGTTAGGATCAAACAGAAAATCCTCAGTTTGGTTTTTAAAGCTTTACTTTACCTGGCCCCTTTGTATCTTTCTATTCTTCATAAATTTCCATCCCTTCCATTTCTGCAGTCCACTGAGACTGGCCTCCCTATTATTCCTCAAACAAAACACTCCATGTTCATAATTTTGACATTTTCACTGGCTGTCTCATATGTTTGGAATTCTTTTCATCTCTGTCTCCTAGTGTCCCTGGCTTCTTTCAACACTTGGCTAAAAACATATCTTCCTCAAGAAGCCTTTTTTATTTCTAGTGCCTTTCCAAGATTTTCTCTAATTTCAACTGTTTATATCTCTTTTTTTGTATAGGTATTCCAATGTTCTTTCCCTGATTAGACTGTGAGCTCCTTGAAAGCAGGAACTTCATTGGTTGTGTTTTTCTCTTCTACTTCTCATTCTTTAGCTTAAATTATGATGCTTTGAACTGACTCCTGAATCTGGAACGCATTGACACTAGTTGTAATTTATTAAAGAGTGATATTCTTATTTGCATTCTCAGCTTTTGTTCAACTGGTTCTAAAATTCTATGTTTCTAGTTTATTATTGTTTCAAAGAAAAATGGATTCAATTTCTGCAGTTATGAGAGCTGAGATGATCACACATCTAAAAAAAAGAAAAGTCAAAGGAAACTCATATTATGAACCCTTATAGGGGCTTTGACCATGGACTATTTTGTTGGATAACTTTCTTTATTAACTTCTGTGAAGGGCTTTGTTTAGTTGGGAATGAGGTGAAGTGAAGATACAAGGAGAACTTCTGAGCCCTAAAAATGAGCAGAATTTTTAAAAGTTAAAAATTGTAGTTGTTCTGAAGGTAGTTCTTGTCTCAGAACATTTGGATATTTTTTTCTACATAGGTCAAGATGGTGACTTACAGATAAAACTCATTACCTGCTGAGCTACACAAATGCTCCAGAGAACATTTAATGAGGGTAAGAAAAGTTGTTTGGACTTTTGCCATTGTTTTCCATCATCAGTCATCAAGACAGTTCTCTGTGTGTATGTGTGTGAGACAGCTAGCATAGTCACTTTGTTAAAGATGCAAACTACAGTGCAGTTTGCAGATAAGAAAGAGTAAGCTGAATTAGCCTGGGCCACCATAAATCATATTAAGCAAAGGCTTCAGCCACACTAAGAACCCTTGAGCTTAGCATGCCTTTGATATGTGAGACAGCTGACAGATTTTTGTCTTGGGGTTGGTAGTGGGGTGAGGTGAAACACATTTGTGAAAAATGTGAAATGGCATTTAAAATGATGGACTGATTGGGTGACTTGCTGAGAGTCATATATCCAGTGTGTGCTAGAGGCAACTTGAACCCATTCATTGCTAGAGTCTGAGTCTGAGGCCCGCCCTCTAGCCACTAATCCATGCTGCCATTCAATGTGTTTATTAATGCAGTTTGGTGAACATGTTTGACAAATATAAAGAAATTGGAAAGATCATTATGAAATAATGTAAAGTGGGGAAAATGGAGAGCCAGAAAAATGAATTACATGCTAACTACCACCATGTAAATAAAAAAAAGTGAATATAAAAATGATGGAGAGAATCATAATGAGGACAGGGAATTAAAGAAAAAAGCATTATCAAACTTAATGCCTTGAAATTAAATGTCAATACTTGCTAAAGAAATTTAATTCATTTTAGCTATTTTCAATTAAGATTCCATGCAACATTAATTTTAAGCAAATAAATATTACCAGGGGGAAAAAAAAAACAAAATGACTGACCAATTTTTGACATACAGTTCCTCTCTTATCTGAAATGAAAATATCGATCATTCTTTCAAGGCAATAATAAATAAACTTAGGAAGTGATAGTAAGGGAAACATGATTCCACATGGCTTCTGGTCTGAGCATCAGGCAATATTTAAACCATGGCAAATATTTGTCCAGTCTACTTAATGCTGACCTAAAATAGCTCTAATGCTCTGATGCTGAAAATTTCAAACACAGTCTTTCTTCTATTTGGTTGGTATTTTTGTGAAGGACCAGAAAGAGATGCCCTTCAATGCATTTTCTCTGATAACTTATGCTTGTAAAGTTGCTTAAAATATTATTCCTTATGAAATGCATGTGATGCCTTCATACTGATAAAAAATGGACATGCCACATGCAACTCTGAGACCCACACAAAATGAAAAGAATTAGAGAAAGGCTTCTAGTATGTTTGCTGTTTTCTCTACAGGGGATTTATTATACACTGTGGACAAGAATTGCCGCTAACTAATATACGAAATTATAAAAAAAAAATGTAGGCACACTTGGCTCTTTGGGCACTCACAGAGAAAGACCATGATGGCAGTGGGATGTGAGTCTGAAGTCACACTTCATTAAGTCGCAGAGGGTATAGGGGCAAATGGCAAAGAAAGTGCAGAAACAAGTGGTAAAAAGGGTAGAGAGGCCAATGGTATAGCATGGTGAAGGAAAGTAGGCAGCATGGGAAAAGGATGGGAAAAGTCCCAGAGATTAATCCATATAAACATACTTTGAAGTTGGATGCATTATGGACCAGAAGGAAATGGAAGAGTACAGGAGTTTGAGGACTCATTTTTATAGGGATTTTTGGAGGAAACAGAGTGACTCTTATCTGTTCCACTTCGGGGTTTGTTCATTAACATGTCCACATCACTTCAAAATTATCAGCATCATTTAGAGTTCTGCTGGTCATACTGCCAACTTATCTGAATTTGCATCTCATAGAATGAAAAGGGTCTGAAAAGGGCAGCTAGGTGGCACAGTGGATAAAGCACCAGCCCTGGAGTCAGGAGGACCTGAGTTCAAATCTGGCCTCAGACACATAACACTCGCTAGCCGTGTGACTCTGTGAAAGTAACTTAACCCTGATTGCTTCATTAAAAAAAAAAAAGGCTCTGACAGCAAAGCTTAGATGACTTCTCCAAATTCATCAAGATGGGATTTTTTTAATATATAATTCAGTTTATAAATTATGTTCCTTTGACTTTGGAACAGTTTATATGTAACTCCTAGGCTCCCCTTTGCAATGTTACTTCTGCTATTGCTACTTTACACTGGCTACTTTAAATTTCTTTACTATACTGACTAGAAGAGGGAGAACAGAAAAGATAATTTTAAGATAATTAACATAGGATAAGGAGGGATGCATGAAACAGTTAAGATCTGCATTTAGTCTAACCCTTCATTTTAAAGATAAGAAAAACTGTGGTACAGACAAATGAATGACTCATAAAGGGTGACAGTTCTAGGGCTGGGAGGAATATTAGAAGTCCTGTAGCCCAAACCTGTACTTTTATAGGTGAGGAAACTGAAGCTAAGAGAGGTTAAGTTATTTGGCTAAGGTCAAAGAGGTGACAAAGTTAGGATTTGAGTCTAGGTTTTCTACTTTGAACCTAGTATTCCTACCATGGTACCACAGAGCCACCCTAGTATTGGGGAAAAACATGGAAAAATGGTATGGGTGTAGATGATACAAGGTTGGCAGGAGGTAGGAAAGCTAACCAGTTGCATGATAGTCAGAATCCAAAGAGATTTCAGTTGACTAGGATGACAGGTTGAATTTAATAAGTTGTAATTTAAAAGAAATAAATATAGTCACTTGTGTTAAAAAAAGTCATTGTACAAGTATAATCCTTTCCTAGATTATATTGAGTCATATTCAGTTTGTCTGGCTGCAAATAAAGTGCTTTTCGGTGGTGTTTGCCAAGCAAGAAAACAACACAATACTTGGTCAAAATCCACAGAAAAGTGTGCCTGCCTTTCTCTCATCTAGAATATTTACATACTAAAGAGTTGCCTTCAATCAGTCAGACATGGCTTTTCAGTCATTCTCAAACCATGCCAGATAAGCAGTTGCCTGTTATGACTTCCAATCACAGAATCTCTTGGGTTGGGGAGATGGCAAAGAGTGGGCACCACTATCTTGGGCTTATTTATTCAAGATCACTATTCCATTTGTTCTGAATATGTGTTATACTTTCCTGTCTTTTTTTAAAATATATTTTCCTGGGCCTAAAATGAATGACTATTGCTATCTTACAATTCTCTAAGATTTCAGCAGTTCAATGGAGATTTCCCTAACTGGAGCATTCAGAAGTGATCTCCGCCCCCCTTCAAACTAATATAACTATCTTGTTTGTATGTCTCATTTTATACTTTGTGTTATTCCTGCATTATTTCTGCATTTGAACTTCCCCACAAATTTTTTTAAGCTTACCAGTGTTTGGCACACAATAAGTGCTTAATTTTTATTTTTTCATTCATTCACTCAGCACCAAAAGACACTGGGATACCATGTCTTATTTATTTTTCTTAATTTCTGCAGTACCTATGCATTTTTTTTAAAGATTGAGCTTTTAATTTAATTGTCAGAGGATATTTCCCATTAGGGAATTTCCTCTCTCAATGTACATCAGCACTTATTGTAACTAATAGTTTTAGAGGATTGCTTATGAGAGTGAGAGCTTAAGTGACTTATCTAAGGTCACACAGCCAGTATCTGTCAGAGGCAGGATTGAACCCAGGTCTTCCTAACTAGAAGTCTGCCCACCACTGTGTGTAGTGCCTCAAAAACATGGAAAGTTAATAGATGTCTGCTGTTGTAATTGCATGAGCAGTTTTTGTAGGATGGGAAGGTAAAGCCCATTCCACTGTAAGTCATTTAACACCATTCTGCTACTTATTACATTTTCTGATAGAAAAAGAAACTAGGGAACAATTGTTTGAAGAGATTTTGTGTGTGTGTGTGTATGTGTGTGTGTGTGTGTGTGTGTGTGTGTGTGTGTGTGTGTGTGTGAGAGAGAGAGAGAGAGAGAGAGAGAGAGAGAGAGAGAGGGCTTTCTTACTGGAGATCAAAGACTTGTCAAGAAAATGTATTAAGTAAAATGAAAAGCTTAAAATCACTAAGGAGAAAATTGTTGTTGGTGATTTTGAGTTTTGTGCCCTATGGGCTTGGCAGGTTCTGTTCAATGATGCAACATCTGACTTGGTGTCCTGGAGGCACATTTCTCCAGTGCTGCTGAGGTTCTTCCTGGGATCATTGGGGAGCTAAAAAAAATCAGCAACTGAAGAAGAGTTCCAAATGTATTCTCTGTGCTGCAGCAATGCAAATATACAGCACTGTTTCTTCTTTCAATTTAAAGAAAATTTATATGAAACAAACAGACAAACAAAAACCCTCTAAGGTCTTTTCTACTTTGAAAATATTACACTTTTAGCAAGTAATATCAGTATCATGTTATTAACAAATCTATGCTTATATTATCAATATTGAGCTTGAATATAGAAGACAATTGCTATGTTTTACATTTCAAATAGTGAGGGGACATAAGAAAAAAAATAGCACCTATGTATATGTATCTGTATGCAAACATAGGCATACATATCTGGGGAGGGGGAGGATTCATCAGACTTCTGATGTCAGCAGTGTGGAGGTTTCCCTATGTGAAAGCTTCCTCTTCCAACAGAAATTGGCAACTTGTTTGTATTTAGAGCTTTAGGAAACTTGCTTGGGGCATTGATAGGTTATACAACTTCCTTTTGGTTAAAAGCCTAGTCTATGCCATAGTCAGGAACTGAAGTGAGATCTCCCTGGCTCCAATGATGGTCATCTATCCACTCGACCTTACTGCCTCTCAACGGTGCATAATGCTCTGTGATTGTTTACATGCACAGACATTGACATCTGTGTGGACACAGAGGGGTATTGATCAATAAGTCGTCCAGAAACTAAGTTCCTTTATACTGAAGTCACTTAAGTCAATTAAAAAAATCACACAAGTCATACTGGACAGGGGGATATTGGGTACAGAGAGAATTGAAAGAGTCAGGCAAGGAAGTAATATTCCAACAGTAGATTGGTGTCTGGGTGTTTATGGTGCTGCTTGCTTGATTAGTCATGACAAAACACAATTCAGTACAATTTCTTGATCCTTAAGAGAAATGAGAGACTCAACTCAGTTTGCTGGGACTACTGCAGCCTGCCTCCCTCAAAGAAGAAAGGGGGAAATGACTAACTTAATGTCTTCATTGCAAACAGTCCCTTACTATCAAAACTCCTATTCCTCCTTTTTCTTCTCCAACTCAGGTTTCTCTATTTCTATTTTTTTCTTTCCTCATTCTCTCTCCCTCTATCTCATCTCTCCCATTCTCTCTCCTTTCCCTCCCACTCTCCTTTGGCTGCTTTCTTTCCCACTCTCCCCCTCTCTGTTTATCCTTCTCTATCCCTTCTCCATACCTCTTATTTTCTTCCTCTCTCTTCCTCTCCTTCTCCCTCTCCCCTTCTCATTCCTCTCATATCCCACCTCTCCTTCCTTCTTTTTCTCCTCTTCCCCCTTTTTTCCCTCTCCCTCTTCCCTTTTCTAGGTCTTTTACTTTCCCCCCCTCCCTTACTTATTCCTCTTACCCCCCGTCTCTCTCTCTCTCATCCCCTAGATCCCCCTCCCTCTCCCCTTTTCTTCTTATATATTCTCTCCCCCTCCCTTCTTTTTTCACTTCCCTTCTCCTCTCTTCTCTCTTCCCCACTTCTTGTTCCTTTCTCTCTAATTTGGCAAGCAACAAACAAAATAATACAAAATGATATTTACTATATCTTAACAAAAGGAAGTAGCAAGTTGGTAATAGTCAAGTCAGAATCACGTGTATACGTATACTTACTGTGGTCATCAACTAGTGAGAACAAAGGTCAAAACTAATTCCAAGTCAGAAGAGAGGCTAAAAACAAAAGAGGAAACAAATGTGGTTATAGCAACTTCAATCTGACCTTTTAAAACCATATGACTAACTTAATGTCTTGGTTTGTTAAAATGAGAAATAGACTAAAGACATGAACCCTGACCATTACCATTTCTTTGTCATTCAGTCATTTTCAGTCATGTCTGACTCTTCATGACCCCATGTAGGGTTTTCTTGGCAAAGATACTAGAGTGGTTTGCTATTTTCTTCTCCAGATCATTTTACAGATGAGGAAACTGAGGTAAACAGCGTTAAGTGACTCAGAAAGATAAGTCTTCCTAACTCCATGTCCAATACTCATTGTGCTAAATAGCTGCCCCTACCACTTTTTAGAGAAATGCAAGCCAGTGGCCATAGTGAACAGGTCCCATATAGCCCAGTAACACTTAATTAGCTTGCAAAGAAGAGAGTAAAACCAGTTTGGAATACAAGCTGATTTTAAAAACATTTAATCAATCAATAACATTTATTAAGTGCCTACTATGTGTCAGACACCTTGCTAAGCACTGGGGTTATTAAAAAAAAGAGATGAAACACAATCCCTGCCCTGATTGAACTTATAATCTAATGAGGAAGATAGTATGCAAACAAATATATACAAAACAAATTATAGAATAAACAGGAAATAATTAATAGAGGGAAGACACTGGAAATAAGAAAGGTTGGGGAATGCTTCCTGTAGAAGGAAGGATTTTAGTTGACAGTTAAAGGAAGCCTGGGAGGTCAGTAGTGATCAACAGTGTCGAAGGCTGCAGAGACATGAAGAAAGATAGAGAAAAGGCCATTGGATTTAACAACTAAGAGATCATGAGTAACTTTGTACAGAGCAGTTTCAGTGGGATAATAAGGTTAGAAGACAGATTGTGAGGGTTAAGAAGAGAATGAGAGGAGAGAAAATGGAGGCAACTATTGTAGACAGTATTTTTGAGGGGTTCAGCTATGAAGAGCAGAAGAGATATAGGATAGTTGTGGGAATGAAAGGATCAAATGAGGGTTCTTTTTCACAATAGGAGAGACATGGACATATTTCTATCTAATAGGAAATTAGCCAGCAGGCAGGGAGAGATTGAAAATAAGTGAAAGAGTGAAGACTGCAGAGGAATATGATAGAAGACAGTGAACATTATTATCCTCTTT
Organism: Vombatus ursinus; assembly: GCF_900497805.2. NCBI lineage: Eukaryota > Metazoa > Chordata > Mammalia > Diprotodontia > Vombatidae > Vombatus > Vombatus ursinus. The sequence goes on from NW_020955033.1 coordinate 14,909,042, forward strand.
TGAAGTACCATAGGACAATAGAAAATACTGGATTCTGCATTAGTTTGTATCCAAGGTCAACTATTTACTCCCTTTGTGATTTTGGGTAAGCCAGTTTCCTTGTGAGAACAAGGTCAAGGCAACATAGATAATGGATAAAACCCTGAAAAATTATCTCAGATGGTTACTAGCTATGCAAACCAGGGCAAGTCATTTAATCTCTTGTAGCTTAAGTTTTCTTAACTATAACATGTGGAGCTTCAGATACTTCTGAAGCTCAGGTGAGATCATGTATGCACAGTGCTTGTCAAATGTGTTTGACTCTTGAAAAATAGCTGGTGAATCCACTATCTTCACAATAACCTCAAGACAAACCCCCACCCCATGAAATTCAATCACAGAGGAAATGGATAGAATGAAGTAAAGAAGATTATATTTCTTTGAGGTCACAGACAGATGATTTTGTGATGTAAATCAATTTTATGGAGAGCTCTAAACATAAACACCCCTGATAGACAGTTTTTAAATGTGAAGGGTTTGAACATTTGCAGTTCACCATACTAATTCATAGTCTCTTTCAGTCTGAATAACACCATAGACATTCTGTACACAGAGGCACCTCTCAGTTTCATATGTTCTAATTTCAATCCTGCTAAGTTCAAACTAAGATTAATGGATTATATGATAGCTACTAATATCTTCCATGGTTTGATCTCTAATTTATCTCTTGTATTAACTTGCCTTTTATTGGCTTTCCTAAAGAGGAAACCAGAGATATGCCTGTGAAAATTCAAAGATACATGAATAGAAGTATCATTTCCCCTTTTGTAAAGACTACTCAAAGAGTGTTATCCTTCTGTACAGGCTCTAGAAAAAATTTGGATTGTTATTTCTATCTTGCAAATGGTCATGATTTAGGTGAAATTACATGGGTAAGTATATGAAAGACATTGGATGAGAATGCTAGCTCATAAGTGTGTGTGTGTGTGTGTGTGTGTGTTTATTTTAAAACTTTTGTCTCTTTTGTTAGGCTCCTAAAGAGATGCTTCCCTTTTTTCATACTTAGAAAGGATTCTATCCCTGGGAAAAACCTAGAACTATCTTCTCAACTTTTATCTCATCTTGCCCTCTAATATCTCTGTGCCTTTGTGCATACCTTCCCTAATTCCTGGAATGGATCCCCCTCCATTCCATATTCTTGTCTAAATGCCAACCTTCTTTTAAGACCTAAATTAGGTGCTACTTTCCTCAAGAAAGCTTTTCTAATCCTTTGCCAGTTGTTAGGGGCATATGTTCCCATCCCCAGACTATTATACTACTTTCTTGTCTCTTCTCTGTAGTTTACTAATTTTTACTGTCATTTGTATTCAATAGATATCAGGGCATAGCACAGAGAGAGTTAGGCTTTGATTCAGGAAGATTTGAATTCAGCCTTACCTCTGAAACTTAGATTTAGAACTGGAATGATTCTGTGAGGTCAACTAACCCAATGTCCTTATTTTACAGATAAGAAAACTGAGACCTAGAGAGGTTAAAAGACTTGCCCGAAGTTACACAGTTAGAATTTATGTTCAGACCTAAATCATCTAACTTCAAATCCAGCAGTCTTGCTTCAATAAAACCCTGGGTAAAGTAACTGGTCTTTATGGACAATTTATTAAGTCAGTTATGGGTTGCTATTTCAATTTGCATTGATAGAGGAAGTTTACATGCCAAGAGTTACCTATATCAATGAAGCAACAGTTCATTCTTTTATTTATATATTTGTGAAAATGTTAAGATCCTTGATGGCAGGGGGCAGAGCCAATATGGCAGAGTGAAAGCAGTGACTTGTTTGAGATCTCCCCCAAACCCCTCCAAATACCTGTAAAAAATGACTCCAAACATATTCTAAAACAGCAGAACCCAAAAAAGACAGAGTGAAACAAATTTACAGCCCAAGACAACCTGGATGGTTGATCAGAATGTTACATCGCGCCAGGCTGGGAGTGAAGCACAGTTTGGTGTGGGTGCGCAGGCTGCATCAAACTTGGAACAGGCTTCAGATGACTGAATTACCAGCAGCTGTGGTGGTTTCCAGACTTCTTAACCCAGGAACCTCAAAGACAACTTGGAAGGTCAGTGGGAAAAGTCTGTGACTGCAGTGAGAGAGAAGCTAGGTCTTAGCTGCAAGTCCCAAGTGTGCCACTGGGGCAGTGACTGCCTCCTGAGCTTCTGGCCCACAGACTGAGGGGGAATCTAGTGGCTGATCAGAGGGTAATTGCAGGGATCTCTTTTCTTTGCCTGTGCTTGGATCTGAGTCACAATTCTGAGGGGCAGTCCTGGGGCGAGGAGGAGTGCTGGTGTGGTGGAGCTTGTTGTGGTGGTGGAGAGGAAACACCTCCTCCCTTATCATACCACCTTGGAAGAACTGAAAATTTACAGATCCCTAGAAGTATCTCTGCAAAACAGCTGTACAAACCCCCGAAGCTTGGGACAGTACATTCTCCACATTGGAAACAGACACTTACCTTAACGAAGAGTTTAAAACTCAAGTAATTGGCCGGGATCATGAGTAAGCAGCGCAAAAAGAGTCAGACTATATTATCTTGCTTTGGTGACAAAGAAGATCAAAACATACAACCAGAAGAAGACAACAAAATCAAAGCTTCTACATCCAAAGCCTCCAAGAATAATATGAATCAGTCCCAGATCTTGGAAGAGCTCAAAAGGGATTTTGAGCAGCAAGTAAGAGAAGTAGAGGAAAAACTGAGAGTTTTGCAAGAAAATCATGAAAAACAAGTCAACAGCTTTCTAAAAGAGACCCAAAAAAATGCTGAAGAAAATAACACCTTAAAAAATAGCCTAACCCAAATGGCAAAATAGGTCCAAAAAGCCAATGAGGAGAAGAATGCCCTAAAAAGCAAAATTGGTCAAATGGAAAAGGAAGTCCAAAAGATAGCTGAAGAAAATACTTCCTTAAAAATTAGAAAAGAGCAATTGTAAGCTGGTGACTTTATAAGAAATCAAGATACTGTAAAACAAATCCAAAGGAATGAAAAATTAGACACCATCTTTCAAGAAATTATCAAGGAAAACTGCCCTGATATTTTAGAATGAGAGGGCAAAATAGAAATTGAAGGAATCCACCGATCTCCTCCTGAAAGAGATCCCCAAAGGAAAACTCTTGGGAATATTGTAGCCAAATTTCAGAGTTCCCAGGTCAAGGAGAAAATATTACAAGCAGACAGAAAGAAACAATTCAAGTATTGTGGAAACGCAATCAGGATAACACAAGATTTAGCAACTTCTACATTAAGGGACCACAAGACATGAATATGATATTCTAGAGGGCAAAGGAGATAAGATTACAACCAAGAATCACCTACCCAGCCAAACTGAGCATAATCCTTCAGAGGAAAAAATGGTCATTCAGTGAAACAGAGGACTTTCAAGCATTCTTGATGAAAAGACCAGAGCTGAATAGAAAATTTGACTTTCCAATACAAGACTCAAGTGGAACATGAAGAGGTAAACAGGAAAGAGAAATCATAAGAGACTTATTAAGGTTGAACTGTTTACATTCCTGCATGGAAAGATGATATTTGTAACTCATGAGACCTTTGTCAGTATTAGGGTAGTTGGAGGGAAAAAATTGTATGTATGTATATATAGATAAATTGATAGAAGGCACAGGGTGATTTGAAAATGAAGGGGTCATATCTGGAGAATAAAATTAAGGGGTGAGAGAGGATTATACTAGGAGAAGGATAAAGGGAGAAGTAGATGGGGCAAATTATCTCACAAAAAAAGAAAAGAAAAGGCTCTTATAGTGGAGGGGAAATGGGGGAAGGTGAGAGGGAATGAGTGAATGTTATTCTCATAGGATTTGACTTAAGAAGGGAATAACATACACACTCAATTGGGTATAGAAATCTGTCTTACCTTACAGGAAAATAGGAGGGGAAGGGGACAAGAGAGTGGGGAGATGATAGAGAAGAGGGCAGATTGGGAAAGGGGGTAATCAGAAGCAAATACTTCTGAGGAGGGACAGGGTCAAAAGAAAGAATAGAATAAATGGGGGGGGCAGGATAAGATTAAGGGAAATAGAATTAGTTTTTCACAGCATGTCTACTAGGGAAGTGTTTTGCATAACTGCACATGTATAGCCTATATTGAGTTGCTTGCCTTTTCAATGAGGGTCGGTGGGGAGGGAGGAAGGGGGAAAATTTGGAACCCAAAGTTTAAAAAAAAGTTTTCACATGCAACTGGGAAATAAGAAATACAGGAAATGGGGTACGGAAATCTATCCAGCCCTACAGGAAAATAGAAGGGGAAGGAGATAAGAGAAGGGGGGGAGAGATAGAAGGGAAGGCACACTAGGAGAAGGGGTATTCAGAATGTATGACATCTTGGGGTGGGGGGAGGGGTGAGATGGGGTGAAAATTTGGAACTCAAAATCTTGTGGAAATCAATGTTGAAAACTGCAAATAATTAAATTTATTAATTAAAAAAAAGATCCTTGATGGCAAAAACTGTGTAGGCTTTCATTTTTGCACCAAGAACATAAGAAAGGGCCTTGCATGTGGCAGGTACATTAGCAAATGTTTGTTGAATTAAATTAATTTAATTTAGAGTAAAAAATTCTAAGGCCTTGTTATTAATTTAAATGTTAAGTTGAACCTTTTACATAAATTTTTGACCTCTTAAAAGGAATGTCTGTGTAAATGTTTGTTATACTTAAAGTTCACCATCTTTCACAATGTCCTTTAAGTGCTTTGATTTATTTCTTCCTTAAACAAATATTAAACATGTCAACATTAAGGAAATTTGTTTAAAGATGATTCTGGTCCCATATTCAGCATGAAATTTTTGCTTCCCCTCACATTGTCTTCCATAGTTGAAGAGTGATAGTTCTGTTTGGTCTTTAATGATCCTCCTCCTTTTCCACCTCTTCCTCCTCCTGCTCCCCCTCTTCCTCCATTTTATCTTTTTCATTTTCATCATTTTCATCTTCTGCTCCTTTCCCCATTAAAAGAAGAGAGGTGCCAATAATTGCCATGTGGCAGAGGTGAGGAACCAAAAATCTCTTTTTGATGGTTAGAGTGACGCTACCTCTTAGGTTAATATGAAAGAAAAAAATCAAGCTTTTCTATTTTCAAGTTTTTTTTTCCATCAGAAACACTAATGAAATTCCATCACATTACATATGTTCACATCTTAAGATGATCATTACTGTCTAAATATTGCTTCTCAGTCATGTTTGTTTGTAGTAATTAATCTGCTTTACTGAAAAGCAATGTGGTATGATCAAATCAACACTTAAACAGCTGCACAAAAGTGGAAGTCTGCAGGGAACTGAGTAAAAAAAAAGATTCTAATCACATATCATAATAACATGATTTTTGCCAGACCTTGATAAAATTCCAAGTCAAGGCTTTGCACATAATAGATGCTTAATGAATGAATGAAGGTAATTTACAAATTTAGGCTTCACATCAGGAGAAATTTTCTGTCATTTAGGGCAATCCCAAAGTGGAATGAGCCATCCCAAAGGCAGTACCTCCCTGCTATGGCCAGTACCAAAAGTTTTTAAACAAAGACTAGATATTTGTCAAATATGTTGTATGGATTCTTTCTGAAGTAGGGTTTAACCAATATGTAGGAATATTGTGAGGCTGAAACAAGATAATGGATATAAAGCCCTTTACAAACTTTAAAGTGCCACATTAATGTTTGTTATTATTATCATTATTATTATTAGCAGCCTTCAGATACTATACCTCTAGTCTGATGATGGCTGCCTTCTCTGAGCCGTCTACTGAACATTTGTTGAGCTCAAATAATGTTTGTAGAGCAATACAAAGGTGTCCTGGTAAATGTTTGACTGGGCTTTCTAAATAAAAAAAGCATGTATATAGAATTTCATGTTTAATCAGCCTTACTAATGCTTTCTGAAGTCTAAATATCAGTAAAACAATAAAATAAATTGTGGTGTGTAATAATTGTGGATTTCAGAGGTGTGAATGCTTACGCTGAAAATTTAATAATCGGTTCCCTCAAGCAGCTTAGAGCTGACTCCAGTTCACCCCCTCTTATATGGCCACTAAAGTACCTTCCAACTCTAAAATTCTGTGAATCTGTTAATTACCTAGTTTATTATCTATTCCTTTGTTCTCTCATAAACTTCTCAAATGTGTCTGCTCTGGTTGTTCCAACATCCCAGGCTTATCTTTTGTGTCCCTGTCCCATCATGGACTCTTCTACTACTTTCAACCACTAAGGGCTTATGATTGTCCTGCTTCTTTTCTCCTTCCTTCCAAATATTGTCTGTTCTCTGGTTTATCACAAAACCTAACTAGCTACTTTGTGAAATGAATGCCGATAAGAAAGAGTCCATTTCCAAATGAAATCTTCAGGAGACATTAATGTAAATCTTCCATCTTTTTTTTCTAATGAATTAATGACTCCAGAGGTGAGGATTTTATTACTGACATGATGGATTGTTAGAGTCATAGATATAGATATTTTGGGGAAAGCAAAAATGTGGGAGAACCCTTAAATCACACCAAAAGAGCAGTTACTTGTACAAGGAGTCAGTGATATAAATCATGAATATAAATCAAGATCATAATAGCTGCTTTGAAAAGGTACTTACAAAATTAAATACTGAATGAAAAAAAATAAATCAAATGATTACTATGAGTCAGGTATTGCACTTAATTCTGTGGAGTCTATAACTAGAACAAAAATAATCCCTCCCCACAAGCAATGGACATTCTGAAAGTGAGACAAAACACATCTTGGCCAAAGAGAGGTACTTTGGTCCAGAATGTTATAAGAATGTTGAGTGGTGTTAGAGGGTAGTAGAGTGATATTCCTCTTTTGTGGATAATGAAGAATTTAATTTGATCATGGTTCCAGATAAACTCACTTTGACAAAGATGCTGATGGGGCTGGCAAGAATATGGCTAGTGAAAAAGTAGTAAAGGGAATTGATAAACATTTATCAAGTGCTTGCTATATGACAGGAACTGAGCTAGCAGAAGAATTTGTAAGTTACAGCAGTTTCATCAGAAACAAAATTTGAATCTCTGTAACTGACAACAGTCACACAAATTAATAAATACAACTTGTTCTGATTACTTTGATATAAGATACAGTCACTATTTCTCTCTACATGTAAAAACCACTAGAATACAAAAGATCACTGTTACAGAGGAGGGAAATTTAATTAAAAATCTATTGTACAAAATCTGAGAGAACAAAATATATTCAAAAATGCAAAATCAATATTGCTTGACTACAATAGTCACGGTTATAGATTAAGCTAATGCAATAGGAAAGATTCAGTCTTGTCCTTTCCCAAATACTGTTTGAAATTTGCTTCTGAAATCCTATCACGTTTTGTTTCTATACCTGGGAACTTTATATTTCTATCATCCTCTAATCCTTTCCAATATTCAATCAGTCTCTATCTAGTAGTTCCTTCCCTGCTACATAGAAACATACTGATATCCATCACTTTAATTCTAAAGCAAAAACAAAAATAAGCACTTTACCCTGCTATCTCCTCAAACTCTTTTCCTATATGTCTTTCTTTTACTGCTAAATTCCACGGGAAAAAATTCTGTCACTGCCTTGATTGCCTCATAACCTATTAACTTTTCAATCTGTTGTTGTCTAGCTTCTTGCCTCACAACTTAACTGAAATAGCTCTCTCCAAGATTACTAATAATATCCTTCTTATTTAATGCAATGACCTTTTCTCAGGCAGAATGATAAGCTTGAAATCAAGAAGGCGCAAGTTCAGATCCCATCTCTGGTATTTATTGGTTGTGTGATCATTTAAACTCTCTAGACCTTAGTTTCTTTATCTGTAAAGTGATAATGCATGTAGTACATACCTTAAAAGTTTTGGAGGTTTCAAATGAGATATCTGTAATGGTAGTCATCTCTAGAGTAATGGAGGAAGGGAAGAAAAAAAAGAAATTTACAAGGTAATTTTGTTGTATATTTGATAGGACTAGCAAGTCATGCATAATAGATTTGCAGTTTCATGTACAATTATCTTTTTTTTTAAGTTGTACTATGCTATGGAAATGCTTGCTTTATTCCATAAATTGAAAATGAAATGAAAAAATGTTTTATAAATGCCAGATATTATCCTTCTTGACCTCTTTGAACTGATTCAACACTATACATAATCATTTCCATAGGGTTTCCTTATATTATGCTTACATGCTATTCCTTCTGCCCATCTTAGTTGCCTTTACTACTTCATGACAAGTCTCTTATCTGTGGACATAGCTGTACTATGACCTAGATGCTCTACTGTCTCTACTGTCTTTCTCTAAGTAATCTCATCAATTCTTATATATTTAATTATTATAGCCATTAAGATAACTCCAAATTCTAAATATACAGTCATCATTTCTTTACAGAGCTCTGTTGTCACATCACCAATTGTCTGCTGGATATATTTAACTGGATATTTAATAGGTACCTCAAAACCCCAATTTATTTAAAAAATTAATTCATATTTGTTTTTTATTCTGAATCTTGCTTTTCATCCCCATTTACCCACTATTTTCATGGCCATCTTTGTCCTTTTTTTCACTCAATGTTATAATTAGAATCATCCTTGACTTTTCACTTTCCATCACTCCCCCATATCTAATCAGTTATGATTCTTGTCAGTTCCTCCCCCCTCCCATAATATCTCTCACATTCATTCTCTTCTCTATAATCACTTGGTACTATTATAGTTTAGGCTTATTTAACATACTGCTTGAATAATTGTGATAGATTCCAAATGTGTTCCCTTCATTCATCTTTTCCATTCTTCATAAGTAGACTTGCCAAATCTATTTTCCAAATGAAATCCAAATTGATTCTAAATCACAATTTTGACTATTCTTCTCCTCTGTTCAAGAAGATTTAGTGGATCCCTATTGCTTCTAAGGTGAAATTTAAACTCCTCTGTTTGACTTTTAAAGACATTCATAATATGGATTGAAATTATCATTGTAGAAAAATTTTGATTCTACCCCCCTCATCCACTCTTCCTTCCAGTCAACCTGGCCTATTTACTGATCCCTGAACATGATATTCAATCTTCATTCTTGTTGCCTTTGCAAAGGATGTCCCCTATAACTGGAGTGATTTTCTTCATCATCCCAGTTTTTTGGACCCTGGAACCCTCCAAGGCTTAGTTCAAGTTTCACCAAGTGGCCTATCCTAATTTACTTAGTGCCCTCCTCAAAATCACTTTATTTTTCTTGTATATATGTCTAGTATTTACATTTTGGTGAAAAATAACCTCTCTCCCCTTTATCCCTCAGTAAAATGTAACTTATTTAAAGACTGCCTTTTATTATTTTTTTCTGTTTATGTCTCCACACTCAACAAAATGCCTGGCACAAATGAGACACTTAATAAATGCGTAGTGTTTGAATTTTCTCTTCAGATAGTCATTTTTAAAAGCATTGTCTACAGAGTGAAAGAATAAATAGTTATTTAATGAATTTTTACTAAGCTACAAAATTTATGAAGCTTGCCTGAAGCAACTTCCACATCATTTTGTGTATTATAATTTCTGAGATTTTTACTATAGTGGAACATTTCACTTTGATAATCTTTTTGCTGTTAAGTATTTTTAAAATGATTTAAAATAATGATATATTCAATGGGTATTCCATTCTAGATGTCTTTTAGGCCTCTCTAACTAAATATATCTAAAATTTAGCATATCATTTTCCACCAAAAATCCACCTTTCTTCTGAATTCCCTTATTTCTGTCAAAGTCATAACTAATTTTGCAACTTCAGGTTGCAACAATCAGGTATTATCCCTGATACCTCATGCTCCCCCACTCCCATTTACAATCATTAGTCAAATCTTCTCATTCGTACCTCTACAACATCTCTCAAATCTTTCTCTTTCCCCCAAAGTCACTATTCTAGGTCAGGATCTCATCATGGTATACACAGAGTATTGAAATAGTTTCCTAGTAGGTCTCACTGCCTCTAGTCTCTCCCTACTCCAGTTTACTCCAACTCTTTTGCCAAAGTAATTTTCTTGAAGTGCAGGTCTGACCTTGTCAATCTGCTACTCAATAAACTCCAACAGTTTCTCTATTTTTGCAACCTTTTTATTTCCTTATTTATTTCCTTATTCCTTGCAACCTAGACCCAATCTGCCTTCTAGACCTGTTATATATTACTCTCTTTTCCTCACTTGGTGGTCCAGTCAAACTGGGCTTGCTGTTCCTTACCCAAAACACTTTATTGCCCCATATCAGTACTATTTCACTGGCTCTGACATATTCCTGAAATAGACTCTATCTTTACCTCTTACTCTTAGAATCCCTGAGTCCTTCAAAGCACAGTGCTAGAGCTAACATCTATAAGAAACCTTTCTTGATTCCTCCCTACATTTGATGACTTCACCTTACCCTCAATTACCTTGTATTTATTTTGAATGTTCTTAATTAAATATATGCCATCTCTCCACAGAGAATGTAAGCTTCTTGATGGCAGGGATGGTATTATTTATGTCTTTATATCCCAAGCACCCACTGACATGTCCAGCAAATAGTAGGTATTTAATGCTTGTTAAGTATGAGGTTGACAATAAATAAAATTTTTCTAATAATTTTAAGTCTATATTTTCAGAACAATTTCATTACAAATGTGATGATATCTTTACAACTCTTATGTAGTGAAAAGGATTTCATTATTTTAAATCTACAACTATTTATAGCTATGAAAAAATATTGGATGCATTAGCTCTCCATATGTGATATCTAGCAATAATTTTGATTTGCCCTTTAGATAAGTGGGGAAGGGATCTTTTTTGGTTCATTATATTTTCATGTTTTTATTTTTTATTTTATTTTATTTTTAACATGTGTTTTTAAAACTTTAGGTTACAAATTTTCTCCCTTCCTCCCTCCCCACCCACCCTCATTGAAAAGGCAAGCATCTCAATACAGGTTATAGATGTGTAGTCATGCAAACACTTCCATAGTAGTCCTGTTGTGAAAAACTAAGTATATTTCCCTTCATCCTATCCTACACCCATTTATTCTATTCTCTCTTTTGACCCTGTCCCTCCTCAGAAGTGTTTGCTTCCCATTATCCCCTCCCCCAATCTGCCCTGCCCTCTATCAACCCCCTGCTCTCTTGTCCCCTTTTCCCTTATTTTCCTGTCAGGTAAGATAGATTTCCATACCCCATTGTGTATGTTATTCCTGCCTTAAGCCAAATCCTATGAGAATAAGATTCATTCAATCCCTCTCACCTTCCCCCATTTCCCCTCCACTGTAAAAGCCTTTTCTTGTCTGTTTCATGTGAAATATTTTACCCCATTTTACTTCTCCCAGTAGAATCCTCTCTCACCCCTTAATTTTATTTTCCAGATATCACCCTTCCTCTTCAACCCTATCTATACATATTTATACATATCTATATATATCTACACATACATATAATTTTTCCCCTCCCACTACCCTAATACTGACAAAGGACTCATGAGTTACAAATATCATCTTTACCTGCAGGAATGTAAACAGTTCAACCTTAATAAGTCCCTTGTGATTTCTCTTTCCTGTTTACTTCTTCCACGTTTCACTTGAGTCTTCTTTTGAAAGTCAAATTTTCTATTCAGCTCTGGTCTTTTCCTCAGGAATGATTGAAAGGCCCCTATTTCATTGAATGGCCATTTTTTACCCTGAAGGATTATACTCAATTTTGCTGGGTAGGTGATTCTTGGTTGTAGTCCTATCTCCTTTGCCCTCTGGAATATCATACTCCATGCTTTCTGAACCCTTAATGTAGAAGCTGCTAAATCTCGTGTTATCCTGATTGTGTTCCCACAGTACTTGCAATAGTACTTGCAATATTTTCTCCTTGACCTGGGAATTCTGAAATTTGACTGTAACATCACTAGGAGTTTTCCTCTGGGGATTTCTTTCAGGAGGTGATTGGTGGATTCTTTCAATTTCTATTTTGCCCTCTGGTTCTAAAATATCAGGGCAGTTTTCCTTGATAATTTCTTGAAAGATGATGTCTAGGCTCTTTTTTTGATCATGGCTTTCAGATAGTCCAATAATTTTTAAGTTCTCTCTCCTGGATCTATTTTCCAGGTCAGTTGTTTTTCCAATGAGATAGTTCACATTCTCTTCCATTTTTTTTCCTTTGCAGTAGTGTTACAGTGCTTTGATTTCTCAAATTATCCCTAGTTTCCAATTTCTCCATTCTAATTTTTTTTAAGGAAGTATTTTCTTCAGTAAGTTTTTTAACTTCCTTTTCCATTTGGCCAATTTTGCTTTTTAGGGCATTCTTCTCCTTATTGGCTTTGTGGACCTCTTTTGCCATTTGGGTTAGGCTATTTTGAAGGTGTTATTTTCTTCAGCACTTTTTTGGGGGTCTCCTTTAGCATCACTCAGTTTTTCCTCTACTTCTCTTACTTGCTTCTCAAAATTCTTTTTGAGCTCTTCCATGGCCTAGGACCAATTCATATTTTTCTTGGAGACTTTCAGATGTAGGAGCTTTGCCTTTGTCGTCTTCTTCTGGTTGTATGTTTGATCTTCTTTGTCACCAAAGTGAGATAATATAGTCTGACTCTTTTTGCGCTGCTTGCTCATGATCCCAGCCAATTACTTGAGTTATAAACTCTTTGTTAAGGTAGGAGTCTGTTTCCAGTGTGGAGAATGTACTGTCCCAAGCTTCAGGGGTTTTATGCAGCTGTTTTCAGAGATATTTCTAGGAACCTGTAAATTTTCAGTTCTTCCAAGGTGCTATGATCAAGGGTGAGGTGTTTACTCCTTTACTGGCCTGTGCTCTGGTCTATGAGCACTCTTTTCTGTCTTGGAACTGTGAGGAGGATTTCCTCTCCACAGCCACTACAAGCTCCACCATGCCAGTGCTCCTCCTCGCCCCAGAACTGCCACCCAGAACTGTGACCCAGATCCAAGCACAGACAAAGCAAGAGAATCCTGCACCAGCAGAGAGATTCCTGCAATCCCCCTCTGATCAGCCACTGGATTTCCCCTCAGTCTGTGGGCCTGAAGCTAAGGAGGCAGCCACCAGCCCTGGGCCATACTCTGGGAATGGGGCTGGAACCCTGCCCTTTTCTCTCACCACCACAGAAACAGACTTTTCCCATTGACCTTCTAAGTTGTCTTTGGTGTCTAAGTTTGTCTTTGTTCATGGGTTGAGAAGTCTGGAAACCACCACAGCTGCCCATGATTCAGTCCTCTGAGGCCTGCTCCAGGTTCGCTGCAGCCTGAGCAATCATGCCAAACTGGGCTCCTCTCCTTGCCTGGCATAATATACCTTTCTGATCAACCATCTAGGATGTCTTTGGCTAGAAATTTGTTTCACTCTGTCTTTTTGTGGGTTCTTCTGCTTAAGAATTTGTTTAGAGCCATTTTTATAAGTATTTGGAGGGATTTGGGGGAGACTTCAAGTAAGTCACTACTTTTACTCTGCCATCTTGGCTCCGCCCTCTCATCTGTTTTTAAATCAAGAGTTTTGTTTTCAAATTTTCTATTTATTTTATAAATTCCTTTTTTCATTGTTCCAGAATTATGTAGGTAATAGATATGTGTGAGGGTTGGCCTTGGCTTTCCCAGTAAAATTAGAGGCTAGCTATCTACTTAGAATCAGAGATATGGTGTGTGTTGGGAATAGGAGAATAGGAATAAAATTTGGAATGGTGACTCTGGGGCATATGACAGAATTATTCAAGGGAGAAAAATAAAGGACACATATGCAGCAATGGGGTCCCAGCTGAACTTTGCTGACTTGAATTTTAAATGGACTCAGTTGACACAATTTCACAAAACATATCCTCAATGTTGAGAATAGGCAAGTGTTGAACAATGGAAAGACACAAATCAAAGGATTCAAAGGTAGAGAACATAGCTTAATCAATTAAACTTAGTTAACTAAAGTGTCAAATATGAAAAGAAGGAGAAATGAAGCCAGTCAAATAGCCATAAATTGCAAGAAAATGGGTGGAATTCAATAATAATAAAGAATAGGCTTGGGAGGAGTGAAATGGGGAGATAGATGGGTAGAGCATTATGATTTAAAATATGTTATCAGATTTCCAAATTATATATTATTAGAAGGAAATTCCATTCATAGCTACCAACATTGATTTTGTTCTTTAATTTTGTTTCTTTAATAGAAAAGAATAGAAATAATAAGAAATAGAATAAGGATAAGAAATAGTATTTTCTTATATATAATAAGAAATATAAAAAGAATAAGAAATAATAGAAAAAATAGAAATTAAATACTGTGCAATCTAGATGAGATACAAATACAAACAAAAAGTTACATAGTCTTCTGACCTCAAAAAACTAATGATGGAAGATAATAGACAAAAGGAACTGAAAAGGGTTGGAGGGAAAGTACATATTTGAGGTCATGAAATGAGCATGGAGAGTCAGAAACACAGCTGAGAAAAGAATGAAGTATGATTGGCTTGCCCCTCTATCCTCAAAATGGAGACCCTAGAAGGATGTCACCATTGGAAGAAAGTGGCCAAAATGGAGGAAAGTGAGAAGGCTGTTGAAGTATGAATGCAAAGTATAAAGAGTCAGAAGCACAACCAAAAGGAAAGTTTTTCTTCAAGCTGTTTGATAGATATTAATTGCACCATCAATCTGTTATTAATACTTACACTTGTGATCACTTCCATTAAAAAAACAACTTGCCAACTATTCATAGATAATCCAATATTAAGAATGTAAGTGGTTACTAATGATTTTACATGCATTCAGTCAAAATAGAATAGCAAGCAAGAGTGCTTTATAAATTATGTGTATTCACTCACTTATTCCAAACCAACAAGATAGCAAACTTTGAGTAACATGGTGATTTTCGCCAATTTCTAATGGTTTTATGTATCAATTTAATGTACATGTGGATGAATCAATATAGATAGCAGAGTAGCTGGGTTTAATTAGTGTTGTCAGATTCCTCTGAACATCAATAGGCAGTGGTCCCCCAATTATGATGTAGTAGAAAAGTCACTTGAATTGTAGTCAGAGGACTTGTGTTTGAATCCTGTATTTATATTACCTCTGTGGTTTGGATGTCATTAATTCCTTTGGAGGTCATTTTCTTTTCAGCAAAATCAGAGGCCTGAATTACGTGATTTTTTGACTCCTTATCATTTCTATTGATAAACACCTATCATACTAGAAACACATTTTCAATGGGATATGTCAGTTGTGAATCTTAATCAATTGTTCTTCTTTCTTTCTTTCTTTCTTTCTTTCTTT
>NW_020955033.1:14924310-14976000 GCF_900497805.2 Vombatus ursinus
TTCTTTCTTTCTTTCTTTCTTTCTTTCTTTCTTTCTTTCTTTCTTTTTTTCTTTATTTCCATCTCTATAGCTCATTTTCTTACTTTACAGCTTCATCTATATCTACCTCTATAGCAACATAATAAACATCTATAGATACAATAACTTCAAGACCATAATTTTCAAGTATAGTTTATCCAAAGTAATTTCTTGTTGTTTTTCCCGTATGACACTCTATCACATGTGTTTGTAACTTTGCTCAGGCTATCCCCCATTCCTGGGATTCACAGCCTCCTTACTTTTCCCAGAAAATCCCTATTTTCCCTCACATTTTATTTCAAGTGCTTGATTGGTCAGTTGTTGTCTTTTGTTCTTGAAGAGGACCAAAATGACTTCACTATGTTGAAGTCAAAATACAGTATATCAGACTGTGGTTGATCAAACCAACCTGGCTTCAAAGGTTCTACCCAAGGTTGAGCACAAATAGTCTATATGAATGTCTAGAGTGAAGATTTATCTAAATTTGCACATCTCACATTTCTTTTGAGTCACTGCAATTCTGCTTCATTTACTTCAAGCACTACCTTGTATGTCAAGCCTCCACTGATTCCTTTTACTTACTAGTTCCCTTCTCAATTATGCTATGTTAGTTTTACATTTTTTTTTGTTTATAGCCATTGTTGTTCATCCTTTGTTTTCAAAGAGGAATAAAGACATCATGGCATGACATCTTGAATTTTACATGAATTGGATTTAAGTAAGGCAGAATTGCATAGTCTTCAGTTTTACTCTGTCTTCCAGAGTCATCAAAGTCCAGTGGCAAGACAAAAGTTATGACAAACAATGATGAACTGGGATGCTATGAATGACCTTGACACCTTTCATGTCTGTCCAAGCTCTATGAAGTCCACAGTGCCTGTTTCAGCTGCTTTCTTGGTCTTTGGAACAAATTGTTATCATTCACCCATTCTGCTGAAGGAAATCTTCATGTGCTTAGGTGTAGACATCCACCTACCAGGTTTGAGGCCTGTCAGTTACCTTCAACCTTGTTTAGCTTGTTTACATATAGATTATATCATACACACACACACACATGCACACATACACACACACACACACATACACACACTGACTTGTCCACCTTGATAGAATGTGAACTGCATGAGAGTCAGGACTATTTTATTCATGTCTTTGTATTCCCTTAGATATTCATTGATTGATTGATGATAAGAATGAATTTTTAAAATATAATTTTATCCACAGCTCCATGTGATAATGCTTTCTAATCCAGAATCTCTTTCTCCACAGGAAAAGTAAATTGGAATGTTAAGATAATTGTCTAATAATTTAGACCACCAAACAGTATAAAATTGATTTGTTTGTATGTGAGGCTGTATGGAAGAGAATTACTATCTTTTTCTATATCGATTAAATCACTGGGTAATAATTTTTTTTTTCATTTCCTTGACCTTTTTGCTTTTAAACTTATGATAAGATCTGCCATTTTGACCAGAGGAATGTCTATAACAGACAAGTTGAAAATTTATGAATTATCCTCATAATGTGAGCCAAAAAGTTCCTTTTATTGAAACTGTCAATAGTCACAAAGCCAGGCAAGCTACTGGTAAGATTGTTGGAATGACCTCAGGTATTGCTAAGAATGAGTTTAGATTAAGACCCAGAAATTTTGATACCTCACTACAGCAAGAAGATAAACTTCTTCCAATCCAAAGCCAATTGCTAGAAATTACCAGCTCATTGGAACTATTGAGGGATCTCCATCTTTTTTTTAGTTATCTTTAATAATAGCCTGTTACTGAGTCCCCTCATGGAGTTTCAGTATTCATATATCTGAATGAAGAGATTGTGACTATACTATTTTTCCCAATCACAATCCCCTTTTCCAATGGACACATTCACTGCAATTGTGGAAAACCTTTTGTGTGCCAGAAAACTTCAAGTTCCCTTGAGGTATACCACTGGTGTCTGTACTGTAGGGGAGTGAAGTGAGAGAGGTCTCAGTCAATGGTTAGCTGAATCATCTGTGAAATGAAATGATACTCAGCTGGCAGGTTAGTATAACTTTAGATCTGACTGAGTTTTAATGTTCCCCTTGTCCACCAGCAGAGGCATTAAATATGGATGGTAGAGGAGCAGTTGGAGCAACCATGGAATAGAAGAATCATAGAGTTCAACTCATACCTGAAAAAAAAAATCTTTGGGGCAATGTATCTGACAAGGAATAATATAGGATTTGGTTGAAGAGCTCAATTGAGCAGAAATTCACAGACTTTTCAATTAACATATTCTATTTTTGTTAACTATTTAGACTATTTTCCCTTCTCATTAAGATTGTGTTAATTTTCACTTCTTTCCAGTTTTTCTAGTTGCACCCCTTCAGGCCAAGAATAACAAACCTAATCTCTGCTACATGGTAGCTCTATAAGTACTTGAAGACTACTATATTGTTTCCCTTAAGTTTTCTCTACCCCAGGTTAAATGTCTACAAGTCCTTTATCTTTCACAACAACATAATACTTAGAATTTATGTAGCATTTTAAAGCTTATAAACCATGTTGTAAATGACATCTCATTTTATCTTCACAAAACCTTGGAAGGTAAGTACTATTATTATCCTCATTTTTTTAAGGGAGGCAACTGAGGCAGGTGGAAGTTAAGTAACTTGCATAGGGTAACATAGCTAGTTAGTGTCTGAGGAAATATATGAACTTAGGTCTTCTTAATTCCGGATTCAGAAACCTATCCACTATGCCACCTCACTGCCTTCATTCAGCATCTACTTGAAATCCTTTAATCTCCTGGTTCTCCTCCTCTGGGTATTCTCCAACTTATTAGTGTCATTTCTCAAATGTAGTTTCTACTGTAGACCTCAACAAAATACTCAAGATATTTTCTGACCAGGGCAGAATATAGTAAAACTATAGTAAAACTCTCCCTTTTGCATTCCTATAACTTACTTGAGTCTGCTGAGGGTCACTCACGAGTTATCTTGGCTACCATGTCACAACACTGATTTATATAGAACTTGAAATTAAGTTTTCAAAGCCTAGATTTTTTTTTTCAGATAACCAATTGTCAACAATACATCCTCTACAGTTTACATATGGTGATGTTCCTTTGTGCCCAGATTCAAGACTTTAGTTTGGCCCCTATTCAATTGTATTTTATCCTATTGGACTCAATGTTTTCACCTACCAAGTTGTTTTGGAATCCCGATTCTGTTTTTCCACTGTGTTAGTTATCCCTTCCAGGTTTATGTAAACTAAAATTTTCATCAGCATAAACTTATGCTTTTATCCAAGTAATTGAAAAAAAAGTTTCAAACAGAACATGAACAAACTAAATTCCTGGGACATTCTACCAGGGTCTTCCTTCCTATTTAATACCAGAACATAATGATGTATCTGTTCAACTTGTTCCAAATTATAGGGATTCCACAATTATCTAGCTCACTTCTCCCTTTCTTTTCTATGAGAATAATGCACAAAACTTTTATCAAATGCTTTGCTGAAAACTACTTAAATGATTTCTTTAATATTTTCCTTTTCTGCTGAGTGTGTAGTCTCCCTGTCTACATAGAGAATAAAGTTAGTTTGGCATGATCTTTTCTTGATGAAATCATGATCACTTCTGTGAGCAGTCTTTTTTTTTTTTGAAGATGTTTAAAAACTGTCCTTAGTAGCACATTCAAAAGGTTTACCAGAATCAAGGTCAAACTCGCTGATTTACAATTGGGGTAGTTTCCATTCTCTCCTTTTCTGAAAAAAAAAGTATAATCATAGTTTGCTTTTGCAATGTCACTACGAGTGGCTCAGAAATTATAATGCCAGTATTCTCACAGAGAGATTTAATTCTTTTGGGCCTGGGAACTTGAGCACATCAAGGACAACTAGACTCTATCTTACATTCTCCATGGTGAAGAACACAAAAGCCAAATAACACTTGAGTAGTTCTGCCTTGTTTCTGTCATTATTGTCCCATTCACCATAAGCAAAGCCTTTGATTAGCCTTTTATCTTCAACATATCTTTTTTCAAAGCATTTATGATGACCTTAAGCTTCTTTGCAAGCCTCAACTCATTCTGAGCTTCAGCACTCCTGATAATATCCTTTTAATCTACTATATGCTTTTGTATTCATGTTATCTGTTATTTGCTCTTTTCCTCATAGTTTGTAGTTGTTTTTTTTCAAAAACTAAAGTTGTTTCCTTACTTTCTTCTGTATTTAACTTGGTAAATTTAGACATCTCTCTTTCCTTCTCATCAGAATGATTTCTCTTTGTATTTTCAGAATTTCTTTTTTGAGAGCATCCCATTCCACTTTAATTTCCCTGTGGAATTTTATACAGGCAATTCTATTTATCTTTCCTCTTTCAGTTAAGTTACCATAAACTTTTTCAAATCTATAATCATCAAATCCATTTTGCAAATATATCTATGAGTTTCCTTTACTTTTCTGTCACAAACTTTATAATTAATTGATGACTGCTCCTAAAGGTTCCCGTCATTTTCACACCAAAAATGAGTTTTTTCTTGTTGGTAAGAATCAGATTCCAAATAGACTTTCCCCTAGTTGCTTGTTCCACCTTTTGAAGTATGAAATAATCAAGTTATGTCAGAAAAAATATTAATTGCTATACTTTTTAGGCAAAAAGGAAGTATTAACATGTCTATATGATTGAAGTGTCCTATCACTAGTTTTCAAGACTCTACAAAATATGTAATTCCTTTCCCCAATCATATATATTTTTATCTTATATTTCAATATTACTAATTTTATGTTTATGTTTCCACTGGGCTTTACCCAAATTTTCTTTGCAATGATTCCTCCCACAGTGGTTCCTGCATTTCCTTCCATTTTTTCTTAATATACAGTGATTCGCTTCCTTCTTTTGCCCTTTCCTATTTCCTTAGAATGAGATATATCTTTATATAGTTAAAATCAACACATGCATTTTATTCCACCAAGTCTCTGTTAAATTTGTCACCATGAATCAGAATCTCTAGTTCAATTTATTTGATAATATTTGATTGTTTGACAAGCTTATATTTATACTTTATAGTTGATAATATTATATTTGATAAACTGTAGTTGAGACAGTTTTGGCACACTAACAGTGTATGTGTTAAGTAATGTGTGTAAGTGCTGTGCCTCCTTATTTTAATTTTTCAATTTTCTGGTTTAGAGTTAACTTCTATTGTACTTGGTAGAAATAACATTAAATTTCAAAAGACATTAAATTCTATACTTTGGTTTCTTTAAATAAAGCAGCCTCCCTAAATTTATTTCCAACTTAATATCCAGCATACTGAATTGTTTCAAATTAGTGTTAGTCCATTGAGAAGAAGGATGTGGGAAAATAAAATTAAAGATATTTTCCAGATTCATCTAGCATATAAATTTTGGTGTCTAACATCTTGACTTGGATTTTACAATCTCTTTTTAAAATTCATTCTAGTAAGTATAGAAAAATCAGAACCAGTGAATTGTGTGTTTTATCTCCTGTGAAAATATTTTCCCTCACAATCAGTGACCTCATAATGCTTTTTGCATGCCCAGATAACATAAACACGTTGGCCTTTACTTCATAGGTTCTCTCACTTGTTTGAAAAAATGAATTAATCAGAAAAGTAAAATATGGGGGAATGAAGGGGAAAAAAATTATGTTTGATCCCCTCACTGACTGCTAATGCCTTTCCAGGCTTCCTTAATCTTACTGTTTTTCCTCTGAGTCTACCCTCAGTTTATTCTGTATATATCTTATTTTTAAACAGTTGTTTACGTGTTTTCTCTCCCATTAGACTGTGAGTTCCTTGATGAGGGGTGGTGGTGATTTTTTTTTTCGTTTGTTTGTTTTTTGCCTTCCTTTGTATTAACAGCATTTATCAACATACCTGATACATAGTAAGTGCTTAATAAATAGTTGTTGAAGCTGTTATCGTCATTGTTATTGATCATGATGATGGTGGTGGTGGTGATGGTGATGGTGATAGTGAAGGTGGTAATGATGATGTTAAGAAGATCTGGATATTTCAATTGACTGAAAGTAAATGTGAGTTAGCAGTGTATTAGAGCAGTGTAAGTTGCTAATTTAATGTCCTTTAACAGTACAATGAATCTATTAATTCATTTATGTGACTTTTTCTTCTGTCATGACATAGTGTAATCAGTCATTTAGTTAGCAAGAATTTCTTAAGAACCTACTACAGACCAAACACTGTGCTTAGGGCTAGAGATAGGAAATGACAAAATTAAACTTCTGTCCTCAATGAACAAGCATTCTAACAGGTGAGACAACATAGCAATAACTATGTACATTCAATATATATTCAGTATAAATGGTAAGTAATCCTAGTGGGAAGGTATAGAGTTGGTTTGGTGGTGGTAGCAAAAAGCTTATGTAGAGTCCTCAAACTGTGTCTTAAAAGAATTTAAAGGCTAAAGTGAGGAGTGAGAGTTACACATTCGAGGTATGGAGAATAGACAATGAGTGTCATGTGTGAAAACAGAAAGTAGATTACTATTGTTGGACAATTGTCCTTGAAGAGGTACTCAGTGTAAAAAGATCAGAAAATAGGGAAGGTCCAGGTTATAAAAGGCTTTAAATGTCCTTAAATATTTGATGTTTTGATAAAAGGAGACTCTGAAGTTTATTGGGCATGGAGGTGACATTGTCAGAAGTGTGCTTTAGTAAAATTACTTAAGAAGCTGAGTGAAGGATGGATTGGAAGAGGGAATAGACTTCAAGGACAGAGATCTAACTGAAGGTTAATTCAATAGTCCAAGTATGAACTAAAGAAAAGTTGCAACAGAGTGGTTACTGTTTGAGTTAAGGGAAGGTGATATATAGATATATAAAATATACACATGTGTATATATGTATGAATGTGTCTGTAGAGGTGTATATATATATATATATATATATATATATATATGCATGCTGCTGCTTTCTGTTTTTTAAGGCTCTATAATTATTTGGCACCTTTTTTTCCCTGTGTTTCAGTCATTCTCTCTCTCTCTCCCCCCCTTCCCTCCCTCTCTCCCTCCCTTTCCCTGCTACCTATTCCATTCCTTTGAAAATGTAAGTAATTAGAAAAGGTGTGATCCATAATAATAAGTATCAATGTATAAATACAAGGGTTTTTTATTTGTTTGTTTGAGCTGGACAAACTGAAATATGATGCCTCACAGAGTAATGATCTGTCTGTCACTGAAAGTATCACTCAGCAGTCACATGTCAATTTAACAAAGCCCATTATACTGTGATCTCCTTGAAAGCTGGAATGCTTTTTTCTCTCCCTTCCTTATACTCTTCAGTGCTTAGCTTAGAACAGTGCGTGGTACATAGCAGATGCTTAATGTGTGTTGATTTACTTTAGACTGGCAAAGGTATTTCAGGGAAGATTGCAGCTTTGACTTCCTAAGATTGTTTCCATTTTCAAAATTCTATGACTTTATGAGTCAAGCAGGTAAGCTGAGGGAATGAATATGCCTTAGGAATCAGGCTTCATGCTATTAAATGCTTCCCCAAAGTAATACATAAGCAAAAAGAAATTGTTCCCTACAATCTACTTTCCATTCTGTAGTGTAGATAGTTCTTAATGAAATTCCCAGCACTCTTGATTGGGGGTAAAGGTGGCATTGTCCCTGTTTCTCTGTCTCTCTCTGTCTTTCTCTGCATTCCTGGACTTCCTCTTATCTCTTGCTTTGACTCACATCATAGGAATGACAATCAGGTTCATTTTAGATCTTCCAGAATGTAAGTAATCCTTTCTATCTCAAAGTGATGGATATTTATCATCTGTTCTTGAGGGACTGCTTCTATTTCATCTATTAGATGGCTAGACAAAGAATTCAGGTTTCTTATCATGAAATATTCTCCATGATGCCTCTTTTTATCTTCCAAATGACATTGCTATCCTTTAGATCAAAGGCAACTTGAATAATATCCCATGGTTTCTTTCTGTGTAGCTTTATCATTGGGTAAATTTCTTAGCTCTCCATCCCCTCCACCCTGTCGTTCAAAATTATACACAAAATGAATATGTAGCAAGTCATTTAAAAACGTTGACAAAATTGTTTGGAAGACTTCTTTAGTTTTTTTTTTTCTTTTCCTCCAAATTTCAACTTATGATATCATCTAAGTTATCTTAAATGTACTGTTGCCATTTCTATATAATCTTTCTTTAAATTTTTTTTAATTTAAATGATGAAACTCTACATAAGTGTTTTTTCTAAAAGAACATCTTAATGAATGCAATTGGATTTTATTGACAATAGTGTCCTTTTAACAACTTCATTCTTCAAATCTACTTTTTGAAAGCAAACTTCTCATTTTCTTCTCTATGCCTTAGTGCATTTTTCTGTTGTTTAAAAAGTGGTATCACCTTTTTTTTTCTGAAATTGCTTTTCTAATCTCATTATTTATTATCCTTCAAATCAGAAATGGCAGAAAAAGTTCAACTTCTTGTGATAATTATGAGAAATTCCTAATATTTTCTGTTCTGTGGCATCCTAATGTATCCTTTTGTTATTTTTCCAATTAACTATTATCATTTCAATCTGATATTAAAATCATTCTACCTTTGAAAATAATCCCTTGATATTTGTGATTTGTCTGGTAACCTTCGTCAGATAATGAAGTAGGAAAGGATAAGAATTTTCCATATTTCCTTTCATTGACTTGAAGATCAAGCTTTTCTTGAAACTTAGTATTACCTTTTTCATTTTTTGTTGCTTTTTATATGCCTAAGGCCAGAAAGCTTCATATCTCTTTTTCCACTGGGAGTTCAGATCTGTGAGAATTAGCAGGGGATTAAGGTGATATTTTTTCCCTCTATGCTCTTCCTTCTGGCTACTGCACTCTTGCTTTCACTATGTAATGTTTTCAGGACTTTTTATTATTATATATTTCATATTTTATAGTGTATTTTTCTAACATTTGTCAGTTTATCTTGACTCTTTTTGGTAAACCATTTATCAAAGTTGGCATAAAATTTGTTTGGGAAGAAGATATGTAACTTGAAATCCTGAAGGCAAATCGTAGTTACCTGTTATATGAAATTTTGTCACTTTAAGACAGTAGTCAAATCCACTCCTCATTTTAAGAAATAATACATTGTAATGTAGCTGGCATTGAAATAGTTTTCTGAGACATGAGGTCAGATTACAGTTACATATTCAATTAGACAAAACCTCAAGGAAGTGAATTCTCTTTTCATTATTCATTAGGATACATTACAACTCAGTGGGGATCTTGGGTTGCATTGTGTCCAAATAATGAAAAACATTTATTTGTTTATTTTCAAATTTGCATGATTCTACTATAATGTAATTTAGCACAAAATGTTGGTGAAATAATTTGCTTTATGCATTTCACTACCAATTTTAACAAATAACATTTAAAACAATCTTCCAAATCTAAGCTCCTTGAGATTACTGATTGTTTGTTTGTAGCTATATGTCCAACACCTTGTATAGTGCCTTGCACATACTAAGAGATTAAGAAATGCTTATTGATTGTTGACAAGTGTACCTTTTAAGGTTTAGAATAAAATATCTTTCATTTGTTGGAAAGTAAGTCTTATCTACTCAAGAGGAAATATATATATATATATATAATGTATGCATATATAATGTAAAGGTTAAAAATTATACTATAATATGTACTATAAGTAATTATATAATTATATATGCATTGTACTAAATATTTATTTATGTATATGTTATATTACATGCAAATTAATCTGATTAGTATGATCACTGTAGGTAAAAAACAAGAATAATTGAAATAGCCTATGAAATTGTCAAATGTAGCTTTTAATCTTTGTTGTTGATTTTATGGATAAGTTTAACATTGACTGAATTTCTGTTTTTAATTAACTAGTGAGATTACTTAACATTTATTATAAGGTAAGAAAAAGAATATAACTTTGAGTTACAACATTTTTGTATTATACAAGCTACTTATATCTTTATTAAACTTTACATTTTATAGCAGCATTTGGCACATTTTGGTACTGCTGTTGGAGCTAAAGACATGCTAGATTGTTGATCTCATAGTGAATAGCTATTAAATTCACGATTTATCACAATGCTTGGTATAGAGCATAGACTTGAGTTTTGTTTCCTTTGATTAGATCCCTCTGTCAGGCAGGAGACTGGAAACAGTAGATTCCCATCAAATGATAAGTGGTTAAATAAATTAACAAATAGTATTGTTACATGAAAATAATGAATATGAAAAATACAGAGAAATATGGGAAGATTTTTAAAATGTGGCAAAAAAGCAGGAAAACAAGATACATACTGACTAAAACAATAAAAAATGGAAAGACTTAGCAAAACAACAACTCAAAGCTTTGTGTAATTTGATTGAAGTTAGTTCCAAGAAAGAGCAGAGAGAATATATTTTTCATCTTTCAGGGAAGTGGAGCATGGCTACGGGTGGGGTACATTGTACCCACAGACATAATTTGTGTGTTGGTTACCTGTGCTCAACTGTTTTATTCCCAGTTTCTTTCTTTTTTATTTTTATTAGAAAAAATAGCTATTTATGGGTGATCAATATGCAAATGAAGGTGAAGTAAAGATAAAATGTCAGTAATTTCAATTATTATTTTGAAATCTTCTTTGTAGAGCTATGATGATAAATAACCACACATTAGCTTAAATATATGACAGTGATTTCTTGACCACTTTTACTTTGGAAAATATTGATTGAGAATAAGACTCAAGCAATAAAATCAAGACTTCTACTGTACATTTATACTGGTCAAATTCAGGCACAAAAGCAGTACATTGTCAGCCAAACTATTTACAGAGTGCCCACTTTTATACTGAATGCACAGTAATTGCTAAGTTTTCATTTTACTAATTGCTGCAAGACACCAAGAAGCATATAATTTATCCAAGAAGGAAGAACATATTTATTAAAGTTTATGTTAAAGAGGTATGTTTTGAATACTAAATGAACAGTGTAGAAACTAAATGCTGTAGGAATTCAGAGGCATTATTATCTTAGCCTGATAGGAAATAATGACATGAACTAAAATGACTTGGTTGGAAAAAGAAAATGAAAACAGTTAATAACAAAAGTATTATCATATCCATGACAACCAACAAAACAGAAATTCAACAGGACCTCAGTCCTATATGATCCCCCCCTTTTTTTTTTGGCAAGGACCAGGGATTAGTGAGAAAAAGCATGATAAAAATCAGTGTTTTCTTATAATGCCTGTAAGTACTAATTTAATTGCTGATGATTAAATGTGGGATCTTCATCCAGTGTTCCATGAGTATACAGAGCACTATAGGTTGAGAGTTGGAAAATACCTTAACTTTGAGCCAGCAATAGTATTTCTAGGGCTGTATTCCAAAGAGATCATACAAATGGGAAAAGGACCCACATATACAAAAAAAAAATATTATAGCAGCTCTTTTTGTGGTAGCAAATAATTGGAAACTGAGGGAATGCCTATCTATTGGGGAATGACTGAACAAGTTGTGGTGTATGAATGTAATAGAATACTATTGTGCTATAAGAAATGATGAGCAGGAGAACTTCAGAAAAACCTGGAAAGACTTACATGGACTGATACTGAGTGAAGTGAGTAGAACCAGGAAAACATTATAGACAGTAATAACCATGTTGTGCAATGACTAACTTTGATAGACTTAGCTCTTCTCAGCAAAGCAAGGATCTGAGCCATCTCCAAAAGTCTCATGATGGAAAATGCTATCCACATCCAGAGAAACAACTATGGAGTTTGAATGCAGATTGAAGAATGGTATTTGCTCTTAGTTTTCTTCTGTTTTGTTTTCTCTTTCTTTCAGTTTCTCCTATTGGTTCTAATTCTTCTTTACAATATGACTAATGTGAAAATGTGTTTAATAGGAATGTATATGTAGAGCCTATATCGGATTGCATGCCATCTTGGGGAGGGAAGTGGGGATAAAGGGGAAGAAAATTTAAAACTCAAAAGCTTGTGGAAGTTATTGTTGAAAACTAAAAATTAATTAATTAAAAAAAAAGAAAATACCTTAAAAGTTAGTCTGTCCAACTTATGCACTTTCTTATTAAAAAAAACTAAGGCACAGAGGTTTCTGAGCTTGTCTCTGGTCAAACATCCTCTAACTAAATACAACTATTCTGCTAGAGTCATGGCCTCTCAATAGATTTGATTTAAGACAAGTTCAATTCAAAGTTCTGTTAAGATGTTTTCTAGGTGAAAAGGAAGGAAGGAAACAAGCCTTAAGTTCATGCTATGTATCAAACACTGTGGTAAGCATTTTACAAATACTACATCATTTGATCATCTTTTTAGAGCTTAACGGTACCTTAAAAGTCATCAAGTGAGAATCTCTTAATTAACCAATCCATCCATCAAGAAACATTTATTAAGTGTATACTATGTGCCAAACACTGGGCGAGACACCAGAAATACAAGTACAAAGAATGAAACAATTCCTATCTCCAAAGAACTTACATTCTAATGGGGGAGAAAACAAGTATGTATAAAATTTAAAAAGTTAAATATACATGCACATTTATATAAAGCAGTTAAATCTAAGGAAATTTGAGAGAGAGGCACTAGAAGTTGGGAAAACAGAAAAAAATCATACAGAAGATGGTATTTGAACTGTAATTGAAAGAAAGATAGAAACTCATTTTATAAATGAAGAAATTAAGGCAAATATAGGGCAAAGACCTTGACTAGGGTCACATAGGTAATTAGTGGCAGGGCTGTGATTTGAATTTCTAACTCAAAATGCAGTATACTATATGCTGCACAATGTCTTCTGAAGTTTTAGAAAACACCATCTTTAATCCTATTGCCTCTGACATGCTAATTGAAACTAATAGCTCTTCCATCTGATGTAATTCCCCTCCCTAAGATGGCACAGCAAAAAACAAAAAAGGCGAATCAGTCAATCATATTTTTCTTATTAATCATTGGACGTTGCAAACTGGTTTCTCTGCAGTCATCTAAATCACAGTATGTCTAAAACAGAACTTATTATTACTTCCCCTCATAAACCCATCCATCTTCTGAACTCAATATAACTACTGGAAGCACCACTGTACCTCCAGCCACTTAGTTTTTCAACCTCATTCTTATCCTGGATTTCTCATTCTCTTCGCCTATATATTTAGTCAATCACTGAATCTTGTCATTTCTACTTCAACGAGTTTTGTGTATGCTCTCTTCTCTCCACCCATGTAGTTACCACCTAAGTTAAGGCTGTCATTACATCTTTCCTGGAGCACTGCAATATCCTTTTAATTTGGCTCCTTGCCTCAAGTATTTCATGGCTCAAATCCATTCTCCAAATATCTGCCAAAGGGATTTTCCTAAAGCACAAGCCTGAACATGTTACTCCACTGCTCAATGAACTCCAGGGTTTTGATGTTATCTTGAGACATCAAGGTAGTTCTCTGGACAAGCACTGGATGTGGAGTTAGAAAGACCTGAGTTCAAATGGAGCCTCCTATATTTATTAGTTGTGTAGTCCTAGGAAAAATCATTTTATTTCCTCATCTGAAAAATGGGGATAATAATAGCTTATTCCTCTCAAAAATGTATGGGATAAAATAATTTCTATAAAGTATTTTGCAATTTTAAACACTACATAAATTCTAGCCACACCATTATTATAAAGTTATTATTTTTATTATCACCTTCAAGACCAAATGCAAACTTTTTTTGCCATTTAAAGACCTTGATAATCAGCCTCTAAAGCTACCTTACTGGACTTATTAAACATTACTATCCATCATAGTTTGTATGGTTCGGCTATATTAGCTTTTTTGCTGTTTCTCACACATAACATTTCATCTGCCTTCTCCACACTTTTTAAGTCTGCCCTCTATTCCTAGAATGCATTGCCTTCTCAGGTCTTCTTAGAATCCCAAGCCTGCTTCAAAACTCAACTCAAGTGCCACCTTCTAATTGAGGCCTTTGATAATTTTCCAGCTGCTAATATAACTGTCATCCCAAAAAATTACATTGTGTATATTTTGCATATGTACTTGTTGTTTCTCCCAAATTAATACAAGGTTGAGAGCACAGAATCTCTAATTTTTATTTTTATATCCCTAGATACAATTTTTGGCACATAGAAACTGTTGAATAAATGGTTACTAATTGATTGATTGCTTTCTAAAAATGAAAAGAGAAGTGAAAAAAGTTACATCTAAATAAAAGAAATCACAAAATTACTTTGGAAAGGAAATTTAAAAGTTGGTAGTGTCAGTTTATATCATACATATAATAGCAGCAAGGAATATTATTTCATGGACCATTAGGTCATCTCATAATGTAGTGGTCATGACAAGTATTTGCAAAAAGACTACCATGAAGATAATTGAAACATATGCACATAGATATGAAACATATCTATGAAAGAGAATGAGAAAGTTGAGAAATTCTAGTATTGTTGTGTTTCTACTTTTTATTGTGAGGTTTTTATGCCCATGATATAACCAATTTTTGTATATGTGTAATACATGGCTAAAGAATATAGGAAATATTTTGTTTCAATTCAGCAATTATAAGAGATTTATCATTTCTAATTTTTCTAAAGTTTTATTCAGGTCCTTGACTTCATACTCCATTGTCTTTTTAGTAGCATTGTCTAAATCTGAAAGAGCTATGTTGCTGTCCCTTACTACTGAAATTTTACCATTTTCTCCCTAAATATGTATTTTTGTAAATATTTAGATGCTATGCTATTTGGCACAAATGGTTTAATTATTATTTATTTGCCATCTATTATACCTTTAAGAAAAAGGCATTTTCCCTGCTTCTTGGCTCCTTTCATCATATGTCTTTTTACTGTAACTTTTACTCTTTACTTTTTTTATTTTTAGGCAATTGGGGTTAAGTGACTTGCCCAGGGTCACACATCTAGTAAGTTTCAAGTGTTTGGTCTAAGGCTGGATTTGAACTCAGGTACTCCTGACTTCAGGGCCAGTGCTTTATCCACTGTGCCACCTAGCTGTCCTACTGTTTACCTTTTACCTATATCCTACATCAACTCCTCATTTTAATTCTTTGTGACTCTGTTTCAATTTTCTTTTTTGTAAGCGACATATTGTTGGAGTCTACTTTCTAAATCAGTCAGCTACCCTCTTTAATTTAAAGTGTGAGTTCATCTCATTAATGGTCATGTTTATAATTCTTAATTGTGTATATCCCTCCTACTTGTCTTTCTATATATTTTCTTCTCTTTGTGCATTCTCCCCTGTTTACAATGAAAAATATGGTAAGAGAGGAGTTTGTCTAATGCTTATCATCCATAAATGACTTGATCTATCCTGGAGGCATCTCAAACTTAATATGTACAAAATTGAATTCATTGTTTTTTACTATAACCCACTCCTCTTCTTAAATCCCATTATTTTTTTCTAAAAGGGTAAAACCATCCTTCCAGTTGTCATGTTTGCCATGTTGGTTTCACCTTGCTTCCTTACTCTTTTCCACCCTATTTTTCCATTTCACTTCTCCCTCCATGTCTCTAGAAGGTAAATTCACATAATGAAAAAAAAATATTGAATTTGGAGGCCAAGGGCATGTGTTTAACTGTCTACCACCTGTGTTAATTTAAATAAGTCACTTTAACTTCTAAGGCCTCAGTTCCCTCATCTATACAATCGTTAGAGTAAGATTTGATGCTTTCCAAGTTCCCTTCTAGTTTAAGATAGTAGAGACAATGATCTTTTTAAGGAATATACTCCTTCCCAACACTATATTTCTTGGGCCCAAATAAAGTGTTTCCATTTAAATAAAACCAGTCACTTAAAGTAGTGATACCATTAGATCTTAAAAATAAATATTTACTTAACAATAGGGCAAAAGAAATAAGTATCCAAACACAATAGATACTCAATTTAAACCAAATGAAGGAATTGTCAATACATTACAGTCCAGACCTAAACTTAGGTTGTACTCCTTCGCAACTATATTCAATAAATGCAAGAAAGAGTGGGCAAACAGAGAAAATTGGCAGAAATACACACAAGTGGGGAAAATTTACTCGGGGAAAATCACAAGTCTGATCTGCAGGCCTTGATGTCTGTCATAGTCCTATCAGGGAAATGTGCACAAAATGATGATATTTTCTTCTGTTTTCTACTTTTCCCTGCTGGACAATTTTTTCCCTCCCTCTTCTCAAACTGATGAAGTATTGGCAGGCTCCTTTAACTCATAATCACCCTTAAAAGGGCACTAAAAGTGTTATACTTCTGTATATGGTAGTTTTGTTTTGTTTTGTTTTGTTTTGTTTTGTTTTTAGCCAGTGAATTACAAATCTCACCTGATTGGCTTTCTCTGGACAAAGCAGACAGATATATCTAATTCTCCACTCACTAAGATTCTGAATGATCCAATTAACAATAAGACATTAGACACAAAACCATATTAGCAGTAAAGCCTACTTTTCCCCTTTCTGTTTTTCCTTCTCAAACCAGAGGGTACAGCAGAGAATAGCAGGTACCTCTAAATTACTTTGCTTCTCTTAAACTGTAGATACAACTGAAGATCAGTGACTGAAATTTCAGCAGACTTCAGCTTTCAATTCAATGAAGTTGATTCTAGCAAATCAGTCAGGAACTAGCACCTGAGGCTTGAGTGGAACTGGAGGTGAGAACACAGTGTGTTCTAGCCTACTGGTCATCAGCTGAATCTACAGTTTAAGAGCACTATCTCATCTGTTCAGTTTCAATGGTCTACTAATTAATTGTGTTACTCATATCTCCCCACTCCAATCCATACTCCACACAGCTTCCAAAATAATTTTCCTAAAATAAAGATCTGACCAATTCACTCTTAAATTCAACAAATCCAGGAGCTCTATCTCATGTTTAGGATCAAATATTAACTCCTCAGTGTGGCATTTAAAGTCATCACAAACTTACCCATTCATTTTTTTCCAAGGCCATTAAACATTTTTTTTAATGTACACTAAGGTCAATCTAAACTCATTTTTGTTCTTTGTACATGAAATGCCACTTCCCATAATTGTGGCTGAAATGAACTCTCCTCATCTTCATTTCTTCATTTTGCTTTGTTTTACTCAAGACTCAGCTCAGGTGCCACTTTTTACATGACACATTTCTGGACACCCAGGTACTAGTGCCTTCCTTTCAAAATCATCTTGTATCTAGTCTATGTATATCTGTATATGTACGTGTTGTCTCTTCAGGCTAAGTTGAAAACATCCTGTAGACAGTATAGTTGGGGAAAGATTTTCCTGAACCCCTTGCCATTTGGATGATGATATTTATTTTCCTTAAAATTTATTGAAACCATCTTCAAGATTTATCTGGCCCAATGGACTAAAAACTCAGATGGTTGACATTTTTTTCCTGGTTACTTGAGTAAATATGCCATGAGGAGTGCCAATCTTTCTCAAATGCCTGGCTGAAGGAGCACCAAGGTCAATATAGTTGCAGGGTTGCTATGCTCAGGTGAACTGACACATACTGTTTTATTTTTTATATCATATTTGAATATTCTTCCCCAATATGATGAAGTATAATTCCTTTTTTTAAACTTCTAAATGACTTGTGGGTGTCTCATTTTGTTTCAGTATAGGAAATAAATTATCGAGGAGGAATGACCTGAAACAAGAACCCACAGTCAGCAGAAATGTTTGTTTATCAATCAATAAATAGATATTTATCGACTGTTTGTGATGTGTTAAGTATATCGCTAAGAGCTGAGGATATAGACAAAAAGTGAAAGGAGTATATTTGTTCATTGGATTGTTAGATATAAGTTAACACAAGTAAGAGGAAAAAAAGTAAAGAATAAAAGGTATTACAGAATACAGCAAAATGTACTTTCCAAAGAATTTGAGGATTTATAGAGGGGTATAGAGGAGTGGATTGGATTTGGGAGAAGTAGGACTATATTATATCAGAATTATAGTAGTAAGATCAAAGGTGGTAGACTAAGAAGACTTTCAACTAAAATGGTCATTTTGGGGGCATTGCATAGCTGTAAATTTGAGATGTAAGCAAGAGAGGAGAGTTTATCCATGGTATTTTTGTGGCCTATGATTTGGAGAGTTTCAATGGAGGTTAATACAAAGATAATTTGAGGATGAAATATAAGAATGATACAGTTATTGAGATAGGTCTAATAGGAGAAAAGGCAATTATGAAACCAAAATTACTGTTGAGGACATAATGTGTTTAGCATTCTGAATTAAATGAAATCAAAGTTTTACTCTTAATTACCTATTTAATTATTGTACTTGCATTGGCTTATAGCTGGTCTAGGTCAAACTCACAAAATCTTAATTTGGAAAGTGTCTATAATTCTTCATAAATGTTTATGTTTTTATATGTATTTGATTTGTTTCTTCCCATATTGGACTTCTGAAGGGCTTGGTTCAAATCTAGGCTCTGTCACTTTTCAGCATTTCCTTGGAAAATTCACTTATTATCTCTCAGGCCCAATATCCTCAATTTTAAAAAGGAGTGGGTTGGCCTGAAAGGTTGTGTTCACCTCTAAAATCCTATAACTCTTATGATTGCCAAGAGAGATTTTTCAAAGCCTTTTAATCTTCAATATGTCCATACCATATTCTAGGAGACCTAGCTATGTTCTTTTACCAACTCTAAGAAGCAGAATTATTGGTCTGCTCATGTGATTTAGCAAATGGATAAGCAGCATTGATTCCCATCTCATGCTCACCAGATAAATTCAAACTTAATATATTAAAGTGATTAGCTTAAAGCAGCACATATATGAGCAACATCTCCAGTGTTAAAATTCACCTGTGACTATGTTGAAGTCACATAATTCTCTGTCTGTCTCTCTGTCTCTCTGTTGCTCTCTCTCTCTCTCTCTCTGTTTCTTTTTCTTCAGTATTTTAGATTTGTGATCAATAATTCCGGGGAAGAAGTTTTAAAATCCAATTTTACTATTTACGGTGAATATCTGTGCAAACTAAGTGGGAAAACAGTTGTAATGAGCCTTTTTTAGTTCCTGAAACTGTACTTCATTACTTAGGATTCATTTTTAATTGATCCCTTAGGGAGAGAATTATAAACAGTTATTTACCTGGTTACAAATAGTACTGTGACAAGTGAGACGGATTGCTATTTTTTTGACAGAGAACACCACCTCCTGTTCATTAATGTCTCACAGTTTCTCTTACTTGTTAGCTTTTTTTGCTCACTTATCACGAGCGATGCTTTTCAAAACAGAAACAAAATTGTTTCATGGATACTGTGCAAAGTGCTCGTGTTTTCATGGTTAAAAATGAAAAGGACTCCTGGCCACTGTGGAGATAAGTGTCTTCAGTGGGTTTTTGCTGTATTTAAAGGCTTACACTGGCCTATAGGAAATATTGATCTACCAAACAGATAGGCAGGCAGGAAACAGACAGCAGTATGAAATAGTGTTTTGAATGGAACATGGGAGTTGGCTAGTTGCATAGGTGGAGATCTAGACCTGATTGACTGATTGGCCTCTGTTCTTTCGTATGCCCATCTGTAAATTCATTACTTCCTTCCTCAGTGGAAGGATTAATTTGATGAGACTGTTAAAATGCTTTAAACTCCTCAGAGAAAGATACTGTGTAATTATGTTATTAGTATTGTTATTACTGTCGATTTATAACCCGGCTGGGATATTTAGTCATGCTTACATTTAGATTCCTCTCCTTTTTTCTCCGCTAATAAGTAGCATTTCAGATTGGGTACGAAATTAACTCTACAGTAGTGCTTACTTATTATGAACATTTCTTCCTCCATATTTGATGGAAGTAGAGTAACTATACAGTTATATACACAAACTCAAAATATCTTCACCTCTCTCCAATTAGAGAGATACAGGTTAGGGAAAGCATATGTCAACAATAAGAGAAGTAAAAGCAAAAATACAGGACAAAAGAAAACATGCTAGAATGGATCCAGATTAATGTTTGGAATTCATCAAAAAAGTGACTGGGGATTAGCCACAAATGAACAGGAATGGTAGTAGGCCTCTACTAATGGTTTCAATCATGTCATAGCTAGTAAAAATCTTCCATAGAATCTCTGACATAATTTGGGTGAGTTGCTTAAATTTTAAGTGTTCTTGGCAACTCAAGGATTATAAGTTGCAAAAGAATTGTTGATCTAAGTTGCTAAAAATGTTTTCTTCACTGGGAATTCTTCATATCAAGGAAATAATATGCAAAGGTCTCATTCCTTTATCCAGATTTAATCACGATTATACACCATTTTATTTAGCATCTTAGAGGGAATGGGGAAATTTCTCTCCAAGTTCATTATAAAGTCATTCAATTTTGGAATAAAAATGGTAACCAAATATTGACACATGTGAGGGAAAAAAAATCAAAATGTTGAATTTTAAAAGTTAATAACCCAGAAGATACCCAAAGACTATTCAAAAACACTTTATTGAAACCCAGAGAAAATAAATATAAAAGATAAAAACTACCAGGTATTATTTTTTAAAATCCTCTTGAGCTCTTTTACTTCAGTCTTTTCAGATTTTTTTAATCTTCTTTGTCCAAGGCATTGGGTGGAAGAATGTGCTGCAAAGGGAGAGGATTAGGGGCTCTCCCCTTTCTAAAGCAATGTGACCTCAAGAAATAGGACATGGTCTTTGGAATTTGTTCTTTTCCATTTTGGTGAAGGGAGTGGGATCTCTAATCTTTTGAGTTTTACAAGGTCAGGAGAGCAAGTCAGAGAAATCTGGAGTTAACGTTGATGTAGAGTTTTTCAGGAAACCCAGTTATCTAGGCACTAAAAGCAATGGCGATCTTCTAGACTCAGGTCAGTGAAAATAGACATAAAGATTCATCCATCAGTTATATCATATTTGAATATGAACTTGGTGGAACTAATGATTTGTAGGAACTGAGCTAAGTAATGATTCTGCTATTCTTCTAACACACAAATAGCAAGATCAAAGTGGCATAAGGGGGAGTAGGCCTTCAAGTTTTTGAGGGAAATGGTTGTGAATTTAATCTTGCTATATCTTTGAAGTAAATATGCCTTTGTAAAAGCTAAAAACTCCCTTTACATAGCTATCTGGAAGGGTCAATAAGGCTACTACAAAAAATTAAAAAAAAAATCTTTCCATAAATGAAACAATAGTTCAGATAAAGAGGATAGAGAAGCCTACAAAGTATGGTAACTCAGGTGGCAACTCTAAAAAAACTGGAGGGGGAAACACTTTAAAATGGGCTACAAATTGATGATATTCTTTAAATGTATAAAAGTAAGAAAATCACTTGTGGAACCAGTAAGATAACTTGGTATTTTGTGGATAAGAAGCAGTTGATGGGGCAGCTAGGTGGGGCAGGGGCAGCTAGGTGGCACAGGGGAAGCTTGGTTGTGCAGTGGACAGAGCACCAGCCCTGAAGTCAGGAGGACCTGAGTTCAAATCTGTCCTCAGACACATAATACTTCCT
Organism: Vombatus ursinus; assembly: GCF_900497805.2. Classification (NCBI taxonomy): domain Eukaryota; kingdom Metazoa; phylum Chordata; class Mammalia; order Diprotodontia; family Vombatidae; genus Vombatus; species Vombatus ursinus. Next base: position 14,945,748 of record NW_020955033.1, read on the forward strand.
AGCTGTGTGACTGGGCAAGTCACTTAACACCAATTACCTCACTAAAAAAAAAAAAAAAGAAAAAAAAGAAGCAGCTGATTAACTTGAATAAATGCTATGCCATAACCTGTCATGAATGAAATATTAGGACTATTTTCACTCCCTGATATAAACTGATTAAATATATTAAATTAAAATGTGGGCAATGTCTAGGATGCAAAAAGTCCCATCTAAAAGTAAATATATATAGTAGAACACAATCAAATTGATCCAAGTTTGTGACATAATTCAGGTTCACAATTAGTGGTGCTGTATGACAGGTCCAAAATTTTATTACATCTGATAATTATTTTGGAGAATTGGAGGATTGTTAATATGATCTCTTTTCATAAAAGGGATTCCATAGGATTACTGCCAAGAACAGGTAAAGACAGCTGGTTTTGTTTGCCATAGCAGTTCACTTGTTGAGTTGGTCCAAAGAACAGCAAGATAAACAAAGAACTAAAACTCTTATTTGCAGCAAGTATGGTTTCTGGGAATTTTTTTTTTCACTGACCTACAGAGGATCCTTGATGTCTGTACTTTGGCAATGATAAAGTAACCATTATCTATATGCTCAAGTGTGGGCTTCTTCCTCTCCTAGTAGGGTAGTTAAAAAAGAGTCAAGGTATTCCTCACTCCTCTTCAGAGTATCAAAGAGAATGATTTTTTTCTTTTAAAAATGAAAGATATTATGTATATACATATGTATGAACACACAAATATATATGTTATATATACATATATATACATATATGTGTATATATGTGTATATATACATATATACATATATGTGTATATGTGTGTATATGTGCATATATACACATATATACATATGTGCATATATGTATATACACATATACATGTATGTATACACATATACACACATATACATATGTGTATATATGTATATACACACATATGTATATATGTATGCATACACATATATGCATATATGTGTATATATGCATATTTATATGTGTATTTATATATACATATAAACATGTATGTATATATATACACACACATACACACACAATAAAGATATACACACATATTGGTTTTTTTTAAGTCGTATCTTTAACCAGGGATCAGAAGAATGAGACAGAGGAAGATGAGAGGAATAAGAACCACTGAACATCTAAAGTTAAGTGAAATAATAATAAAATAACATATGTAAAGCATATAGCACAGTATCTGGCACATGGTAGGCATTTGGTAAATGTTTGTTCTCTTCACCTTCCCTAATATATATGAAGATCTCCCTGTAAAAGAGGATGATACTTGAGGGCAAGTTCCATTTTTGTATTTCTTTTGTATCCCCACCTCCTGCTAACTGTATTGTAAGAGGTACTAAAGCAGTTTTGTTGTTACTGTTGTTTGTTGTTGTTGTTGTTGTTGTTGTTGTTGACTTGCTGGTAAGAATAGAGACACCTGTTTTCTATCAAAGAATGTGACAAAGAAGCTCCCATGACTTGCTCTACTAATGACTGCTATTTATTGATTTAGTGGTCACTATCTGATATTCACCAACTCTTCACATAGGGATAAATGAGCCTCCCAAAAGAGTACCAGATAGCATTACTGAATATTATGATATTAATTCAATAAACTAAAAAATCTTAATGACAAAGATAGTGTTTTCTTCCCTCTTGTCAATTAAAGCCAGGGTCTGGTTTGATCTCCTATTTAAAAAAAAATATTATTCCAAACAGTGAGCAATGCATTTCTGGAATTGTCTTTCCTTTTTCTCCATCCTTACTGAATTGGTAAGTGTAGGGGGTACAAATTAATTTAGAAAAATGTTTGGGCATAATTATTTATACCAAGTCATCAATGGTTGGTAAGAAATGCTATGGTATGTTTGTTTGAATATCAGAAATCTTCAATAGCTCCTTAGTGGAGAATTTCACACCTACCCTGGAAGTGTGTGCATGCTTTTTACTATAGTAGAAATGCTACAATATTATTATTATTATTATTAGTAGTAGTAGTAGTAGTAGTAGTAGCAGTAGTAGTAGTAGTAAACTACAATAGAAATAGAAGAGTGACATGCTAACTGTGGTTAGCAGAGAGTAAATTATCTTTTGTGCCTCAGCTCCCCCTATCTCTGAGGGACAGTACTGCTGAGTGTCTAAGAATATGTGCATCTATAAATATATCTACTGAATATTGGCCCCTGTCCTCTTACTAATCATTCCTCCTTTTGTCATGCTGTATTTTCAGTGAGCACTGGTTAAAAGACCTCAAATTAATAAAGTTGGTTTCCCACAGAAGACATAAAACCTGGAACCCAGCATTTGTTTTAAGTTGAGTGTAGGATCAATAAGTAAATAAATAATACTCAATGGCTAGAATACAAAATTTATCACAAAACATAAAAACCAAATTCAGTATGATCTCCCACTTTCCCAAACCTTAGATATTCTTCCCTCATTGGCCAACACCCAAGAATTCTAGGATTCTAGGGCATACACACTTCCTTGCCTGAGGTATCCACTTTTCTTTAGTATACTTGAACTACTTTCCATTGGATTGCATATGAAGTACAGAGGAAATCTAGAGTTAGTGCCTCCTTCCCTTAGGGTATATGAGAACTAGAACCTGACATCTGGTGTAAGCCGAAATTTAGAAAGGTTGTCAATTCATTTGGTTCTTGGTAGGAACTTGTGATCTCCCCTAGCTATAGCTAACTCACTATGGTTAGTGAAATTAGCTGCCAGCCTAGGCAAAGAGCACTCCTGCCATTGTCAATGAGACACTTTTGCATGCCTTTATGTTCCTTTTACATTGATCTTTGCCATCATCCTCTGTGTTGCTGTCATACTTCTTCCTCTTTTGCACCCTCAGCCCAAAGCCCCTTATGTATCTTGTAGAAAGAGGGTGGGAAGAGGATCTCTGTAGAGCAAGGGTCATTTTCTATATGCCTTATCATCAAAGTTAACAACAGGGAAGATAACTGTGCCTTCCCACAACTTGTCCTTTTGAAATGCAGCTGGTGATGAAATAATAGATAGAGTATATTACTTTCATAGACCATTGTGGTGATTTCTATCCTTTCCAGCTGTGTGCATCATAGTTGCAAAAATCTATTATCTTACAGGTGACTACTAGTCAGATAAAACATAATGATTAGGGATAAGCAAATGAGAAAAAAAGTGTTTTGATCACAACTATTTCCACATAACAAGCAGTAGCATGTCCTGAGAAGTGTCCTGGCCTATTCCATATATGTTTCTGTTGATAGAGTCAGATTTCTAACCCAATAATCCACAGCAGATGCTAATGCAATCATGTAATCATTTACTAGTAAGAAGGTGTCAGTCAAACAAAACCTGAAAATGGAAAATTTATCACAATTTTTAAGTTTCAATCCCTTTTAGGGTTTTAGTATTGGTGGTTCTTAATGACACAAAGCAGGCAAAAGTCACAATCTCCTTCAGCAGCTGCTGTGTCTGCTGCTTTTGTGAATCACTGAAAAGGTTGGGTCAGACGTTCTTGGTTAGAATTACTCTTTTTCAATGAAGCTTCCCTGCTAAGAGCATTCAGTATTTGATAACTGCACCAGAATTTGTCCCTTCCTCCTCTCATCCTTTCAGCAGGACAGAGGGTTGGAAGCAGCATGATTCTTATATCCTTCTCTTTATGTCCAAGAAAATACTTCTCTAGCAACCTCTTGGGAAATGAAGGAGAATAAACTGAATTGGGACACTGTGAAGTCTCCAACAAAAGTGCTTTTTTCACAGGACTGGAATTCATGAAGTGACATAAAGAAATAGTAGCCCGTGGCTAGGTTTATTTATTTACTTTGGTACTTTTAATGGCACTCATCACTGTAGCATCTGGGTGTTTCACATCTTAGAAAAGAATCATTACTGGAAAAAAGGTAATTTCAACCACAGAAAGCAGAGTAATTGAACTGAATTGCTGCCTGCAGGGCTGAATGACCCAATAATTGCACAGACCATAAAATATCTCAGCCAGGGATGGAGGAAAAAGAAAGAATTATAAAGATGGTAGAAACTGGTCTATAAAAGCCACCTGGATACAGTTCTAATAAGTCACTCCCAACAGTATTTGCTGAAAGATCCTAAGTTGTCATTCTTATAAATAGATTAGAAAGGAACTAAGAATTTAAATGGAAGAGTTATATGAAGTTTACTCTCATTTTATATCAGATAATATTACTAAGAATGTAGCCTTGGTACCCTAGTCCACTTCCCTTTTTTTTATATAACTTTGGGATTCAGACTTATTAAGGTCTCTCAGTTCAGTTTATTACTTCCCAACTGCTTTTCTTGGGAAGTGTTAGGGGAATATATTATGTTAAGAGTTGGGGCCAGGACTCCATGCTTGAATAAGAACATGGGGTTTTCTGAGTTATCAAAGGCTATAGAGACATATGTTGGGATAAGTGTCAAAGGCAATTGTTGGGCAGCCTGCTTTTCAATTTCAGGGCAGAATTGATCACTTTAGAAAAAAAATACCAGTAATATTTGAACCAGAATCTGAGGGACCCAAAAGAATGATTTTGGAATCTATTTTTTCTACCAAATCAGAAACACTGAAACCAGTTCACAGAAACAATTTAACTGAAATCAATGTACTAAAATCAATTTACTAAATGCCTCAAACTAAATTTTTATATTGTCAGTCCAAGCTTTGTTTTTGTTGGTGACAAACAGCAGTATAAAATAAATATTTGAGGCAGTAAATGGAAAGAATAAGATTTGCCAGGTGATTTCTGAACTGTTCTCAAAATAACACTGAGATATATGCCAGAAGTGCATTCCTTCCAGGCTCACTTAACCAGTGATCAAACCACAAGGCTGGTCTCTTCCCAAGTCTATTCAGAACCAGAACCAGAACAGAAAGGAGATCTCAAAATAACTTATTACAGTGATTTATACTTGACTAGAGCCACTGAAGCAGGACCACTTAATCAGCAGTCAGAACCATGGTACTGGACCCTAACAAGGAGAGAACCAGAGACAATGACCACAATATACAGACAAGTTTCTTGCTTATTATGAGCAAATAGTAATAATAATAATAATAATAATAATTAAGATTAAAATAGCACAAGGTTTTGAGGCAAACGGCACCAGATTTTGGGGAAATTCTTTGTCTTACCTATTAAAAATCAGTTTCTCAATCCAGTCCTTGTTTTAAATACCTGAAATACAGAAGCGTGTTCATTGGAATGTCTGGGCAGTTACCAGACTACACGTACTAAAATTGATTATTCAAATGCAAGGGATTTAAAACAAAAACAAAAACAAAATGTAAAACCATACGTAGAAGTTCACAGGACACTCGTAGAGGACAAACTTTTTTCCATTTCTGTTTTTTTTTTCTTTTTCTATAATAGTTTTTATGGTCTGAGTATTCCCTTTTGACATTTCTCTAAAGAACTCCTGAAGTAGAAGTTCAAGGCTTACCAATCTCACTGCCTGTCCCTTTGTGGTTTGCCAAATTTATATTGGGAGAATTATCTTCTCTTTGCATTCATGTGATGGATAACTACCAGCAAATATATATTCACCACAATGTAGAAATCATCAAAGTAAAAACCTATATTTTATTATTATACTCAAGCAGAGATTTAAGCCTTAGGAGAAAAAAAAACAGTAATGAAGATTATGACAAGGTTTCTAATAGGCAAATATACATGAGAGTGACATGGATGTAATTCATTTACATGTTGTCATCCTGTACATTCCTCTTAGGTCATAAAACTTTAAAAAAAAAAAAGATCCATAATACCATACTTACTTCAATGTCATAAAAGTTGAACAAACTTATTTAAACAGAGTCATAATCTCAAACATTTCCTAAGGAAACAAACCTTATTAAACAAACTAAACTGATTCAGGTTACTAATTCAGCTACATTTAGAGGATTCACAAATAGGCTGACTGAGGAGGAGAATTTAGATGTGGCCAAAGAATCAGAGAGAGATGAAATTCTTCCTTTGGCTTCTTATCTAAGGTATTTATAAGGCTCTTAAGTAAAATTTTACATTTTTTAGGATAGGTTTTGGTCAGGTAAAGGTAATATTAATCAAAAGATGCAGGAAGAATTAAAGGAAATAAAAAATTCTCATAAAAGAAGTCAGAAGAAAAAGAAATGAAATAAGCAATTATTAAGCACCTGCTGTGTGCTACTTACTATTCCAGATACATCATAAATATTATCTCATTTGATCTTCACAACAACCTGTGAGGTGGGTGCTATCATTATCCCCATTTTATTGGTGAGGAATCTGAGGTAGATGGAGGTTAAGTGACTGTCCAAAAGTCACACACTTAGTAAATGTCTGAGGCCAGATTTGAACTGAGGATTTACTGACTCCAGGCCTAGCATTCTATCTGCTATGCTACCTAAATGCCTCTCTATATAAAAGAATAAACAGCATAACTCCAAATTTCTTCTACTTCTTCTACTCTTTCTTGACATAGTCTCCTTTTGTAAAAAAAAAAATTATAGATTAGACTAACCTTCATGTTCTCCTTTTTCTAGGTCCCTATGAACACTCATTCACTAATGAATAAGGGTATAGATGAGAGGGCCATAAACGTAATTCTCACATATGGTACTAAGCACATACAAGATATATACATAGTAGATGGAAGATAATCTCAGAGAGAAGACATAAGCAATTGGGAAACCCATAAAAAGCCTCTCACTTAAGTTGGAATTTGAGGTGATTCTTCAAGGGATGTTAGCTGAGTCCTAAAGGAAGCCAGGGGAACTAAAAGTAGAGTAGAAGAAGAACATTATAAGGATGGTGGTCTTGGATAAAAAGCATGGATATAGGAATTTGCATGTCCTTTGCAAATATATAAATAATGACAAGGAGGCTAGTTTTGTTGGAATATAGAATAGGTGAAAATGAACAAAGTATAACAAGATCAGAAAGGTAAGAAGGATACAGTTTATAATGAGCTTTGTATGTTAGCATATTTTATATTTAATCCTAGAGAAAATAGGGAGCTGCTAGAGCTTATTAAGTAGGGACAGTGAAATGGTCAGATCTGCTTTTTATAGAAATCACTTTGGCAGATGAGTGGCTATTGTACTGGAGTGAATAGAGACTTGAGGCAGGGAGAACAAGCAGTGATGCATTGTTAATAGTCCAGGCATGAAGTGATTAAAAGCTCGCAACAGCTTGATAGTTCTACAAGGGGATATATACAAGATATATTGTGAAAGTAGAAATAAAAAGATTTAAACAAACTATAGATGTGGGGTGAATTTGATAAGGAATCAAGGATGACACAACACTTGCAATTCTGGATGCCTGGGAGGATGATGATTGTGCCCTCAACTGTAATATGAAAGCTCAGAAGAGGACAGGGTTTGAAAGTGAAGTTAATGAGTTTTATTTTGGACACTCTTCTAGAGTATCCAAGTTGAGTGGTCCAGAAGGCAGTTGGTGATGGAGGACTAAAGCTCAGGGGTTTATCAGAGTTAGAAATAGGTATCTAGGAATTATCTGCATAGGGATAGAACCTTGAATACAATTATAGTTAGTGGTAGTGAAATATAATACCAATTGACAACAGAGAAGAAGGGAGTCAGTGAATAGGAATACATGGAAGACAAAACAGAGAGTAGAAATGATAGTGGGGATTATCAGTTGGAGTACCTGGGATTGTGTAACATACAATGCAATAGTGCTAGCTTGGCAAAAAAGATGGGTTATTATCCATCCAATTATCCAATTATTTTTCTGTGAAGTATGAAATTCTAGCTAAATATAAGCTAAGCTCTTAATCTGAGAAGGCAAATGAGAGAGGCTTAGGGAGAAACAGAAAGGTTCAGAAAAGCTACTGTAAAGACTTTAATAGTGAGTCTTTTTTCTTTTTTTCTTTTTAAAAATTTATTTAAATATTTATTTCTAGTTTTTAATATTCACTTCCACAAGATTTTGAGTACCAAATTTTCTCCCCATCTCTCCCCTTCCCCTACCCCAAGACAGCATGCATTCTGAATACCCCCTCCCCAATCTGCCCTCTCTTCTATCCTCCCACCTTCTCTTATCCCCTTCCCCTTCTATTTTCCTGTAGGGCAGGATAGATTTCTATACCCCAATGTCTGTAGATCTTATTTCCCAGTTTCATGTGAAACCAATTTTTAACATTTGTTTTTAAAACTTTGAGTTCCAAATTTCCTCCCTTCCTCCCTCCCCATCTATCCTCTTTGAGACGGCAAGAAACTCAATACAGGTTATACATGTGTAGTCATGCAAAGCTCTTCCATAAAAGTCATGTTGTGAAAAACTAACTATATTTCCCTTCATCCTATCCCACCCTCATTTATTCTATTCTCTCTTTAGACCCTGTCCCTTCTCAGAAGTGTTTACTTCTCATTACCCACTCCCCCAATCTGCCCTCCGTTCAATCATCTCCCGTCTTAACTCATTCCCCCAAGTTTTCCTGTAGGGTAAGATAATATTCCAGACCCAATTGAGTGTGAAGGTTATTCCCTCCTTAAGCCTAATTCTATGAGAATAAGATTCACTCATTCCCTCTCACCTTCCCCCATTTCCCTTCCGCTGTAAAATCCTTTTCTTGTCTGTTTTATGTGAGATACTTTATTCCATTCTACCTCTCCCTTTCTCCTTCCAGCATAATCCTCTCTCACACCTTAATTTTATTCTCCAGATATCACCCCTTCATCTTCAACTCACCTGTGCCATCTCTATCTATCTATCTATCTATGTATCTATCTATCTATCTATCCATATATTTTTCCCTCCAACTGCCTTAATACTAACAAAGATCTCATGAGTTACAAATATCATCTTTCCAAGTAAGAATGTAAACAGTTAAACTTTAGTAAGTTTCTTATGATTTCTCTTTGCTATTTACCTTTTCATGCTTCTCTTGAGTCTTGTATTTGAAAGTCAAATTTTATATTCAGCTCTAGACTTTTCATTAAGAATGTTTGAAAGTCCTCTATTTCACTGAACGTCCATTTTTCCCCTGAAGGATTGTATTCACTTTTGCTGGGTAGGTGATTCTTTGTTGTAATTCTATCTCCTTTGCCCTCCAGAATATCATATTCCAAGCCCTCCAGTCCCTTGATGTAGAAGCTGCTAAATCTTGTGTTATCCTGATTGTGTTTCCACAATATTTGAATTGTTTGTTTCTGACTGCTTGTAATATTTTCTCCTTGACCACGGAACTCTGGAATTTGACTGTAATAGTCCTAGGAGTTTTCCTTTGGGGATTTCTTTTAGGAGGTGATTGTTGGATTCTTTCACTTTTTATTTTACCCTCTGGGTCAAGAATATCAGGGTAGTTTGCCTTTATAATTTCTTGAAAGATGATGTCTAGGCTCTTTTTCTGATCATGGCTTTCAGGTAGTCCAATAATTTTTAAATTATCTCTCCTGGATCTATTTTCCAGGTCAGTTGTTTTTTCAATGAGATATTTCACATTGTCTTCTATTTTTTCATTATTTTGGTTTTGTTTTACACTGTCTTGATTTCTAATGAAGTCATTGACTTCTATTTGCTCCATTCTAATTTTTAAGGAAGTATTTTCTTCAGTGAGCTTTTGGACTTCCTTTTCCATCTGGCCAATTCTGCTTTTTAAGGCATTTGTCTCCTCATTGGCTTTTTGGACCTCTTTTGTCATTTGGGTTAGGCTACTTTTCAAGATGTTATTTTCTTCAGTATTTTCTTGCCTCTCTTTTAGCAAGCTGTTGGCTTGTTTTTCATGATTTTCTTGCATCACTCTCTTTTCTCTTCCCAGTTTTCCGTCTACCTCTCTCACTTGCTTCTCAAAATCTCTTTTGAGCTCTTCCATGACCTGGGACTGATTCATATTTTTCTTGGAGGCTTTAGATGTAGGAGCTTTGACTTTGTTATCTCATTCTGGTTGAATGTTTTGATCTTCCTTGTCACCAAAGTAAGATTCTATGGTCTGACTTCTTTTTTTTCACAGTTTGCTCATGTTCCCAGTCAATTGCCTGATTTTCAGACTCTTTGTTAAGGTAGGGGTCTGCTTCCAGTGTGGACAATGTCCTGTCTCAAGCTTTGGGGGTTTTGTGCAGCTCTTTTCAGAGATACTTCTAGGCAACTGTAAATGTTAAGTTCTTCCAAGGTGGTATGATAAGGGGTGAGGTGTTTACTCCTCTCCTGGCCTGTGCTCTGGTCTATGATTGACCACAGGTACTCTTTTCTGCCTTGGAACTGTGCAGGGGATTCCCTCTCCATGACCACCACAAGCTCCACCTTGCCAACATTCCTTCTTGCCCCAGGACCACCACCCAGAGCTGCAACCCAGATCCAAGCACAGGCAAAGCAAGAGAATCTCGCCTCAGTGTCAGCAAAGAGATCCCTGAAATCCCTGTCTGATCAACTACTTAATCCTCCCTCCATCTGTGGGCCAGAAGCTCAGGAAGCAACCACTCCCCCAGGGTTGCCCATGGGGAATAAGTCATGGTATTTGACTTGAATGAGGTCCTGGGAAGTTTGAGTATTTTAGGATACATAAACATGCACATTGGGGTGTACTGGTACGAGAACAGGAGTTGGAAAGCAGAGAAAAATGGGTAATTAAAGATGAAGATAGGTTTTGTATACCTCTATCTGGGGGTTCAAAATCATTCGGATGTAAAAGTCTAACAGTTGGATGAGTGTGTGCTATCCATTTAGGAATGAGACTATCCAGAAAATCAGTGGTTGGAGAAAGACTTCTGCAGGCAAATGTGATTAGATTGTTCAAGTTCTAATTTCATGGAAGATGGGGATATTGCTTTCTTGAGGCTTTAGAATGCCTATCTCATAGAAACAAGAAGCAGGAGGAGGTATCAAACCCAGTTAGGACACCATCATGTTTTGCTTACACCAAAGTCCTTTGAGACTGGGAAATGGATGGCACTACCTGGGCTTGCAGTGGAGATGGAGCAAAGCAGGTCTTTATAGTAAGTAAGAAGGCAAGCGGTAGGAATACAAGTTGTTTTTCTTATGGGGATCAGAAAACAGAAGCCCAGATTAGGTAGATGCTGGGACATCTAACAGGTAATCTAGTAATCTAGTCGGGGATCTAGTCTTTGGAAAATAATACATGGACATAGTAGCTAGAACCAGGGTATAAAATTAAAGCAGGCATAGGAATGTTGCTAAAGCACTTGAGTAGTGGATATATTAATTTCTATGTTTCCACTGCTAAGTGGCTAGATTGGTGTCAGAGTCAGTGATGGAGGCAAACCAGAAGAAATACACACACATACACACACACACACACACACACACACACACACACACACACACACATGAAGAATGTGGGGACAGAAAACTAGGTTGATCATTAAAGCCATATTCATTGACTCATATCTAAGGGATCAAATTCATATTTCATTTTAGAGTTCATGAAATGTTTTCTGTCAGTATAACTCTGTAAGGTAAGTAGTTCACATAGGGCATATAGCAGGGGTGGGGAAGCTGTGACTTCAAGGCCACATGTGACCCTTTAAGTCCTCAAGTGTGGCCCTTTGACTGAATCCAAACTTCACAGAAAAAAAAATCCCCTTAATAAAAGGATTTGTTCTGTGAAGTTAGGATTCAGTCATAGGGCCACACTTGAGGACCTAGAAGGCCACACGTGGCCTTGACGCTGCAGGTTCCCCACCCCGGTGTATGGGGTGTTTCAGGAAGACTAGCACCTCTGATGTAAGGGCTTGCTGAGCCCTTCTCAGGGCTGCTCATTTACCTTTGGTGTCCCACTTTTCTTTCTTTCTTTTTTTTTTGTATCCATCCAGTTTTTATTTTTCTCCTGAATACCAGATCACACAAACCAAATCCACAAAAGTCTACTGAGTATTTCACTTGAATGTCTTCTTTAGCATCTCAAACTCACTAAATCCAAAATGGAACTCACCACCATCTTTCTGATAAAGTAATTCATTATGCTAAAATTCCCAATTTCTGTTGGAAGCATCACTTTTCTCCAAGTCACATATTTATGTGATTGTATAGTCCACTTTGACTTTTTCTTCTTCCACATCCTTCATATCAAAATGAGTGCCAAATTTTTGTTGGTTATACCTTCACGGTACCTCTTTCATATCTGTTACTTTATTTCCCCTCAAACCTAGGTCACCTCATCACTTATCACCTGGACTATTCTATTTTATTTATTTTTGGTACTGCATTTTTTAATTATTTGATTTATTTTTAGTTTTCAACATTCACTTCCACCAGATTTTGAGTTCCAAATTTTCTTCCCATCTCATCCCTTCCCCCACCCCAACATGGCATGCATTGTGAACACCCCTTCCCCTAATCTGCCCTCCATTCTACCTCTGCCTCCTCTTCTCTTATCCCCTGCCCCTTCAATTTTCTTGTAGGGCAGGGTAGATTTCTATAGCCCATTTCCTGTATATCTTATTTCCCAGTTGCATGGGAAAGCAATTTTTTTTTGACATTTGTTTTTAAAACTTTGATTTCCAAATTTTCTCCCTTCCTCCCTCCCCACTCACCCTCATTGAGAAGGCAACCAATTAAATACAGGTTATACATGTGTAATCAAGCAAAACACTTCCATAATAGTCATGTGGTGAAAAACTAAATATATTTCCCTTAATCCTATCCCCCCCCCATTTATTCTATTCTCTCTTTTGGCCCTTGCCCTCCTTAAAAATGTTTGCTTCTGATTATCCCCTCCTCCAATATCCCCTCCCCTCTATCATCTCCATGCTCTCTTGTCCCCTTCCTCTCCCCCATATTCTTGTAAGGTAAGATAGATTTCCATACCCAGTTGAGTGTGTATGTTATTCCCTCCTTAAGTCAAATGTGATGAGAATAGATTCACTCATTCCCTCTCACCTTCCCTGGTTTCCCCTCTACTGTAAAAGTTTTATCTTGTCTGTTTTATGTGAGATAATTTACTCTATTCTCCCTCTCCCTTTCTCCTTCTCCCAGTATAATCCTCTCTCACCCCTTCATCTTCAACTCACCCTGTGCCTTCTATCTATCTATCTATCTATCTATCTATCTATCTATCTATCTATCTATCTATCTATCTATTCATACATATAATTTTTCCCTCCAACTATCCTAATACTGACAAAGGTCTCATGAGTTACAAATATCATCTTTCCATAAAGGAATGTAAACAATTCAACCTTAATAAGTCCATTATGATTTCCCTTTCCTGTTTACCTATTCTTGAGTTTCTCTTGAGTTTTCTTGAGTTTTGTATTTGAAAGTCAAATTTTTCTATTCAGCTCTGGTCTTTTCAGCAAGAATGTGTGAAAGTCCTCTATTTCACTGAATGTCAATTTTTCCCCCTGAAGTTTTCACTCAGTTTTGCTGGGTAGGTAATTCTTGACTGTAATCCTATCTCCTTTGACCTCTGGAATATTATATTCCAAGGCCTCCAGTCCCTTAATGTAGAAGCTGCTAAATCTTGTATTATCCTGATTGTGTTTCCACAATACTCAAATTGTTTCTTTCTGACTGCTTGTAATATTTTCTCCTTGACCTGGAAACTCTGGAATTTGGCTACAATATTCCTAAAAGTTTTCCTTTGGAAATCTCTTTCAGGAGGTGATCAGTGGATTCTTTCAATTTCTATTTTACCCTCTGATTCTAAAATACCAGGGCAGTTTTCCTTGATAACTTCTTGAAAGATGATGTCTAGGCTTTTTGATCATGACTTTCAGATAGTCCAATAATTTTTAAATGATCTCACCTGGATCTCTTATACAGGTCAGTTGTTTTTCCAATGAGAAATTTCACATTGTTTTCTATTTTTCATTCTTTTGGTTTTGTTTTACAGTGTCTTCATTTTTCATAAAGTCACTAGTTTCCAATTGCTCCATTCTAATTTTTAAGGAAGTATTTTCTTCAGTAAGCCTTTGGACTTCCTTTTCCACCTGGTCAATTTTGCTTTTTAAGGCATTCTTCTCCTCATTGACTTTTTGGACCTCTTTTGTCATTTGGGTTAGGCTATTTTTTGAGGCATTATTTTCTTGAGTATTTTTGGGGTCTCCTTTAGCAAGCTGTTAACTTGTTTTTCATGATCTTCTGGCATCACTCTCATTCCTCTTCCCAGTTTTTCCTCTACTTCTATTACTGGCTTCTCAAAATCCTTTTTGAGCTCTTCCAAGGCCTGGGACTGATTCATATTTTTCTTGGAGGCTTTGGATGTAGGAGCTTTGACTTTGTTGTCTTCTTCTGGTTGTATGTTTTGATCTTCTTTGTCACCAAAGAAATATTCTATGGTCTGACTTTTTTTGCACTGTTTGCTCATGATCCCAACCAATTACTTGAGTTATAAACTCTTTGTTAAGGTAGGGGGTCTGCTTCCAGTGTGGAGAATGTACTGTCCCAAACTTCAGGGGTTTTATGTAGCTGTTTTCTTCTTCTAGGGGCCTGTAAATGTTCAGTTCTTCAAAGGTGGTATGATAACAGGCAAAGTGTTTACTCTTTTCCTGGCCTGTGCTCACATTTATGATTGACCACAGGTACTCTTTTCTGCCTTGGAACTGTGAGGAGGATTCCCTGTCCACCAAGGTACAGGCTGTACCACACAAACACTCCTCCTCTCCCCACCCAGAACTGTGACCCAGATCCAAGCACAGGCAAAGCAAGATGTTCTTGCACCAGCAAAGAGATCTCTGCAATCCCCCTCTCATCAGCCAGTTACTTCCCCCTCAGTCTGTGGGCCAGAAGCTCAGGTAGCAGCCATCACCACGGGCCATATGCGGGGAATGGGTCTGGGACCAAGTTTTTCTCTCACTGCAGTCACAGACTTTTCCTACTGAACTTCTAGGTTGTCTTTGGCACTCATGGGATGAGAAGTCTGGAAACTGCCACAGCTGTCAGCAATTCAGTCCTCTGAGGCTTGCTGCAGGTTCACTGAGACCTGTTCTGCCTGTAAGCACATGCTAAACTGTGTTCCTCTCCCCACCTAGTGTGATATACCTTTCTTATCAACCATCCAGGTTGTCTTGGTCTGGAAATTTGTTTCACTCTGTCTTTTTGTGGGTTCTGCTGCTTTAGAATTTGTTTAGAGCCATTCTTTACAGGTATTTGGAGGGGTTAGGTGGTGTCCCATTTTTCACCTAACTCTCACCTGTGTCTCCAAGAACCTTTAGCATACATAGTAGCCACACTGTGGTAAATCACAGTGGCCACACCCTGGTAAACTGCCTTGGCAGATGGACTAACCCAGATAGAGGGTAACCAATGAATTTCAAACACATCTATGAGTTAAAGAGATGTCTATCACAAGCATGTAAAGACTTCCCCCAGTGGAATGGGAGGATGACAATAATCTATTCCAATGGCCATAAAGATAGCTAAAGTAGGTGCTGTTGTACACCTAGAGCTTCTTTGGACATTGAGGACTCCAAGACAATCCTATACATCTAGGGACATTGCCAGACATCTTGACTTTTGTATTGTCACAGGACTTTGATGACTCTGGAAGAGAGAGTGAAGCTGATGATTTTGTGCAATTCTGCCTCACTTAAATACAATTCACCCATGAGTCAAGACATCACATGTGATGTCATTTGTCCTTTTTGAAAATGAAGGACAAACAAAAATTATTCCCATTTTATAGATGAGAAAATGTAGACTGCATTTAGGAGATTGTTTCAAGGTCACATAGCATAGTTTCTGCCAGAGCCAAGTATGCAACCTGGATTCTGTGACTCTAACTAATGTTGTGTGCCCTGTCTCTGGGTTAAACCCCTGGTTAGAATGGCCCTGATGGGGGTCTGCCCAAATATGGAGTCAAGACATTATGAGTCCAGACGTGGGAATGAAGGACTAAATCCCTGTCTCTACAGGTAAAGGTGAATGTATTATGGCACATTTATACCAGCAAAGGCCTTATGAAAAGAGAATTAGAATAGGTACATTGTAAAATTTGACAGAGACTTTGCAAACTATCTCTTAAGGGTCTGGAATTGGAAAACTGTCAGGCCTGGAAAAATAAAAATCTTGTTAGTATAAAACAGTGTGGTATTTTTTTTTTGTAAGGATGGAAAGGGCCTTTATATTGTCATGTCTTTCTTCTTCCAAATATAAAATAAATTAGCCTTTCAGCACTGGATCTAGAAGGGTTTTTCAATATTAAATAATCCTTACAATATCTGTTTAAAGTAGATACAATTTCCCCATGGGATGGAGGCAATGAATCACACTACTGTTGTATCCAGCTTAAGAATATAAATAAAGTTCAAGGGGAAAGGAAAAATAGAACTTGTAAATCTATGCTTCTTTCATAAGATTATCCTTGTGCTGTCTGTGAAGACATAACTAAACATTAAGTCTGATTTGTTCAGCATGTAAAATAGGTTAAAATAACAACAACTCTATCTCTGACTATGCATCAGTGTTGGTGAAGAATAGTTAAAGGTACATGCAAAATGCTGTGAAGAACATTCATCCAGTGCTAAAGCAAGAAACATCATGCTTTCTGGAACTCCATAGTGGATAAATGCCTCCTCTCTAGGGCAGAGTCTCCAAGACCACTGAGTTGATGCCCAGTCATGTCTGGACAACTTATTTGCTATGTACTGGGTTGCACTGGTAATGAGAAAAATTATGGAATATCAGAGACAGAAGGGACTTCGAGGTCAACTACTCTAATTTCTGCTCAGATCACAAATCCTGTCCAGAATATCCTTAACAATTGGTCATTCACCCATTCCCAGTGATGGGTTTTTATTCTCTGCTTAGGAAATCAATTACACTTTCAGGAAATTCTAATTATTAAGGAGTTTTTCCTTGTAATAAGCCCAAACCTGCCTTTCTGTCACTACTCTTCACTGTTCCTAATTCTGATTTCTGGGTGTAAAACATAACAAATCTTCTTTTCTACTATCTCTTGATAAGGAGAAACCATAAGTGTTAGAATTATAGCATATAAAATCTGTAAATAACATTATTAAATCCATTCTAAATCCCTCATATTTGTACATTGGAAAACTGAGGACCAGAGACAATAAATGACATGCATAGGGTCATACAGATAATTAACTACAGGCTCAAAAGTAGAGCCCAGGTCACTTGATTCAATTTTTTAAAGTCCATATTATTTCAGTTATTGAATTTGTAGCCCTAGTGCCTAGCACAGAATTTGGTACATATTAACTGATTAATAAATGGTTCTTGAATGGTTGATCACACAAGGTATTTTCAAATTCACTATAGATTGGAGACCCTTGTGGATATGCTAGTAAATATTTAATAAGCAACTTTTATAAAAAATTATACATGAGGCACCTTTAAATATAATCTGCATCACTGTTTTTTCCATCATGTTCCTAAGTCTGGACATTCAACAACAACAACAAAAAAAAATAAATCAAACCTTTACTTGTAACATTTGCCAATTTCCTGAAGTGTACAACTCACACTGAAAAATTAACAATTGTTTCTTGCAAGCTGGCTTCAGCATACTCCTAATGTGAGTGTGTGTGTGTGTGTGTGTGTTGGATCCCTTTTGCAACTTGATACCACTTATAAGTCCTTCTCTGAATAATATTATTAGATGCATAAAACAAAATATGTGAGATTACAGAGGAAACTAATTATATTGAAATAGTTACAAAAATATTTTTAAAACATCATGGTCCCCAGGTTAATAATCCTTGCTTTATATTAATATGAGAGGAAGTTAGTTTTATTGGAAGGAATAAGAATAAGATGTGTTTGTTTAGTTTGTTTAAATGGGTTTTTTAAAGCAGGAAAAGGGAACACATGGTTTAATGATGTTGATAATAACAAATACAAGCAATTCATATTCACAGAGGAGTTTAATGTTGAGAAAGTACATTTCTCAAAACAGCCCTCTGAAATGGGTAGTGCAAGTACAACTTCTCTCTTCTCTTCCATCCCTTCAGCTGTCTCCTTTGCTTCTTTTCTCTCCCATTTCTCCTTTCCCCTCATCTCTCCCACCTCCAACATTTTACAGATGAAGAAAGACACTCAGAAGGTTCAGACGGGTTAAATGTCATTGGGAAAGTTGCTCTATTCAAATGGGGATTCCACACACAATGTAACTCTAAACTTTTTCATTTGCTCCCCCCTCACCACTCCCCCCCCAAAAATGCAAAATTTTCAAAAGCTAGAAATGTTTCTTCCAAAATGTCTACTTTCAGATGTTATTGCTTATAATCTATAATAAAGAAGTAAATGGAGTTGAAATTATTCTTTGTGACAATATTCTAACATTACCCTCTATGCTATAGGAATATTATCTCTATTTTACTGTTTTGTTTATTTTCTGTGGCATCCTGAATTATGCTACACATAGTGATAGAATTGCTAGTTATTTAACAGTAAATGTATCTAGCATGATCCTTTATAGGGAAAAAATGAATACAGGTAAGCATAAAATTATGTTTTTAATAGTTGAAATGTAAATTATCTGCATATCAAGTGATTTGTTATAGAGCCAATAAAGGAAATATTTCAGCAACGTGTAATGGAACTGCTTTTGAATCCCAATTTTGAAGCTATTTTTAAATCAAATATATGTATGATAATATATACATATATGTGTGTATATGTGAGTGTGTGTATAGCAGAAAGCTCTCTAACTTGTGTATGTGAGTCTGGGGGTGTGTGTGTGTGTGTATGTGTGTGTGTGTGTGGACTCATACATGCTAGAGTTTTGGTTTTTTTTTGGAAACTCCAAGAAGGTCTGCAAATGGTCCCATTAGCCTGAAGATTTTTCTTTCAGTTAGTCTAATGACCCCAAACTTAGACAATTATTGAGCATTTAGCAGAGTTAATGACTCAAGTTTTCTTCCAAAAGGAATAGTAAGATCAATACCCTCCCCACTAACCCTTACTTTTATAGCTTACAAGAACTACCAAAGTACAATTGTCTCCATGTATACATGAATAACTCATATTTGCATGAGATTATCAACATTTTGCATTGGTGTCAAATGATCAAATCTCTTGTATCATGGAAATCCTCCACCTGGCTTTAACTTAGGTTGAAGAATACAGCAGGTGAAAATGACATTCAAGCCGTACATGACAGTATAAACTCTAAGTCTAATTTTGCTGAAAAATTGGTAGCCTTGAATCTTCTAATATGGATATTGAGAATGGGACATGATAGATGAGACTCAACTGGATCTATGAGGAATATTTCCTGTAATGATTCTAATTGAACTGCAACTACATCTGCAGATGCTGTAAGATTCTTGACCACAATCTTTATTAAGTTTGGCACAGGGTATCAACCCATAGGCCAGAGGGCTTCTCTTATTTTTTTTGTGATATCAAGGAGATATCAATGGAATAATCATGCTCTGCACCTGCTTACCCTTGCCATTTGACTAGTGCACTTTTTTTGATCTTGCATTCCTTGATGACTACAGAATAAAAAATACTTATATGAAACTACTAATCTCCCCTTTATACTTATGTGGGCTCTAGAATATACATAAAAATAGCTTCATGAGTATTCTCTGACTGTTTAACAGTCCCAGCTGATACCTTTTATTGTGAAAGTAAAACCTTTTTTGTCCTACTTTCCAATGAATAAAGAAAAAAATACAGTGATTATCAAGACCAAATTATAATTACAAAGTTCCTTTGTGCTCCCATAGAAATAGAAAACCTGAAACCTACCTGGCTAAGATTAAATAATCATGCTTTCACTATCCTTTGAAGCAATTCCTTGAATATGGGGAGCCAAGTGAAGTGGAGCCATATATTAGTAAGTCATTTCACCTGCCTGAGAAATTAGGGGAGGATTCAAAAAATGACATAAATACAATTACAGGTGGCCTCAGGACACAGTGTCATCACCTTTCAGTTGTGAGGTATTGACATTCTCTTGACAGAAGATCTTGGGCAGTTTAGAACCCAGTCAAGAGCACAATGTTCCAACTGTGAGACACTCAACAAAGGAGAACACAAACACAAAAAGATAGTCACCCAGAAGCACCAGACCCAAATGTCCCACTGCCTTGCTACCAAAGGAAAAAAAGTCTCACCTATTTTTTTGTTAACTATTCCCTCAAGACATACAGCTTTGTACCTTCACATAATGAACAAACAATAGCAAAGATTCAGTCTTTTTCTACTTTTACATTTTGTCTCAGAGAGAAAACCTAACATCCTTGATAAGCCTATTGTTATTAGCTGATGCCTTTCTGTTCAGTAGATCAACTACCTTACCTCCATGATTGTAGTAATTTAAGTAACAAACAGGAAAATACTTTGGGTAAGTATGAAATGCTTCTTGGGAAAGAAAGGGTTATGGGTACACACATTGTTATAAACTCTATTACTGATCAGTGACCAGATTGCTCTAACAGAGAAGGAAAAATGTAGGAAGTGGTTGGTTAAGATCTTATCTGAGAACAGGCTTTGTATTTATGGACTCTAGCCTAAAATACAGGATGATTTGTTCTTAGCAATGTCTATAATTCACCTGATAAGGGCTGATAACATATATACTTAGAGCTCTAACACATCTGAAAAGTTGTTGTTTAGTCATTTTTAATTGTATCTGACTCTTTGTGATCCCTTTTAAGATTTTCTTGGAAGAGATATTGGAATGATTTACCATTTCCTTCTCCAGCTTATTTTACAGATGATAAAACTGAGGCACACAAGATGAAGTGATTTGCCCATAGTTGGTCACACAGTTAGTAAGTCTATGAGGCCAAATTTGAACTCAGGAAGATGTCTTCCTGACTGCAGGCCTGATCACTCTATTGTCTCACTTATCTGCTCAAGTTATCTGAAGCTATCTTTTTAAAAATTATATTTATTTATTTTGTTAAATATTTCCCAATTACATATTAAAATTTTAACTTTTTTTTTAGAATGTTGTTACAAATTCTCCCTCCTAAATGCCCCTTACTCTTCTGTGAGAGGGCAAGCAATTAGATTTTGATTATATATGTGAGGTCATGCAAACCATGTCCATATTAGCTATGTTATAAAACAAAACAAAAGAATAAAGTTTATAAAAAAATATTCTTTAATCTGTTCTCAGAGTTCATCAGTTTTTTCTCTGTAAGTATATAAGATTTTTCATGATGGTTTCTCTGGAATTATTTTGAGCAGAGTAACAAAGTCTTTCATAGTTAAGCATCATTAAAATTTGCTGTCACTGTGCAAAATGTTTTCTTGGTCTGTTCAC
Organism: Vombatus ursinus; assembly: GCF_900497805.2. Taxonomy (NCBI): domain Eukaryota; kingdom Metazoa; phylum Chordata; class Mammalia; order Diprotodontia; family Vombatidae; genus Vombatus; species Vombatus ursinus. The sequence continues at coordinate 14,966,915 of NW_020955033.1, forward strand.
TTCACTTTGTATGAGTTCACATAGATCTTCCTAGTTCTTTTTTTTTTTCTGAAAACATCCTGCTCACCATTTCTTATAGCGCAATAGTATCCCATTATAATCATAGTATATGATTGTTCAGTCATTCCTCAATTTATGGGCATTCCCTCAATTTCTAATTCTTTGCAACCACAAAAAAGAGCTGCTACAACTATTTTGCTTCAAAGAGGTCCTTTCTCTTTTACTTTGATCTCTTTGAGATACAGACCTTGTGGTGGCATTACAGGGTCAAAGATTATGCAAAATTCTATAGGTTTTCTGGCTTAGTTTCAAATTTTCTCCAGAATGATTGTACTAGTTCACAACTCCACCAATGATGCACTAGGGCTCCAATTTTTCCATATTCCCTCCAGCATTTATCATTTTCCTTTTCTGTCATATTAACTAATCTGAAATGTATTGCTTTAATTTTTCTTTTTTTTTAAAGAAGTGATTTAGACCATTTTTTTTAAATGTGACCATTGATAGCTTTGTTTTCTTCTTCTGACAACTGCTTCTTTATGTCCTTTGACCATTTATGAACTGGGAAATGCTTTACTTTTATAAATTTGGTTAAATGTCCTACATATTTGAAAAATGAGGTCTTTATCAGAGAAACTCGAAGCAAACACTTTCCTATTTTCCTTCCAAATTTGACTACATTAGTTTTGTTTGTGCAAAAGCTTTTAAAATTTCATATAATCAAAATTGTCTATTGTACTTTCTTTAATCCCATTTATCTCTTGTTTGGTTATAAACTCTTTGATTATCTGTAGATCTGACAGGTAGATTTTTCCATACTCCTCTAATTTACTTATAATATCATCCTTTCTTATGGAATCATGCATTTATTTTGACCTTATTTTGGTATGTGATGTGAAATGTTGGTCTATACCTAGTTTGTGTGAAACTTCTAGTTTTCCAGGAAAATTTTGTCTTACAGTAGAAGTTCTATACAGAACTTTCACTTACAGCAAAAAGTTAGATGCCTGGATTTAGCAAACACTAGATTCCTATGATCATTTACTAATATGTAATGTGTACCTAACCTATTTCACTGATGCATTACTTTATTTCTTAGCAAATACCCAATGGGTTTGATGATTACTTCTTTGTAATGTAGCTTGAAATCTCAAATTGCTTTGTTGCCTTCCTTAAGATTTTTTTTTTCATTGATTCCCCTGATATGCTTGATCTTTTGTTCTACCAGCTATATTAAAGTAATTATTTGGTAGCTTTTTATGGCACTGAATAAGTAAATCAACTTAGGTAAGATTGCTATTTTTTTTATGTTGGCTTGGTTTACCAATAAGCACCCAAATTGTTTAGCTTTTTCTTTATTTGTGTAAAAAGTGTTTTGTAATTGTGTTCATATAATTCCTGGGATTGTCTTGTTAGGCTCCCAAGTATTTTGTATTGTCTGTAGTTATCTTAAATGGAATTTTTCTTTCTATTTGTTCTGGGTTTTGATGGTGGTATATAGAAATGTTGATTATTTATGTGGGTTTATTTTATATCCTAGCACTTTGTTAATGTTAATTGTTTCAAATAGTTTTTAGCTGATTCTGAAGAGTTTCCATAGTATATCATCATATCATCTATAAAGAGTGAGAGATTCTTTCCCTCATAACCTATTTTTATTCTTTTAATTTCTTTTTTTTGCCATATTGCTATAGCTAGCATTTCAAGTAAAATCTTGAATAATAGTGGTGATAATGGACATTCTTACTTTATTCCTGATCTTATTGGGAAGGCTTCAAGTTTATCCCCATTACAGACAATTCTTGATGATTGTCTTAGAAAGATACTACTTATCATTTCAAGAAAAGTTCCATTGATTCCTATGATTTCTAGTGCTAGTGTTTTTTTTTAAAGAATTAATGTCATATTTTGTTAGACTTTTTCTGAATCTATTAATTTAATCATTTGATTTTGTTGTTATTGCTATGGTCAATTATGCTGATAATTTTCATATTATTGAACCAGCCGTGAACTCCTGGTAAGAATCCCACCTGGTTATAGTGTGATATCTCTGTGATATATTGCTATAGTCTTCTTGCTAATATTTTTAAAAATTACATTAATATTCGTTAAAGAAATAGATCTATAGTTTTCTTTCTCAATTTTTGCTCTCCCTGGTTTAGGTATCAGTACCATATCTGATCCATAAGGGGAATTTGATAGAACTTCTTCTTTACCTATTATTTTCAAATAATTCATAAATATTTGAATTAATTGTTCCTTAAATTTTTCATAGAATTCACTTGCAAATGAATCTGGTCCTAGGCATCTTTTTCTTAGTAAACTCATTTACCACTTGGCTAATTTCATTTTTTAAGATATTGTGGTAGTGGTTGTTCAGTCATGTTCAGCTCTTTATTACCTTATTTTGGGGTTTTCTTTGTGAAGATACTGGAATGATTTGCCATTTCCTTATCTAGCTCATTTTACAAATGAGAAACTGAGGCAAACAGGGTTAAGAGACTTACCCAGGGTCACACAGCTAGTAAGTGTCTGAGGTTGGATTTGAACTCGTGAAGATGAATCTTCCTGATTCCAATCCCTGTGCTGTCTCCACTGTGACAACTATCTCTCCTTTTCTAAGATAGAATTATTTTAAGTTTTCTATTTCCTTTTCTGTTAATCTGGGCAGTTTATATTTTTTTTTGGAAATATTCATCTATTTCACTTAGATTGTTACTTTTGCTGCCATGTAATTAGGCAAAATAACTTAATAATTATTTTAATTTCATCTTCATTGGAAGTGCCTTCACCCTTTTCATTTTTTTATAGTAATGCTTTAATTTAATTCTTTTTTAAATTAAATTAACCAATGGCTTATCTATTTTATGGTTTTTTTAAATAAAATCAGCTCTAGATATTATTTACTAGTTTTAATGCTTTTTTCTTTCAATTTTATTAATCTTGCCTTTGATTTTCAAAAGTTCCATTTTGGTGTTTAATTGAAGATTGTTAATTTGTTTTTTTCTTCTGTTTTTAAAAGGCTTGTGCAATTTATTGATCTGTTCTTTACAATTTTTTTGATGTATGCATTTGAAAATATTAAATCTCCCCTAAGCATTACTTTTGTGGATTCCCACTAATTTTGGAATGTTGTCTAATTGTTGTTATTATCTTCAATGAATTTATTGCATGTTTCTATGATTTGTTCTTTGACCCCCTCATTCTTTAGAATTAGGTTATTTAATTTCCAATTCATTTTTCACCTGTTCTTTCCCAGCCTTTTATTAAATATAATTGTATTACATTATGGTCTAGAAAAGGTGTGTTTAATATTTCTGCTTTTCTGCATTTGGTTGTGATTTTTTTTGTGAAACACATGGTCAGTTTTTGTGAAACTCCCATGTACAGTTGAGCAAAAAGTATACATCTTTCTATTCCCTATCAGTTTTCTCCAGAAATCTATCATATATAACTCTTCAAAGATTCTATTGATCTCTTTGAATTTGTTCTTATTTATTTTATGGTTAGATTTATTCTAGCTCTTAGCAGGAAATGTTTAGGTCCCCCATTAGTATAATTTTATTTCTGTTCCTTCCTGTAATTTACTTACATTTTCCTTTGAGAATTTGGATGTTATCCTATTTAGTGCATATACGTTTAGTATAGATAATACTTCATTGTCTATGGTGCCTTTTTAGCAGATGTAGTTTCTCTGCTAATTCCTTTTAATTGAGTCTATTTTTGCTTTTGCCTAGTTTGGGGTCACGATTGTTACCCCTGCCTTTTTCACTTCAGTTTAAGCATATTAGATTCTGCTCCAGCCCCCTTCTTTAACTCTCCTTAGGTCTCTCCTTTTCAAGTATGTTTCTTTTAAACAGCATATTGTTAAATTCTGGTTTCTAATCCATTCTGTTATGTGCTTCCATTTGATGGGTGAGTTCATCCCATTCACATTCACAGTTACAAATGCCAACTATGCATTTCCCTCCATCCTTCTGTCTTTGCTCTTCTCTCACCTTTGCTCTGTCCCTCCTCTAATGTCTGTATTATTTCTGACCACTGCTTCTTTTCCTGTCCTCCCTTTAATCACTTCTCCTTTTCTCTTATGGCTTTCCTGTTCCACATCCCTGTTGAATGAGATGGATTTTGAATATAAATATGTATTTTTCATTTTTGAACCAATTTAGATGTGAGTTAGGTTCATGTATTACCTGCCCCACCCTGCTGTTTCCCCTTCCAATGTAAAAACTCTTCATTGCATGTCTCCTTTATGTGAGATAATTTTCCTACTTCTTTTTCTTCCTTCCCCTTCTCCAAGGGAATCCCTCTTTCTTACTTGTCCAGTTTTTTATATCATCCCAACATAATCAACCTACTTCCATTCTCTCTTTCTATATAAAATCTATCTAATTTTCCTAATAATGATAAAGTTCTTAGAAACATGTATCATTTTCAAATATAGAAAGATAAACAGTCTAACCTTATTGATTTCTTTTTCATATTTATGTTTTGATGTTTCTCTTGAGTCTTGTATTTCTATTCAGCTCTGATCTTTCCACCAGGAATGCTTTAAAAGTCTTTTATTTCATTAAACACTCATTTTTCCCTTGAAGGATTACACTCAGTTTTCCTGGATAGATTATTCTTGGTTGTAATCCTAGCTTTTTTGACTCAATATTCTTATTTGATATTTAAAATAATTTTTATCTCTTCAAGCAATTCCTGTTAGACTTGTGTCTAATTCTCATTTTTACTTCTTTGAGGCTTTCCTTATAGATGTTTTGACTTCATTGTTTTCTTCTTAGTTTGTCTCTACATGAATAAAAAAAAACAGTGGTGGTTTGAGTGATGGCAATAGAATAACATATTGCAAACCCTCCACCCCTTTAAAGTGGTAACTGGTAAATATGGAGTGATCCTCTCTGTGGCCCCATGATAGTTAAATGCTTTCTTTCTTTTTTCTTCAGGTATTTTCTCTTTGATTTGGAAGATATGGAAATTGGCTATAATATTTCTGAGAGTATTGATTTTGGGATCTCTTTCAGGTGTTGATCAGTGGATTCTTTTGATTTATATTTTACTCTCTGGTTCTAGGATATTGGGACAGTTTTCCTTGATAATTTCTTGAAATATGATGTCTAGTATCTTTCTTTGATCAAGGCTTTTACATAATTAATTTTTAATTATCTTTCCTTGATCTTTTTTCATATCTTCTATTTTTCCTATGAGATTTCACATTTTCTTCTTTTTTTATTCTATTGACTTTCTTTTATTGTTTCTTAATGGAAACAATGAAACATGGAGTCATTAACTTGCTCCTTTTCAATTCAAAATTTTAAGGAATTATTTTCATCAGTAACCTTGTGTACCTATTTTTTCTATTTGGCCAAATCTATTTTTTAAGGAGTTATTTTTTTCAGTGAATTTTTGTACCTTTTCTGTTTAGCTTTTTTTAAGATGTTCTTTTCTCATTATTTTTTGTGTCTCTTTTTCCAAGTTGCTAATTGTCTTCATTATTTTCTTCCTTTTCTTTCATTTCTTTATGTACTTTTTCCTCTACCATTCTTATTTGATGTTTAAATTAATTTTTATCTCTTCAAGCAATTCCTGTTAGACTTGTGTATAATTCTCATTTTTTTTTCTTTGAGGTCTTCCTTATAGATGTTTTGATTTCATTGTTTTCTTTTTAGTTTGTCTCTACATGGATTAAAAAAAAGTGATAGTTTGAGTGGTGGCAGTAAAAGCTTCAGGAGACCTCAAGGTAGAAACAGTAAAGAGATCTGGCAACTGGTCAGAAAGAGACTACAGGGTACCATTGTACTAACCCTGGGCTCAGGACAAGATGCTATGTGGCAACTCTATTGCCTGTACTCAATTCTGGGTCATAGTTCAAGGGCAGAAAGAAACACTTTCAGCTAGGATGGAGTGAGAGTCCTGAAGATCAATGGTAACTTTTTATGATCAAGTTATTTTTATTATTATTTGTTATTGTTCTTTGCTCATTTTTCCACTCTGTTTCTTGTTTTCAAACTTTATGTTAATGTTGTACTCTATTCTCAGTGTGGGGAATTTAGGAAGAACTCTCTCTCTCTCTCTCAAGCTTCAGGCTTTTTTGCTCTACTTTTTCAGAACTAGTTATGAATTACATGAATTCTGGATTTGGATGTTTTCAATGTTTCTGAGGTGGTATCATCTACAGAGAAGTGTGGTCATTGCTCTCTTGATCTTTGTTCTAGTCCTAACCAGGAAGAGCCCCTGATCACTTGGTATTGCATAAAATATTGTTCTTTAGAGCTTCTCCTCCCTTGGGGCCAGCAATGACTCTGTTCCTGAGGGTTTTCATTCCTTCTTGATCAAAAGTAGTTTGATTGGGCTTTGAAATATGACCCAGAAGTGGATAGAGGCAATACAGTTGCCAAACAGTTACTCCTCAGGGCTCTCATTCTCTCTTAACTGAAAATGCTTTTTTCTGCCCTTGAACTTGACCCAGAAGTAATTATAGTCAATTTAACTGCCAAATAGTATCTGATCCTGAGTCCAGTGCTAGCATGATGGTACCCTTTAATCTATTTCTGACCAGTTTCCATGTCCCTTTACTCTATCTGCCTAGAGACCTTCCCGAAGTTTCTGTTGCCACCACCTAATCACACCACTGGTGTTTAATTCATGTACACTCTGGGCCAGCCCCTCCCCCATGTCACAGATCTCTCTTTCCTATGTCTTATGCTGTCTTGGGCTGGAAGAATGTCTACTCTGACCTTGTCATCTCTGCCATTACAGAATCAATTTAAGGTATTGTTTTATATTTGCAATGTTAGGATATCTCAGCTGAGTGCTTTTTCTACTTCACCATTTTGGTTTTGCTGTGGACTTTTTTTGTTAAATCTTCCAAACTTTGGTTAATCAATGAACTCAGCATCATGAACACTCACTAGCATGGTGAAAATTCTAGGTGCATGATACTCACCCTTTGTTACATGGATATTTAGGTTACTGAAATGACATAGAGACAGTATTTGAGTGAGAAATGAAAATAAAATCAGTTTGCAAACAACATGGACCACCAGGAAAAAATGCTTTAGTAAAATCAGAGTGTTCTGAGTCAAATCAAAAGAAAAGAGTTACTCAGTGTTAAATGTATTTGAAGATAGGGATAACTTCAAGGCACTGTTGACAATCAGCTAATTTACACCTGACTGTTTAGAGGTTTTTGAAAGTCGTAAATGCATAAACATAAATCATACAAATGTGGAATGATTATAGGTCATATCTGCTAGAAAAGGATTTTGTTTGTTTGTTTGGTTTTGGTTTCACATCTTAAGGTAGAGATTGATTATTAAATATAAGGAGCCCTTGGCATGAGGCAGTAGTAGTTATAGAAGGTAGAAAAACCTATGTGTAACAAGAGTCAGAAAGAATGAGAGAACCTGCTTGTAGAAGAACAAATGTAGAATCTGGCAGGAGCTAAGCATTGCTGACAGGTATATTTTGCAACTGAGGCAGAAAGCTTTTTAACTTTATAAGACTGTTGTAGCTGATAGAAACAGATTGGAGCAAAGCAGAATCATCTGCCATTTGACTAGTTGTCTGAATTAATTCTGTTTTCATGCTATCTAAATACTTAGAGGGGGGAGGAAATCCTGTGGGACCTATGTTTCCTTTAACTGCCTTCTACAATTAAGAGAACAAGAAGGTCAAAGGGAATAACAGATTTTGCACCTGTTTTTATATGAGTTATGCTTATATAATTTTGCTAACAGAGTGTAAAACTTTCTCAGAACCCTGAAAAGGGTGGAGATGTGTTAGAAGATTATAGTTTTGCTTTAGCAGTCCGAGAATAGAAGCAGTTGACAAGTAATGGGACTGTTTTCTATGAAAATCAAGGATATCAAGTCTTACAGAACAGAGATTTACATTGTCCCTGGCACATAGGTTTCCCTAGTCATCTGCATCTCTGTTAAGGTTTCTCTAACTCTATGCCCACTTTTCTTCAAAGTTAATGCTTGCATTGTTGGGAGATTGTCAACCAAAATTCTGGGTGAACTTTTTAAATTTTTTATTAATTCTGATTTTATCTTCTATTGAGCAAATATTTTGATTATTATTGCTTTTGCTTTTTGTTGTTTAGTAAATGATTCATGTTTAAGAGTTAATGGTGTAATAGTACTTGATTTTGTGAAAATGAGAAGCACACCAGTGGGGCTTGAAGTTAGTGCTGTAACCTGTCCCCAACACCAGAGTTAATCTGTGGATCCTGAAAGTTGAATTATAACAGCATAACTATTCCCCCCAAACCTCTAATCAATCTACCCTCCACACACACACACACACCAATGCCAGAACTAACAACTTGAGTATAGAGGTACATAAAGAGGCAAAAACAAAACAAAACAAAACAAAACCAAAACCAAAAAGAAAAACAAACAAAAACGTCCCTGCTTATTAGTATCTGAGAGTCTAATGGGAGAAATCATTTACATTTTTAATTGAAAACAATTACATAGAAACATATTGTATACAGGAAAAATTATTTCAGAAGAAAGGAACTAAGGAGTCCTGAGAAAATCTTCTTGCTTTAGGTATGACTTTAGCTTATATATGAAGTGAGCCAGGGAAGCTGGGAGACAGGAATGAAGAGAGAGCCAATGAAAACTCTTACAGGAGAATTCTGAAAGAAGAATAACAAGGAAACCAATGTCACTGGATCTCAGATCATGTAGAGGGGAGTACACAATGTAAAAATACTGGAAAGGTAGAAAGCAGCCAGGTTATGAAGTCCTTTAAAAAGTCAAACAGAAGAATTTATATTTGATGCTGGAGGTAATAGGAAGTCACTGAAGTTTGTTGAATGGCAAGGTGATATGATCAGACCTACATTTAAGGAAAATCACTTTAGGAGCTGAGTGGAGGGTATATTGGAGTGGGGAAAGACTTAAGACAGAGACACCAACCCAAAGGCTCCAGTAATAGTCTAGGTATGGTATGAAAAGCTATTGCACCAGATTATTTGAAGTTGAAGGAGAGAAAGATATACATATACAGATAGATAGATATCTATATCTATCTATCTATCTATCTATCTATCTATCTATCTATCTATCTAT
>NW_020955033.1:14976010-14977056 GCF_900497805.2 Vombatus ursinus
TATCTATCTATCTATCTATCTATCTATCTATCTATCTATCTATCTATATCTGAGAAGTATTATGAAAGTATTAATGACATGCCCATGGCCCCATAGCTGGTTTCAGAGGCAGGATTCAAATCCTTGTCATCCTAATATAGTACTTGCCTATAACACCACAATAGAGAAGGCAAAATTTTAGATAGATAGCTATTGTGGGATCATACAAAAATACATACTTTCATATATCAGTTCTTTCTCTGGAGGTAGACAGCATTTTTCCTTCATAAGTCCTTTGTAGTTGATTTGAGTTTTCATATTACTCAGAGTAGCTTAGTCATTGACAGTTACTCTTGAAACAATATTGCCGTTACTGTATGCAATGTTCTCTTTTTTCTACTCACTTCACTCTGCATTTTTTCATGCAAGTCTTTACATCTTTCCATTCCCCCCCCCCCCCCCAAAATCCTCCTGCTAGTTTTTTCTTTTTTTTTCTTTTTTTTTTTTTGTTTTTTGGTGAGGCAATAGTGGTTAAGTGACTTGCCCAGGGTCACTCAGCTAGTTAGTATCAAGTGTCTGAGGTCAAATTTGAATTCAGATCCTCCTGACTCCAAGACTGAATCTCTATCCACTGTGCTACCTAGCTGCCCCAACTGTTTGTAATTTCTTATAGTACAGTAGTATTCCTCCCCAAACATATACCACAATTTATTCAGTCATTCCCCATTTGATGGACATCCCCTCAATTTCCAGTTTTTTGCCACCACAAAGAAAGCAGCTGTAAATATTTTAGAACATATAGGTCCTTTTTCTTTTTGCCCAGATCACTTTGGGAACTTGCTGGATCAAAGAGCTCATACAGTTTTAAAACTCTTTGGGCATAATTCCTAATTGCTCTCCAAAATGGTTGGATCAGTTTATAGTTCTACAAACTGTGTTTTAGTATCCCAATTTTCCACATCTCTCCAACATTTGTCATTTTCCTCCTGCTATTATTTTAGCTATTCTGATAGGTGTTTTTGTTTTTGTAATTTGTATTTCTCTAATAAATATGATTCAAAGCATTT
>NW_020955033.1:14977066-15035365 GCF_900497805.2 Vombatus ursinus
TGTTTTTGTAATTTGTATTTCTCTAATAAATATGATTCAAAGCATTTTTTCATATGATTATATATAGTCTTAATTTCTTCTAAAAACTGCTTATTCATTTTCTTTAACCATTTATTAATTGGGGAATGATTCATATTCTTATAAATTTGATTCAGTTCTCTATGTATTTGCGATATGAAGAAACTATATGTAAAACAATTCCCCAATTTTCTGCTTTCCTTATAATCTTGGCTATGTTCATTTAATTTGTTCAAAAAAGAAAAAAAAATATTTTATTTAATATAATTAAAATTATTCATTTTGTAACTCAAATGCTCTCTATCTTTTGTTTATTTGAAAATTCTTCTCTTATCCATAGATCTGATAGATAATATGTTCCATATTATATTTTAATTATGATTTCTCCCTTTATATTTATAATATGTACCCATTTTGATATTGTCTTGGTAAATAATGTAAGATACTGGTCTATACCTAATTTCTGCCATACTGCTTTCCAGTTTTACTAGCATTTTTTTTTTTACCAAATAGTTCTTATTGCAAAAGCCTAGATCTTTATGTTTATCAAACACAAGGTTACTATAATAAATTATTACTGTGTATTATATATTTACTATATTCTGCTAATCCACCATTCTATTTCTTTTTGAAACTAATTAATTTTTGAAATAAAACAACTATTTGATTTTTTAAACAGTACCAACTAGTTTTGAGAATTACAACCTTATAATACAGTATAAAATTTGGCCAAGCTTCCTAAACAATTTCCTTCCTAAACAATTTTTTTCACTAATTTCTTTCATATCTTGACCTTTTGTTCTTCCCAATTAATTTTGTTATTTTTTATAGCTCAATAAAATAAATTAAAAATAATTTGTAATAATTTACAATAGTAATAGTAAAATAGTAATAATTTGTAAATTAATTGGAATGGTGCTGAATAAGCAGATTATTTTAGGTAGAGTTGTCATTTTTATTATATTGGCTCATTTTTATTACATTAGGCTATCAATGAGCAATAAATAATATTTCTCTAATTATTTTAATGTGACTTTATGTAAAAATTGTTCCATAATTATTTTCATATAGTTCCTGGGTTTGCCTTGGTAGGTATACTCCTAGGAATTTTATACTGTCTATATTTCTTTTAAATGAAATATCTCTTACTATCTCTTCTTGTAGAACTTTGTTGGTGATATATAGCAATGTTGATGGATATGTGGATTTATTTCATATCCTGTGGTAGCTAAATTGCTCAGTAGATTGAGTGTTGGGTTTGTGGTCAGGAGACCTTAGTTCAAATCTGATTTCACACACTTACTAGCTGTGTCACCCTGGACAAGTCACTTAACCTCTATTTGCCTTAATCCACTGGAGAAGGAAACCCCATGAACAGTTGTGTCATGCTATGGTCCACGGGATCACAAAGAGTTTGACACAATTGATCAATGACTTTGTATCCTGCAACTTTCCTAAATTTATTAATTGTTTCAACTATGTATAGTTGAATATTTAGTATTTTCTAAGTACACCATTATATTGTTTATTAATTTTTTCATTGCCCATTCTGATTCCTTCAATTCCTTGTTCTTTTATTGCTATTGCTAGCATTTCTAGTACAAAATTGAATAATATTAGTTATGTGTATCCTTGTTTTATTCCTGATCTTATTGGGAAGGCTTCTAGGTTATCTCCATTACAGATAATACTTACAAACAATTTTAGGTAGATGCTTCTTATCATTTTAAGTAAAAACCCATTCATAGTTGCACTTTCAATTAGTCAATTATCAATTATTCAATTATTTCAATAATTGGAATGAGTGTTGCATTTTGTCAAAAGCTTTTTCTGCATATATTGATATGGTTATATGATATTTATTGCTTTTGCTATTGATATAATTCATAACCTTAATAATTTTTCTTATATTGTACCAGCCTTGCATTTGTGGCAAAAATCCACTTGGTTACAATGTTAATCTTTGTGATGTATTCCTATAGTCTCCTAGCTAGTATTTTACTTAAGAATTCTACATCAATATACATTAGTGAAATTGGTCTATGATTTTCTTTCTCTGTTTTTGCTCTTCCTGGTTTTGGTATTAGCACCATTTTTTGTTTCATAAAAGGAGATTGGTAGGACTCCATTGATTATCATTCTAAATTTATTAGTTGATCTTTAAATGTTTAGTATAACTCACTTGTAAATCAATCTGGTCCTGATGTTTGTTTGTTTGTAGTTTTTTTACCACCCCTCCTCCTTAGGAAGCTCATTTATGGCTTGTTTGCTTTCTTTTTCTAAAGTTGATTTATTAAAATATTCTATTTCTTCTTCTTTTAATCTGGGCAGTTTATACTTTTGTAAGTATTTTGTAAGTAACTTAAATTGTTTTTGTAAGTAACTTAAATTGTTAAACTTATTGACACATAATTGGGCAAAATAACTCCTAATAATTGCTTTGATTTCATCTTCATTAATGGTTTATTCACCATTTTCATTTTGGTATTAGTGATATTGTTTTCTTCTCTCTCCTTTTTAATCATATAAACAATTGGCTCATCTATTTTATTGTTTTTTCCCAAACAATCAACTCATAATTTTATTTATTAATTTAATGGTTCTCTTACATAAAATTTTATTAATGTCACCTTTAATTTCTAGGATTTCAAGTTTGGTATTTAATTGGGATTAAAAATTATTTTTCTAGTGCATATTCAATTCATTGATCTGCTCTCCTCATTAAAGTTTTCAAGTTAAAATTTTCAAATGATGAATAGATCACTTGAAATTTGTCAGGTTCAATTTGTTTTATCTGCTATTGAGTTCCCTTCTGTTACTCTGTGAAGATTAATTCCATAAGATACGTTTAAAATTTTACATAATAACTATATATTAAGTCATATATTTCAGTTTCTTTTTCTATTCCTTCTTATCCTTGAAAGGATTGTCATTGAGAAGCTGAGTAACTGTTTTTGTCCTCTTCTTTCTATGGTTCTGGTGGTCAAATTTTAAAATGATAAAGATATTAATTATAGTAATAATAATTAACATTCATCTAGCATTTTGCTGAGCATTTAACTTTTTCCCTCCATTTTATTCTCCAAATAACCTTGAGAGATAAATTCTATTATTATTATCATCACCATTTTGGAGATGAGGACATTGAGATAGACAGACTTGTCTAGCATCACAAGGCTAATTAATATCTGAGCTTGGATTTGAACTTACATAATTCCTTATAACAATAGCGCTCCATTACAATCATATGCTACAACTTGTTCAGCTATTCCCTGGTTGATGGGCACCCCTTCAATTTCCAATTCTTTGTCACCAAAAAAGTAGATATCATAAGTATTTTTGTACATATTGGTTCTTCTACCTTTTTTTTGGTTATCTTTAGAATTTAAACACAATAATGCCATTGCTACATCAAAGAGTATGAACAGTTCTATATCCTTTGGGGAATGGTTCAAAATTGCTCTCCAAAATGTTTGGAGCAGTTCACAACTCTATCATTAGTGCATTATAATCCCTATTTTCCATTTCCCTTCTAAAATTTGTCATTTTTCTTTTCTATTATATTAGCAAATCTGATAAGCATGAGGTACCTCCTCAGAGTTGTTTTAATTTGTATTTTTCTAATCACTAGTGATTTAGAGCATTATTTTTATATGACCATAGCTTTGATTACTTCATCTGAAAACTTCCTGTTCATATCTTTTAACCATTTATCAACCGGGAAATTGCTCTTATTTTTATAAATTTGGCTCAGTCCTCTATATATTAGAGAAATGAGGCCTTTTTTGCTATAATTTTTCCCATTTCCTGCTTTCTTTCTAATCTTGCTCCAATGGTTTTATTTGTACAAAAACTTAAATTTGTATTAAGTCAAAATAATTCATTTTACATCCCATAATGTTTTCTATCTCTTGTTTGTTCACAGATTCTTCCCTTATTCATCAATCTGACAGATAAAATACTCCTTGCTTCCCTAATTTTCTTATATCAACCTTTATGTCTAAATCATATATCCATTTTGATCTTATCTCAATGCATGGTGTGAATGTTGTTCTATTCCTATTTTTTGCCAAACCACTTTACAAATTTTTTCCAGCAATTTTTATCAAATAATGATCATTTTTTTCCTAAAACCTTGATCTTTGGGTTTATCAAACATTAAATTAATGTAATCATTTACTCTTTTATACTGTGTACCTAATCTATTTTGCTGAGCCACCACTCAATCTCTTAGTACCCAACATCAGGGTCTTTTCCAATGAGTCTTGCCCTCTTGTTATGTGGCCAACAATTTTAAGCTACAGCTTCAGTACGTGTCCTTTCAATGAGTAGTCTGAATAATTTCTTTAAGTATTGATTGATTTGATCTCCTTGCTGTCTAAGTCTTCTCCAAAACCACATGAAAGTGTTGACTCTGCAGTTCCCAGCTTTTCTTATAGCTCCTCTCTCATAGGCATGCATAACTTCCAGAAAAAACAAACAAACATAAGTTTGACTCCATGGACCTTTTTTGGAAAGATGATTTCTCTGCTTTTTAGTATGCTGCACAGATTTGGACATAGCATTCCTTCATATGACCAAATATCTTTTAATTTCATGGATCTAGTTAACTACTGTAGTGATCTTTCAGTGCAAGAATATAAAATCTGACACTGCTTCCATTGCTTCTTCCCCTATTTCCCAAGAAATGATGGGACCAGTTGCCAAGATCTTAGTTTATTTGTTGGTAAGCTTCAAACCAACTTTTACACTCTCTTCTTTCATCCTTATCAAGAAGCCTCTTAATTTTTCTTCACTTTCTTCCATCTGAATGCTATCATCTGCATATTTGAGAATGTTGATATTTCTCCTGGTAACCTTAATTCCAACCTTATATTTTCATTCTGGCATTTTGCATTATGTATTCTGCATTATAGGTTAATAAACAAGGTGACAACATACAGCCTCTTCTTTTCCAATCTTAAACCAATCAGTTGTTTCATGTTCAATTCTAACTATTGCCTCTTGACCTGCATTCAAGTTCCTCAGGAGACAAGTAAGATGATCTGGCACTCCCATCTCTGAGAATTTGCTACATTTTGTTGTGATTCACACAGTAAAATAATTTAATGTAGTCAATAAAGCAGAAGTAGATATTTTTTCTGGAATTTCCTTGCTTCCTTCATTATAAAGTGAATGTTGATTTTCTAAGTATATACCATATCATCTGCAAAAAGTGATAATTTTGTTTATTCATTGCCTATTCTAATTTCTTCAATTAATCTTTCTTGTTATATTTCTATAGCTAGTATTTTTAAATAACAGTAATAATAAGGTCATCCTTGCTTGACCACTGATTTTATTGGAGAGGTTCCTAGCTTGCCTCCATAACAGATAGTGCTTGCTGATGGTTTTAGATAGGTACTACTTATCATTAAAAAAAAAACTGCCTCTACTTATTCCTATGCTTTCTAGTGTTTTTATAGCAGTGTTGTATTTTGTCAAAAACTTTTTCTGCATCCATTGAGATAATCATGTTTTTTGTTGGTTTTGTTTTTGATATGGTTAATTAGACTGATTTTCCTAAACCTGCCCTGCATTCCTGGTATAAATCCCAGTTGGATTTATTATCTGATCTTTGTGATATTTGGTTGCAATTTCCTTACTATTATTTTATTTAATTTTTTACATTAATATCCTTAGGGAAACTTGGTCTATAGTATTCTTTCTCTGTTTTTGCTTTTCTTGCTCTTTAGATATCACCAGTTTATTTGTGGTAGAGGAGAAATTTGGTAGGACTTCTTTTTTTCCTTTATTTCCAAATAGTTTATATACTATTAGATTAAATAGTTCTTTAAATGTTTGATAGAATTAATTTCTGAATCCATCTGGTGCTGAGATTTTTTTTCTTTACCAGATCATCAATGACTTGTTTAATTAATTTTTTCTAAGATAAGGTTATATAAGTATTCTATTACCTCTTATGTAGTTCAGGGTAATTTATATTTTGGTAAATATTCATTCATTTTGCTTAGATTGCTAGATTTATTGACATACAATTGGTCAAAATAGCTCATAGTAATTGCTGGTGAATTCACCCTTTTCATTTTTGATACTACTAATTTGGATTTCTTCTCTTTTTATTCAAATTAACTGATGTTTATTTTATGTGTTTTCTTTTTCATAAAAAGCAGCTCCTAGTTTTATTTATTAGTTCAATGGTTTTCTTTCAATTTTATTAATATCTCCTTTGAATTTCAGGATGTCCACTTTGGTGTTTAATTGGTGATTTTTAATTGTTCTTTTACCAGCTTTTATTAGTTTCATGCCCAATGTGTTGATTTTCTTTTTTTCTATTTTATAGATATAAGCATTTAGAAATATAAATTTTTCCTCAAGTATTGCTATGTTGTCATTATCGTTAAAGAAATTACTTATTGTTTTTATGATAGGTTCTTTAACCCACTCATTCTTTAGGATTAGATTATTTACTTTCCAATTTTTTTTAATCTATGTTTCCATGACCATTAATGGAGTTTAATTTTTATTTTATTGTGTTCTGAAAATTATGCATTTAATATTTCTGTTTTTGAGCATTTAGTTGTAAAATTTTTATGGTCTTATACATGGTCAATTTTTGCTAAGATTTCATCTATAGCTGAGAAAAAAGGTACACTTTTTTATTACTTTTTTGATATATTATGGAGTCATTAACTTTCATTTGTTATATTTTAATTTTTAAGAAATTATTATCTTCTAACATGACAAAACAGGACAATGATAAATGTTGGAGAAGATGTGGGAAAATTGGAACACTAATACATTGTTGGTGAGGTTGTGAAATGATCCAACCATTTTGGATAGCAATTTGGAACTGTGACCAAATGGCTATAAAATTTTGCATACCTTTTGATCCAGCAATATCATTTCTAGGTCTATATTCCAAAGAGATCATAAAGGAAAGAGACCCACATGTACAAAAAATACTTATAGCAGCTCTTTTTGTGGTAGCAAAGAATTGGAAATTGAAGGGATGACCATCAATTGGGGAATGGCTCAACAAGCTGTGGCATATGAATGTAATGGAATACTACTGTGATATAAGAAATGATAAGCAGGCAGACTTCAAAAAATAAAAACTTGGAAAGACTTACATGAACTGATGCAGAGTGAAATGAGCAGAACCAGGAAAACAATGTATAGAGTAACAGCCACATCATGGGATGACTGATTTTCATAGACTTGGCTCTTCACAGTAATGCAACAAGCTAAGACAACTCCAAAAGATTCATGATGAAATTGCTATCCACACCCAGAGAAATATGGAGTCTGAACACAGATGGAAGCATACTATTTGCTCTCCTTAATTGTTTTGTTTTATTGCTGCATTCTCATAGTTCCTCTCATTATTTCTAATTGTTCTTTACATCATGGTTAATGGGAAAATATGCTTAACATTAATGTTTTTTCAGAGCCTATATCAAATTGGATGTCATCTCAGTGGGAGAGTGGGAGGGAAGAAGTGGGTGGAGGTTGAAATTTAAAACTCAAAATCTTTTTTAATTTTTTTTTATTAATAAATTTATTTATTTTTAGTTTTCAACATTTACTGCCACAAGATTTTGAGCTCCAAATTTTTACCCCATCTCGCCCCTCCCCCCACCCCAAGATGGCATACATTCTGAATATTCCTTCCCCTAGTCTGCCTTCCCTTCTATCTCTTCCCCCCTTCTCTTATCCCCTCCTCTTTCTACTTTACTGTAGGGCAGGATAGATTTCTGTGCCTTATTTCCTGTATTTCTTATTTCCCAGTTGTATATGAAAACATTTTTTAGACATGTTTTTAAAACTTTGGGTTCCAAATTTTCTCCCTTCCTCCCTCCCAACCCGTCCTCATTGAAAAGGCAAGCAACTCAATATAGTCATACATGTGCAGTTATGCAAAACACTTCCATAGTAGACATGCTGTGAAAAACGAACTCTATTTCCCTTAATCCTATCCCACCTCCCCATTTATTCTATTCTTTCTTTTGACCCTGTCCCTCCTCAGAAGTATTTTCTCCCTTTCCCAATCTTCCCTCCTCTCTACCATTCCCCAACTCGCTTGTCCCCTTCCCCCCCATTTTCCTGTAGAGTAAGACAGAATTCCATACCCTATTGAGTGTGTATGTTATTTTCTCCTTAAGTCAAATCCTATGAAAATAAGATCCACTTATTCCCTCTCACCTTCCCCCATTTCCCCACCACTGTAATAGCCTTTTCTTTTCTGTTTTTTTGGTGAGATAATTTACCCTATTCTACCTCTCCCTTTCTCCTTCTCCTAGTATAATCATCTCTCACCCCTTAATTTTATTCTCCAGAATAGACCCCTTCATCTTCAACTCACCCTGTTCTATCTATTTATTTATCTGTATCTATATCTACATCTTTATCTATATCTATATATAACCTTCAGCAACAAGTATAGTGTTCCACTCTACCCTAGAACTGCAACTCAGAACTACATATGGAAATAGAATTGCCAAATTATGCCTGCTCCTGCCCCCAGTGCTAGAAAATGGTCACATATAATTTTTCTGATGAGTTGTTTATACATACATATATGTGTGTGTATATATATATATACACATATGTATGATTTTTCCCTCCAACTACCCTAATACTGGCAAAGGTCTTATGAGTTACAAATATCATCTTTCCATGCAGGAATGTAAACAGTTCAACCTTAATAAGTCTCTTATGATTTCTCTTTCCTGTTTACCTCCTCATGTTCCACTTGAGTCTTGTATTTGAAAGTCAAATTTTCTATTCAGCTCTGGTCTTTTCCTCAAGAATGCTTGAAAGTCCTCTATTTCACTGAATGACCATTTTTTCCCCTGAAGGATTATGCTCAGTTTTGCTGGGTAAGTGATTCTTGGTTGTAATCCTATCTCCTTTGCCCTCTGAAATATTATATTCCATGCCCTGCGGTCCCTTAATGTAGAAGGTGCTAAGCCTTGTGTTATCCTGATTGTGTTTCCACAATACTTCAATTGTTTCTTTCTGTCTGCTTACAATATTTTCTCCTTGACCTGGTAACTCTGGAATTTGGCTACAATATTCTTAGGAATTTTCTTTTGAGGATCTCTTTCAGGAGGTGATTGGTGGATTCTTTCAATTTCTATTTTGCCCTCTGGTTCTAAAATATCATGGCAGTTTTCCTGCATAATTTCTTGAAAGATGATGTCTAGGCTCTTTTTTTGATCATGGCTTTCAGATAGTCCAATAATTTTTAAGTTCTCTCTCCTGGATCTATTTTCCAGGTCAGTTGTTTTTCCAATGAGATAGTTCACATTGTTTTCTAATTTTTCATTCTTTTGTATTTGTTTTACAATTCCTTGATTTCTCATAAAGTCACTAGCTTCCAATTGCTCTATTCTAATTTTTAAGGAAGTGTTTTGTTTGGTAATCTTTTGGACTTCTTTTTCTGATTGACCAATTTTGCTTTTTAGGGCCTTCTTTTCCTTATTGACTTTTTGAACCTCTTTTGCCATTTGGGTTAGGCTATTTTTTAAGGTGTTATTTTCTTTGGTATTTTCTTGGGTCTCCTTTAGCAAGCTGTTGACTTGTTTTTCATGATTTTCTTGCATCACCTTCATTTCTCTTCTCAGTTTTTCCTCTACTTCTCTTACTTGCTTTTCAAAATGCTTTTGGAGCTCTTCCATGGCCTTAGACCAATTCATATTTTTTCTGGGAGGCTTTGGGTATAAGAGCTTTGATTTTGTTGTCTTCTTCTGGTTATATGCTTTGATCTTTTTTGTCACCAAATTATGATTTTATAGTCTGAAGGTTTTTTCCACTGTTTGCTAATGTTCCTAGCCAATTACTTCCTTTTTAAACTCTTTTTTAAGGTAGGAATCTGCTTGTAGTGTAAAGGTTGTACTGTCCCAAGCTTCAGGGGTTTTGTGCAGCTGTTTTCAGAGATAATTCTAGGGCCCTGTAAGTTCTCAGTTCTTCCAAAGTGGTATGTTCAAGGGCAATGTGTTTACTCCTTTCCTGGCCTGTGCTCTGGCCTATGAGTGATCACAGGCACTCTTTTCTGCCTTGGGACTGTGAAGACAATTCCCTCTCTATTGCTGCCACAAGCTTTGCCATGTCAGTGCTCCTCCTTGTCCCAGGACCACCATCTAGAACAAACCCAGATCAAAACACAGGCAAAAGAAGAGAATCCTGCCTCAGTGCCAACTAAGAGATCCTTGCAAACCCTTCTGATCAGCTGTTTGATCTCCCCATCATGTGTGGGCCAAGAGATCTGAAAGCAGTCTCCACTACCACTGCCCTGGGGCTGGGGCTGGACCATGATCCTTTCTCACTGTGGTTGATAGACCTTTCCTCCTGACCTTCTAAGTTTTCTTTGGTGTTTGTGGATTAAGAAGTCTGGAAACCATCACAGCTGCCCATGATTCAGTCCCCTGAGGCCTGATCCAGGTTTGCTGGGGCCCCATCTTTGTGGCCCACACTGAACTGTGCTCCTGTTCCAGTCTGATGCAACAGACCTTTCCCATCAACCATCCAGGTTGTCTTGGGTTGGAAATTTGTTTTGCTCTGTCTTTTTGTTGGTTATGCTGCTCTAGAATTTGTTTAGAGTCATTTTTATAGGTATTTGGAGGTGTTTGGGGGACGATTCAAGCAAATCACTGTTTTTACTCCACCATCTTCACTCACCCCCCAATTTTGTTTTTTAAGATATTGTTTTCTTCAATAATTTTTTTGTCTCTTTTACCAAACTTTTAATTTTCTTTTCATAATTTTGTTGGATTACTCTCATTTCTTTTCCAATTTTCCTCTACCACTCTTATTTTTCTTTAACACTTCCTGGAATTCTTATTGGGCTTTGATCCAATTAGCATTTTTTTTCTGCAGCTTTGCTTGTAGCTATTTTCCCATAGTTGTCTTCTGGCTTCATATCTTGGTATTTCCTGTCACCATAGTAAATTTTTTTGATCAAATTCTTGTTGTTGTTGTTGTTGTTGTTGTTGTTGTTGTTGTTGTTTGCTCCTTTTTCCAGCCTATTTTTTTCACTTTGAACTCTATATTAAAGTTAAGCTCTGTCCATCTGGGTCTAGCCAGGAACCATCCCAAGCTTTAGGCTTTTATATTATTCTGTTTTTGGAGCTAATTTTTGGAGCAAATTTTCAGTGTTTCCAATATGGTGTGATCTGAGGAGAGGTATGACCATGGCTTTCCTGGTCTTCACTCTATTCTTTTCCCAGTAAAAGTCCCTGTTAACCTTCAGCAACAAGCATTAGTGTTCCACTCTACCCTAGAACTGCAACTCAGAACTACATATGGAAATAGAATTGCCAAACTATGCCAGCTCCTGCCCACAGTGCTAGAAAATGGTTACATATAATTTTTTCTGATGAGTTGTTTAACCCCTTTACTGTTTCTGTCCTGAGATAACCTAATGCTGCTACTGCTGCTGCAGTGCTTTTTTTTTTTGGTCTCCACTCTGGTGTCACAGACCTCTTTTTCTGACCTCCTGGAAAAATTTCTCACTCTGAATTTTGTTTCTCTCTGTTACTCCAAAATTTGATTTGAGGAGTCATTTTAAAGTTGTCTGGAGGGAAATGTTGGGGAGTTCAACTACATGTGACTATCTTGGCTCTGCCCCCTTATACATTACTTTCAAAACTGACTTTCTGGTCTGTGTTTCCTTCTGGATTTCTGTTTTGTGTATTTAAGTTAAAGTGTTTCAGTGACCCTCTTTTTTAGAAGGAGGCAGAGACATCCTTGTTGCTAATTTCCTCTACCTGACTCTTGCTAAATGATCATTTAACCTCCTTTTCTTGCCATATATCACTTTGATATCTTATAAACTATTTTTTTCCCTCACAATATTTCCTTGATAATATGTTTCAGCCTCTTTATGTTTACCAGGCATTTCCCCATTGCTCTTTGGGTGACTCAGAATTTTTATTCTTAGAATACTGTGTTGTCATGATTCATAACCATATAATGTTACTGAAAGCATACTGTTGTTTCAGAAAAGATGGACTTTTATTTCAGGAAGAAGCTTGGGGAAATTGGAAGTACTGAGTAATTTCCCAAATGCAATCTAATCTGATCTCTTCCTCCTTTTCCATTCATTCACTCATTTATCCACAAAATGTCAAAGTTGTAAGGAACTTTAGAGATCTTTTGGACTAATTCTTTCATTTTACAGATAAAGACATTGAGGTCAGGAGAAGTCAAGTTGCAAGCTCAAAAGAACGGATTACTAATATAAATCCAAAGCCCAGACTTGAACCCAGGTTTTCAAATTCTCAACACGTAATTCTTTGTGCCACTATAAGCTTCCCACTTATTTGCTCATTCATTTATAATATTTAGCAACATCTTTTAACCACCTTCTTTTTGCATTGCAGCGGAGGACATTGGAGGCAGAGTTTGTGAAGTGTGTGGGGGGGGAGTTCTAAGTTTACAATCAGAGGACTTGGTTTCAAATTCTGACTTTAAAGCATCCTATCTATGTGAGTTTCAGAAAGTCTTTTTATCTCTTTGCATCTCTTTTCTTGTCTATAAAATGGGTGAGTCTATAAAATGGAGTATATAAGCTTGATGGTCTCTTTTAATACTAAGTCAATAATATAGGAAGAAAATAAAATTTTAAAATATCTCCTGATCTCAAAGGATATTGCAATTTAACAATACTCATACAAGGCATGTGAAAAAATACCTGGACCAAGACAGTAGCCCTGAAAGTCTTTGTGTTATTCAGAAACAATCATCTCTTTCTCTCTCTTTAGATTTGACAATAGTGTTGAAGAAAGATTTCTTAAAAGTGTGGGGTAAAGCATCATTGATAATTGTAATATAGTTATAAAGGAAAAAAATCCAAATATTTAATAAAAGATCTCTGAGTTATGAACCATGGCTTGCTGCTCATTTAATTTCAGAGCAAAATAATTGCCCACTAGCCCTGAACCAAGTATCAACCTCTTGCTTTGCTAATATCTCAGTTCCTCATGGGCTAGATTTACACTGAATATATTTTCTTCAAAGTCTATACTGCCTAATGTAGAGATATGTTGATGCTATTTTTAATGATTATGGGAAATTTTTTTTCATGTTTCACAGTTTGAATCCATTGGACAGAGGAACCTATTAATAAAATTTGATCTGAGACTACCTTCTGTTTAATGAAATAGATAAAAATGAATAATTACTTTACGATACTCAATTAAGAAACAATGTTACCATTATAAATCCATTCATCTAAAATTTCATTATTTAAGTATAAGATATTTCCTAGACTCCTTGACTTTGCAGTTGTAAGACCATAAGATCATGGTTTTATAAAAGTAATAAGCATGAAAGGTCCTCTAGAGCTGGCGTCAAACATGTTGCCTGCAAGCTATATGTATCCCACAACATTCTGACTAAGACCCAAATAAGATTGAAATGTAACTGAGAAACATTTAACAAAAATATAAAAATACAATGCCATTGTTTACATTAATATGTGGCCTTCAGAGATCATTATGTATAATTTAGTAGCTCCTATTTCTATTTGAGTTTGACACCACTGATCTAGATTCTAAAACAACCCCTTCACTTAACATTCAAGGAAATTGAGAACTGAAGAGATTAAGTGATTTGCCCACCATCTCACAGATAGTATATAGAAAAGTCAAAATTTGAACCTAGATCCTCTACTCCATGGCACAGACCATCTTATTATAGATTCTTAGAATATTAGAGTTGGAATGGACCTACAAAGACACCTAGTCTAATTCATCTGTGAGGAGGAATCGATTCTAAAATATTTGCAATTGATCACTTAATTGCTACTTGAAAGATGCCAGTTTGGGGGCACAGCAATGACTTGTTTGAGCTCTCCCCCAAATCCCTCCAAATACCTATAAAAAATGGCTCCAAGCAAATTCTAAAGCAGCAGAACCAACAAAAAGACAGTGAAACACATTTCCAGCCCAAGACAACCTGGATGGTTGACCAGAAAGGTATATCATGCTGGGCAGGAAGAGGAGCATAGATTGGTGTGGGTGTGCAGGGAAAACAGGCCTCAGTGAACCTGGAGCAAGCCTCAGAGGACTGAATCACAGGCAGCTATGGCTATTTCCAGATTTCTCAACCCACAAATGGCAAAGACAAATTAGAAGGTCAGTAGGAAAAGTCTGTGACTGTGGGTGAGAGAGAAGCTCCATCCCAGCCCAAGTCCTCGTGCATGATCCTGGGGCAGTGGCTGCTTCTGGCCCACAGACTGAGGGGGAAGGAAGTGGTTGATCAGTGGGGGATTGCAGGGATCTCTTTGCTGGTGCAGGATTCTCTTGCTTTGTCCGTACTTGGATCTGGGTCACAGTTCTGGGTGGCAGTCCAGGGGTATGGAGGACTGCTGGCATGGTGGAACTTGTAGTGGTGGTGGAGAGGAAATCCTCACAGTTCCAAGGCAGAAAAGAGCACTTGTGGTCAAACATAGGCCAAAGCAAAGGCCAGGAAAGGAAGAAACAACCCACCTATTATCATACCACCTTGGAAGAACTGAAAATTTACAGGTCCCTAGAAGTATCTCTGAAAACAGATGCATAAAACTTCTGAAGCTTGGGATAGTACATTCTCCACACTGGAAGCAGACTCTTACCTTAACAAAGTCTTTAAAACTCAAGTAATTGGCTGTGATCATGAGTAAACAAAGGCACAAAAAAAGTCAGACCATAGAATCTTTCTTTGGTAACGAAGAAGATCAAAACATACAACCAGAAAAAGACAACAAAGTCAAAGCTCCTACATACAAAGCCTCCAAGAAAAAATATAAATCAGTCCCAGGCCATGGAAGAGCTCAAAAAGGATTTTGAGAAACAAGTAAGAGAAGTAGAGGAAAAACTGGGAGGAGAAATGAGAGTGATGCAAGAAAATATGAAAAACAAGTCAACAGCTTACTAAGGGAGAACCAAAAAAAATTGAAGAAAATAACACCTTAAAAAGTAGCCTAATCCAAATGGCATAAGCCAATGAAGAGAAGAATGCCATAAAAAACAGAATTGGCCAGATGGAAAAAGAAGTCCAAAAGCTCACTGAAGAAAATACTTCCTTAAAAATTAGAAAGGAGCAAATGGAAGCTAATGATTTTATGATAAATCAAGACATTGTAAAACAAAACTAAAAGAATGAAAAAATAGGAAACAATATGAAATATCTCATTGGATAAACAACTGACCTGAAAAGTAGATCCAGGAGAGACAATTTAAAAACTATTGGATTATCTGAAAGATAATCTGAATGATTAAAAAAAGAGCCTAGACATCATCTTTCAAGAAATTATCAAGGAAAACTGCCCTGATATTCCAGAACCAGAGCATAAAATAGTAATTGAAAGAATCCACTGATCACCTCTTGAAAGAGATCCCCAAAGGGATCTCATTTATAAACCTGAAAGCTGAAGTTTATAGAATTTAAGTAATTTGAGAATGATTATAAAGCAAATTTCAGAGACAAGATTTGAATGCAGGTCTTTTAACTCTTTCTTGTGTATCATGCTATCTCCATTTTTTTTATAGCAGTCTCTTTATTCTTGGGACCAAGAAAAATAACTATAATTCCTCTCCTACTTGGTGTTTCTTCAAATTTTTGAAATCTGCTATCATAATCCACCTAAATCTTCTCTTCTTAATTAAGTCAAAAGCTTTCTGCTCCTTCAAATAATATTTTTATAGTATAGTTTTGAGTCTCTTAACCATCCAGGTCAACTTCTTCTGAACAGTTTCAAGTTTGTTGATGGTCTTACTAAAACGTGGAGCTTGAAACTGAACACAGTGTTCCAGACATAAGTTCATCAGAAAAGTGGATAACAGGGCTATTACCTTCCTTTTTCTGGTCTCATATGCTTTAATTAATGAACAGTACATGCAAAATATTCTATTTTTTTTTGTCTCACTGACCCTTTTAGCATTCTGGTAAAGCCTATAGACTTCTCAGAATAATATTTTTAAATGGACAAAATAAAACATATACCATGACAAAGGGAATATTTATCTTTAAATACAGTTATCAAAATATAAAAGTTCTAATGCTCCAGGCTAATAACCCCTTGCTGGCTTTACTACCACTTCCAGTCCTTCCCTATACACTGATTACTCAATAGTCTCTCTCATTACAGGTTCATTTCATATACCTAACAAACAATACAGATTCCTATTTTCACATACTAGGCCCAGGCCATTCTCCCTCTTTCTCAAGTTTTTCAGTTCTTGGCTCAGTCTTGTTCTCGACCATCAAAAATTCTCTTTAATTTTAGGACTTAATTATAATGACCTTTCAAACATCTTCTCCCAAATCATTAATTAACCTGTATCTTCACTATGCCACCACAACAATTGAATGGTCATATTTTTCATCTCAAATACAACAAATGTATTCTACCACTGTGATTCAGGACACTGAAATTCTTCTATTTTACCACACCTATCTTTACATTTCTCCCTGTACCTTACTCCTCCAAAGCCTATTTTCTGTCATAACTGGCTTGTCCTCTGTTTACCAACCTATCGATATTGTCCTCTTTTTCCAATATTGACCTTATAGTTAACCATTGCAACTATGTACTCTCCTCTGCTCTCAAGCCCCTTCCTCTCCATAGCATTTTGCTATATATACTTTGCCAAACCTAAACTCCCAGTCATTCCCATTCCTTTGCTTCCACATTCAGGATGAACTCCACTGGAGGAAGTCATACAATTTTTTTACTTCAACCATTCAAAATTTATGTTTTCTAATCTCAGTTAGGACCTCTTTGCTACATGGGATTCCTTTCTCCTAATCGAAAGTCTCTCATACTTTTCTCAGTGGCTATTCCAAATCTCCTCTTCTGTCCTCAAGCTTCCAGGATGACCCATTTAATCCTGCTCCTCACCAGACAATCTTCCTTCTTTACTGAAAAAATTAAGACCAACTTTTGTAAGTTTATTTTACTCCTCACAATCCATCTTCATCAAGAGTTATTTTTACATGTTGCTCTAGTCCCTGAGGAGGACCTGGACCTTTTTATGGCTAATTCCTCTATTAATATTCTTTATATCATCCCTATTTGCCTCTTTTGAAAATTTGTCCCTTCTATTATTCTGTATCTCATCTTTAGTCTGTCATGCTTTACTCTCCTTCCCTAATGTCTACAGATATGACCAGGTCTCTGCCATTTTTTATTAAAACTAAACCAAAACATGAATATACTTTGTCATCTCTTGAAGCTGTATTACTTACTTTATAGCCAAATAGCTAAAAATACTTGTCTGAGTCATACTGACTTCCTTACCTTCCAATCACAAAATAAATTCTATCTCTACTATGTGACTCAGTCATACTCATCATATCAACTGTCTCTTTGTGACTAAATCTAATAATCTTTTCTCACTTTTTGTTAGCAACAAACACCCCCTCTTTCTGGATATTCTCTCCTCCATTCAGTTCCATGTCATGACACTCTCTTGGCTCTCCTCACACCTGCTTGACTGTTACTTGTCTTGTTTTTCTGGATGATCTTCCATTCCACATTACCTAAACATATTGTCCTTGAAGACTGTCTCCCTGACCTTTCTTATTTATACCCTCCCCCTGTGTGATCTTGTTAGCTCCAAAGAATGGAAATATTTTCTCTAAGTAGATGACTATGAAATTTCACTCAACCCTAATATTTCTCCTAAACTCTAATATCAATTCATTACACTAGACATAGATCTACCTGAATGTTGCATATATTTCTCATACTCAATTAGTCCTGAATCCTGCAGCTGCTAATGATTCATCCTAAAAATTATCTTATATTTATATTGTATGTTTATTAAATATTCTGCTTTATTTATGTCTATATTATTTTCTCTAATAATTAATAAATAAAATGTAAGCTCCTTAAGGTAAAGAAATGTTGCATTTTTATCTTCGTATCCTTAGCACCTGTGTCTGAGATGTAGTAGCCACTTAAGAAATCTTTATTAATAATTGATTGATGTGTCCCCACAATATGACTTATGATCCTCAAGGACAAGGAATATTTTGTTGTTACCTTTGTGCTCTAATTGCCTAAAATAGTCCCTTGAACAAAATAGCTACTTAACGCAGAGCTATTTCCCCCCCATTTTTATTGATTCCTTTTGCTTTTTACAATGTAGTCATTACCTAATATTCTCTATCCCAAAACACAATTTTAAAAAAAGATAAAAAAGTTAAGCTGTTATTGACTAGTATGACAGCTTATTCAGCATTATATAGTCATAGGTCTTTCACCCCCTCTCCCCATTTTGCAAAAGGAGGGAAATATGTTTGGCTGTTGAAATTATATTAACTTTGACTGCCTTCCTTGGGTGTTGTTTGACCTATTTTTTGTAGTATTACCTATTATAGTCTTTGTGGCTCTGCTTGTTTATCTCTGCCTCATTTCATACAACTATTTTCATGTTTCTCATTCCTTATATTCTTTTTTTATAACATAGATTATATACTATGATATATTGATGTTACATATTATGATATATGTGTATGTATGTATATATATGTATACATACATACATACATACATATATGTGTGTATGTGTGTTATAATACCAGAATATTCTCTGCCATTCACCTATTAATTGTCACATATCCAGTTTCAAGTTTATTGCTTTTGTGAAAGGTACTTTAGTTAAAATTTCAGTGTATTACAGGTCCTTTCTGTCTTTTGCATTCAAATATTTTGTTTCTGTTCAAACCTGTGATTTGGTAGTGGAAGGCACACTGAAAATTTTTTCTATGAAAGTAGATATGTAACTGCTTTTATTTTTGGGGAATAGACTGGGGGTAATGAGATGTTGTGACTTGATCAGATTTATCTAACTAGTATGTGTCAGTGGCCAAACTTGAACATAAATAATATTGATTCCAAAGAGCTGCCTTTCTAGCCTCCATGGGATACTGCCTCTCCTCTTTTGGGTATATGTGTTTTAATTGCATTGCTGAGTCAAGGGTCATAAACAAATTAGACCTTTTTTGTGAATGACTCCAAATTGTTTTCCAGAATGACTGGACCAATTCACACCACTTCTAACAGTTCTTCAGTATGCTTCTCTTCATGAATTCCATCCAATGTTGAATATTTCCATTTCTTTTCCATGTTTTATAATTTGTTGATTTTAAAGTGAAAGTCAAGTATTTTGATTTATATATATTTTGTTATTAAAGATTTAAACATGTTTTCCCATTTACCATATCCACTGGTCACTTATGTATTGAGGGCTCACTTTTATTTTATAATTGTGTCATTTTCCAATATAGTTTGAATTATATTAAAATATTATATGCATTTTTTTGTTTATTTAGTTTGGTTTTGCCATTTGACAGAATTTTTCTGGATGAATTCAATTTATTCTAAAATTTTTAAAATGATTATAATTAATTTTTTAAATTTTATCTTTTATATTTTTATTTATTGGTTAATTAGAAATTCTACTAAAGTGTGAATAATACCTTCCACCTTGCATTACCCTCAAATTAGTTTGATTAACTATTTGGATAAAGTTACAACATGATTATCTAAATTAATTTTCTGCCATATTACTTTCCAATTTTATCAGCAATTCTTGTCAATTAAAAATTCTTTTGTCTAGTAGTTTGTGTTCTTGGGCTTAGTGAGTAATTATCTACTAAGATGATTTATTTCTGGGTGTTGTTTTTCCCACCTGGTATATTTTTTTCTTTCTTTTCTTTTTCTTTTTTTGGGGGGGCAGCTAGGCAATAGGGTTCAGTGACTTGCTCAGTGTTACACAGCTAGTAAGTGTCAAGTGTCTGAGGTCAGATTTGAACTCAAGTCCTCCAGGGCCAGTGTTCTGTCTACTGAGCCGCCTAGCAGCTCCCTGATACATTTTCTTTATCCAATCTCAAATAGTTTTAATGTTTGCTGATTTATATGAGCATTCTAGATACAGGAATCTTTTGTCCCATTTAGTCCTTCATTTTCATAATTTCCAATGAGATTCTATACTTTTATCTTTTAAATGAATTTGGTATATTTTTTAATCTAATTCTGTAAAAGAAATTCTTCTAGTCATTGTAATTTTATTAAACTTCTATAATTTAAATTTGATTAATGATCTTTTCACTTACAAGTTTGCTTATTTATTAATTTATTTGTTTGTAAGAACTTCTGCAGTTGTGTTTATATTATTCCAAAGTCTGTCATGTTATCACAAAGATATTTTATAACTTTGTTATCATTGTGAATAGAATTTGTCTTTTTTTATTGTCTCCTTTTTGGTAATTGGAAAAACGTGCTAAACTTTTTATTAATTGTTACATACTACTGCTATACTTAAGCTATTAATTTTCTTGATTAGTTCTTATCACTTCTTGGGGTTTTCAAAGTAAAATATAATATCCTCTATAGCTCTATATATTTTTCTCTTTTTTTATGATTTTTATACCTCATGATTACCCTCTGTTATTACTATTACTCTGCCTTACTATTATAGCTAAGATTTCTAGAACTATTTATTTTTAGTTTTCAACGTTCACTTTTATAAGATTTTTAGTTCTAAATTTTTTCACCTTCCTCCCCTGCTCCCTCCCCAAGATAGCTTGCAATCTGATAAATGATATGTACAATCATATTAAATGTATTTCTACATTAGTCATATTGTGAAAGAAGAATTAGAACAAAAGAGAAAAAGCACAAGAAAGAAAGAGAAAAAAAAACAAAATAAAAAAAGAAATAGTATGCTTTGGTATGCTTTCAGACTCCATAGCTCTTTCCCTGGATGTGGATAGCATTTTCCATCATGAGTCTTTTGGAATTGTCTTAGATCATTACATTGCTGAGAAGAGCTAAGTCTATCAAAGTTGGTTATTACACAATGTTGCTGTTACTGTGTACAAAGTTCTCTTGTTTCCGCTCGCTTCACTCAGCATCAGTTCATGAAAGTTTTTCCAGATTTTTCTGAAATCCACCTGCTCATCATTTCATATGGAATAAAAGTATTACATTATATTCATATACCACAACTTGTTCAGCCATTCTCCAATTGATGAGCATCCCTTCAATTTCTAATTCTTGGAAACCAGAGAAAGAAGCTGCTGTAATTATTTTTGTACATGAGTGTCCTTTTCCCCTTTTTATGTATCTTTGGGATACAGACCTAGTAGTGATATTGCTGGATCAAAGGGTATGCACGTTTCTATAGCCCTTTGTGCATAGTTTCAAACTGCTCTCCAGAATGGTTAGATCAGTTCACAACTCCACCAACAATGCAATAGTGTTCCAATTTCCCCAAATCTTCTCCAACATTTGTCATTTTTTTTGTTAGCCAAACTGATAGGTGTGAGGTGGTATCTCAGAGTTGTTTTAATTTGCATTTCTCTAAACAATAATTATTTAGAGTATTTTTTCATATGACTATAGATAGCTTTAATTTTTTACCTGAAAACTATCTGTTCATACCCTTTGATCATTTATAAATTGGGGAATGACTTGTAGAAAGATTTAGATTACAAATTTGACTCAGTTCTCTATATATTTTAGAAATTAGGCTTTTATCAGAGATACTGGCTGTAACAATTGTTACCCAGCTATCTGCTTTCTTTCTAATCTTGGTTGTATTGGCTTTCTCCAATAACTTTTTAATTTAATGTAATAAAAATGTCCATTTTGCATTTTCTTTTTTAAAATTTATTAATTTATTTTTAGTTTTTAATATTCACTTCCACAAGATTCTGAGTTCCAGTTTTTCTCCCCATCTCATCCCTTTCCTCATCCCAAGACAGTGTGCATTCTGAATACTCCTTCCCCTAATCTGCCCTCCCTTCTATCTCCTCCCATGCTCTCTCCTATTCCCTTCCCCTTCTATTTTCCTGTAGGGCAGGATAGATTTCTATGTGTCATTGCCTGTATATCCTATTTCTCAATTGCTTATGAAAACAGTTTTGAACACTTGTTTTTAAAACTTTGGGCTCAAAATTTTCTCCCTTCCTCCCTCCTCACCCACCCTCATTGAGAAGGCAAGCAACTCAATACAGGTTATACATGTGTAGTCATGGAAAACACTTCCATAGTAGTCATGATGTGGAAAACTGACTATATTTCCCTTCATCCTATCCCACTCTCCCTTTATTCTCTCTTTTGACCCTGTTTCTCCTCAAAAGCATTTGCTTCTGATTACCCCCCCCCTCAATCTGCCCTCCCCTTTATCATCTCTCCACTCTCTTATCCCCTTCCTTCCTATTTTCTTGCAGGATAAGATAGATTTCCATACCCAATTGAGTGTGCATGTTATTCCCTCCTTAAGCAAAAACCAAGGAGAATAAAATTCACTCATTCCCTCTCACCTTCTGTTAAAACCTTTTTTTGTCTGTTTTATGTGAGATAATTTACCTCTCCCTTTGTCCTTCTCCCAGTATAATCCTCTCTCATCCCTTAATTTTATGCTCCAGATATCACCCCTTCATCTCCAACTCATCCTGTGCCCTCTATCTATCTATCTATACATACATTTTTTCCCTCCAACTACTACCATTGACAAAGGTCTCATGAGTTACAAATATCATCTTTCCATGCTGATATGTAAACAGTTCAACCTTAATAAGTTTCTTATGATTCCTCTTTCCTGTTTACCTCTTCATGTTTCACTTAAGTCATATTTGAAATTCAAATTTTCTATTCAGCTCTGGTCTTGTCATCAAGAATGCTTGAAAGTCCTCTTTTTCACTGAATTTCCATTTTTCCTCCTGAAAGATTATACTCAGTTTTGCTTGGTAGGTGATTCTTGGTTGTAATCCTATCTCCTTTGCCCTCTGGAATATTATATTCCAAGCCCTCTAGTCTCTTAATGTAGAAGAAGCGAAATCTTGTGTTGTCCAAATTGTGTTTTCACAACACTTGAATTGTTTCTTTCTGGCTGGTTGCAAAATTTTCTTCTTGACCTGGGAACTCTGGAATTTGGCTACACTATTCCTAAGAGTTTTCCTTTGGGATCTCTTTCAAGAGGTGATCAGTGGGTTCTTTCAATTTCTATTTTACCCTGTGGTTCTAGAATATCAGGATAGTTTTCCTTGATAATACCTTGACAAATGATTTTTAGGCTCTGTTTTTTTATCATAACTTTCAGGCAGTTTGATAATTTTAAATGATCTCTCCAGGTTCTATTTTCCAGGTCAGTTGTTTCTTCAATGAGATATTTCACATTGTCTTCTATTTTTTCATTCTTTTAGTTTTGTTTTACAATGTCTTGAATTCTCACAAAGCTACTAGCTTCCAATTGTTCCATTCTAATTTTTAAGGAACTATTTTCTTCAGTGAGCTCTTGACTTCCTTTTCCATCTGGCCAATTCTGTTTTTTTAAAGGCATTCTTCTCCTCATTGGCTTTTTGGAAATCTTTTGTTATTTGGGTTAGTCTATTTTTAAAAGTGTTATTTTCTTCAGTATTTTTTTGGGGTCTCCTTTACTAAGCTGTTGACTTGTTTTTCATGATTTTCTTGCATCATTCTCATTTCTCCTCCCAGTTTTTCCTCTACTTCTCTTACTTGCTTCTCAAAATCCTTTTTGAGCTCTTCCATGGCCTGGGGCTGATTCACATGTTTCTTAGAGGCTTTGGATGTAGGAGCTTTGACTTTGTTGTCTTCTTCTGGTTGTATATTTTGATCTTTTTTGTCACCAAAGAAAAATTCTATGTTCTGACTTTTTTTTTTGCAGTTTGCTCATGTTCCCAGCCAATTACTTGAGTTATAAACTCTTTGTTAAGGTAGGGGTCTGCTTCCAGTGTGGAGAATGTACTATCCCAAGCTTCAGGGCTTTTGTGCAACTGTTTTCAGAGATACTTCTAGGGACCTGTAAATGTTCAGTTCTTCAAAGGTGGTATGATAACAGGTGAAGTGTTTACTCCTTTCCTGGCCTGTACTCTGGTCTATGATTGACCATAAGTACTCTTTTCTGCCTTGGGACTGTGAGGAGGATTTACTCTCCACCACTCCAGTGCTCTTCCTCATCTGAGGACTCCCACCCAGAACTATGACCCCGATCCAAGCATGGGAAAAGGAAGAGAATCCTGCCTCAGTGCCAGTAAAGAGATTCCTGAAATCCCCATCTGATGAGTCATTCGACTCTCCCTTAGTCTGTTGTCCAAAAACCATGGAAGCAGCCACCACCCTATGGCCATGTGTGGGGAATCTGTCTGGGACCAAGCTTCTCTCTCATTGTGGTTGATAGACATTTCCTACTGACCTTCTAAGTCATCTTTGGCATTTGTGGGTTAAGAAGTCTGGAAGCTGCCACAACTGCCTGTGATTCAGTCCTCTGAGGCCTGCTCCAGGTTCACTGAGGTCTTTGCCTGTGCCCCCATGCTAAGTATTGATCCTCTCCCACCCCAGCACAATAGACCTTTCCCTTCAACCACCCAGGTTGTCTTGAACTGGAAATTTGTTTCACTTTGTCTTTTTGTGGGTTCTGCTACTCTAGAATTTATTTAGAGCCATTTTTTGTAGGTACTTGGAGGAGTTTGGGGGAGAGCTCAAGCAAGTCATTGCTTTTACTCTGCCACCTTGGCTCTGTCCTGGAACCTCATGTTTTACATTTTCTAAGGTTCTCTATCTCTTCTTTCATCATGAATTCTTCCATTCTCCATAGATCTGACAGGTCAATTATGCCTTGCTCTCCTAATTTGCTTATAGTATCACTCTTTATGTCTAAATCACGTACCCATTTTGACCTTATCTTGGTATACTGGGTAAGATGTTGGTCTATGCTTAGTTTCTACCACACTATTTTCCAGTTATCCCAGCAGTTTTTGTCAAATAGTGATTTCTTATCCCAGAAGCTGGAGTCTCTGGGTTTATCAAACACTAATTACTATAGTCATTGACTAGTGTGTCTTGTGTACCTAATCTATTCCATTGATCCACCACTCTATTTCCTAGTCAGTACCAAGTAGTTTTCACGATTGCTCTTTATAATACAGTTTTAGAACTGGTATGGCTAGGCTGCCTTCCCTTGCATTTCTTTTCATTAATTCCCTTGACATTATGGAATTTTTGTTCTTCCAGATGAATTTTGTTATTATTTTTTCTAGTTCTGTAAAATATTTTGGTAGTTTGATTGATAGGACACTGAATAAGCAAATTAGATAAAATTATTGTTTTCATTATATTAGCTCAGCCTACTCAGGAACAACTGATCTTTTCCCAATTATTTAGATCTGACTTTATTTGTATGAAAAGCTTTTTGTAATTGTGTTCATATAGTTCCTGGGTTTGTTTCAGGAGGTAGACTCCTAAATATTTTATAATGTCTACAGTAAGTTTGAATGGAATTTCTCTTTCTACCTCTCATTGCTGGGCTTTGTTAGCAATATGTAGAAATGCTGATGATTCATGTTGTTTTATTTTATAGCCTGCAACTTTGATAAATCTAAAATTATTTCAAACAACATTGGAGAAAGGAGAAATCATTACTTTACCACTATACTTATTGGGAAAGACAATCCCTCAAGGACCTTACATTCTAACACAGCAAGATAACCCATAAAAAAGAGATGAAAAGTGGATGAGGGGAAGGAAGTATTTTAATGAAGGATATGGTAGAATCTGGAGAGGTAGGAGTGAATCCCATAGAGGAATAAATAAGTGAACAGGAATAGACAGTGCAGTTTCATTAAAATGGAATTTCAAGAAGAAACTGATCAATCCAAGGAGTTACCACAGAGATGGCATGATCTTCCAAGATGAGAAGGCTTTTAGATCATAATTGAGGCTAAGGTCTAGAAGAGCAGAAGTGGACCCCAGAGAAAAATGTCCTTAAAAAAATGTCCTTTAGTCAACCAGTCATCAGATTTATTGAATGCCTTGATATAATAATAAAAAAAAACAATAAAAGAAACATAAAACATAGCCCCTAACTTCAGGATGTTTACCATAGCATATTAGGGAGAAAGACATCAGTACATGAAAAGTCAAATAGTGAAGCTATAATTAAAAAAAACTTTAACAATACAAACATATCATGTGAGTAATCTCAAGATGAGTAGCAAAGATAGAATGTACTATAAGTTCAAAAGAGAATAAAAATTGCATTTTATGCACCAAAATTGTTTTTGCTGGTTTTCAGATCCTTTTTATGGTCATAGACTGAAAACAAAAGTTATTTTGATGGCCAGATAACATGGGCATTATGAAAGGCAATTAAATCTAGCTAAGAGCAATCTGTACTCTCTGAATTGTTGCTGGTGATGAAGCTACTTAGTTTGAAAAATAAGACTCATCAATTATTGATGTATGAATATTCTAGTCTTTCAATTTTTTTGAATAGAATTACTTCCTATTCATTAGTACTAACCAAAAAGTCATTAATTTTAATATTCATTTGGATGACAGTATTTGAATTGTAAATACATTCAGCAGCAACATTTTCCCAACTTTAGCACATTTATAAGTCAACATAGTAGCTAGTCAGAGAAAAACCTTATGGAGCAAATAGTGTTGTTCAATTGCCCCTTACCTAATACACAGAAGGCTTTAAAATATACACATGTGTATATGTGTGTGTGTGTGTGTGTGTGTGTGTGGCAATATGTAAACAAATTCTATACCTAAATGTTCCTTTTGATGTGTGTGTGTAAAATTAGATAAATATGCATTTAAGTGCACATTTATCCATACAACTTAAATAATCTGTATGTAGTCAAATATATGTAAAACATTTTCAGTCATGGCTTTTAAAAGATTTATTTGGGCTTATCCATAATGTAATTTCTTAGCATAGGAAATAATGGAACTATTACTTTCTTAACAGAAAAACCTAATGATTATATTGACTTGAAATTCTGTATGGTTGAACCTTCTGTGTTATGGCTCTGTGTGCTTCAGATTCAGAGATATGACAGTCAAATGATACAATAAATACCTTATAGATATTATTGGAATACAAGGAATGGTCCTCTTCCCATTAAAAATGAATTTTTTTTCTTTCTACAGGTCTTACAACACAAAATTTCCTGAAAATCAAAGTTTTTATTGCTACCTATATATAAATAGTATGAATGTATTTTAACATAAGTGAAAACTGAATTATCCCAATTTTCTCAAATCCCCTTTTCCCTTCCATATGGAAAGTAGAAATGTAGAAGTTAACAAATAAAATAGATACAAGTTACATGTCCCAGAATATCAAAATTGGAAGGGACCTCATGGTCACATCTCATCAAGTCACCACAATAATGTACCTGACAATTAGTCATATTATCTTTATTTGAGGATCTCAAAGAGGAGGAATGCACAAGCTCCTTCTTTTGGTGATCTTTAATTTTAAGAAGTTCTCCTTAGGTGGAAACTTCAGGGTAATTCTAATGCATATGTTTCAATGTTTGCCATTCCTATTTCACCATAGTGAGGTCATGCAACCAATTTTGAATTCACTTAAATCTGATGGTATAGCCCATATTATCCCATTTTGTGCAAAATTACTGAATCTGCCATTTATATCTAGCATCTTTGAAGTGTTTTGCCTAGATCACATCATTTATTTTGATAATGTCCCTATTGGGCATTGTAAAATAAATGTATTCATTTTGTGGATGGAAAAACTGAAGTTCAAACAGACTGGCTAAGGAAGAGATAGAAAAAATATCTCATCTTTTCTAAGAAGAGATTTATGTTTCCCTCTAAAATAACATCTTCCTTCTCTCCCCACAAAGTTAAAACCTGAAATTAATTGATGCCATCATTAGCAGAAATTACTTATTCAACAAGATGGAGGCTGGTGAAATGAAGAGAAGTAGAAATATATCCTTAGATTAAAGTCCATGAAGTATTTGAATTTAGGTAGGAGATTGGATGAACAAAAATATGTAAATAATGATATCATAATCTTCACTTTCCTTTTAATTTGTGTAGAGTACTTTTGATAAGGAAACTATTTATTAGAACATATTGAGTTTTCCTCTGCAATTTAGAGGCTTAGAGTACTTCCTGGTTGAACCAAAAGATCAATTGATCTGTCAAGGATAACCTAGACAAAAATGACATAAACAGGACTTGAAATCAGGTCTTCTTGACTCTGAGATCTTGAAACTTTTTTATCATCTCCTATACAAGCAAACATATGTTTTCATATTAGGTAAATGGAAGGGAATGTGAAGTTTAGAAGAAGAATGACAAAAAAGGGGTTTTTGTGATTTGAGTTAATTGAATAATTTTTTAAAGTGTTCATTTCTTTGCAGTTTTTATGATTTGGAGATACAAGACTCTTTCATGCTATCTATTTATTAATTATCTACTATGTACAATGCAATTTCAGTATTCATTCAATCTAGGATTTTTTTCTTTTTTTTTTTAGGTTTACATTATCTGTACAATTGTCTCTTTTTCACTTTATGTATTTATTATGCACAGGAGAATTTTATTTTAATTAATTGTTTATTAAGTGTCTGTTTACACAGGAAACTGAAGCCCCAGTCTCTGAAAGTATGTCATGAATTATTACAATTGAGAATGAAAATCAAAATTAAAATATACTTTCTACTTTATTTTAATAAACACCATGTCACCACATTTTCCTTTCATTGAAGAACTGTCATCTTTGTGGTAATAACCTTGAAGAGTTTTTGGCACACAATAAAAGAAACAATCATTTTCATAAAGCACAAAAACAAAATTTAAATTTGTGATACAAACCTAATATAAGGGGAAGTGGGAGTGATAAAATTATTTTTTCAAGTATAAGATCACTCCAGAGAGATAAAAATAATTTTTTGAATTTTGTCAAAGATTAAAGTAAGCATTATACATACTCATTCTCCTGACATTTTCTTCAGTTGTCTGTCATACTGTATTTTCTTTCATTAGTGAATATGTCTGACAAAGTCTATTAACTTTCCTTGCCAGTATAGACAGTCATATCATGTATTCTCAAGTGAAATAGAACCAACTTGAAAATTAAGTTTAAATGTTTCAGACACAACAAATTTTGTCATCAATAGTAGGTTTTTGAATCTGAATTATCCATGTAGTATCCTTAATTCTTTAGTGCTTTTAGCCAAAATAGTCATTGTGTAAGCAGCTAAATTCAAAATAAACTATGCTTGCACCAAAAAAAGAAGTCTTGAAAAACATTTTGAATGTTCTATTAACAATCTAATAAGTAGTGTCAACCTCACAGAGTTTAGTCTAACAAAGACAAACGGGATTAGTTTATTTCTCTGAAATCGGGTGACGCATGCAGGGAAGCTGCAGTATTGGAACTGAGATCACATTGGGGTTAGGGTGAACAGTTTATATACCCTTCCATTAGGGACTGATGTCACCCCATCATCATTCACCCCTGCTCAGAGAAAATATCTCTCATACCCGACCACTCCCAACTATACCAGATAACTCCCAGTCTTGTGCTATCTAGACAGAACAATCTGTCTCCACCCAAGCCCGGGAGTGGAACACAATGGGGGTTCCCTACCTTAGATTAAACTACTTGAGAGCTTGGGTGGGGACTGACCAGGATAAGGAGAGTCAATGCAATCTCATTATCAGTAATGTCTTTCTGAAGAAAAACTAAACTTAAAAGTGAGGACTTTGGAAGAAGGGGCCTGGGGAAAAGTCTGAATCTCTAAGATAATGATTATTAAAAATATTTTTTTCACAGTAGTAAAAAAGCAAATGGTCCCTATCAGTAACTCAGTGTTTGTAGCTCCTCTGGAGCATTCTCATCCTGGAATATTCCTATCCATGCTGGTACCCTTTTCCTATTGGTGAATTCGTTCTCAGGGACTCCATTTTGGTGAAGGTCTCAGAGCAGTAACTTCTCTGTCTTTGTTTCCGAATTTTTAAACTTAACCACAGTGGATTAGCTGCCATTTCACCCTGGAAACTTCCCTGAGGCTTGCTCAGTTTTGAATATTCCTTCTCTGACTCCCTCTTCCTGCTCCCTTTTTATGTGTTCTTTCCCCCCATTTAAATGTAACTTCTTCAAAGGCAGAGTCTTTCTTTCTTTTGTGTTTGTATTACTGGCATATAGTAACCACTTAACAAATGTCTATTCCCTTGCCTAACCTCTGCAAAAGACAAGAAGCTCTTGCTTCTTTATTAGTCAAACATGTGAATTAGCCAGGTCTTTAAAGTCTTCTATGGAGATAACTGGAAGTAATATGAAAAGAGGGGCAGGTCAGGGGCTGGTGAAAATAGTGAGAGCAGAGGAAAAATGGCTAGATAGAATGAATTTGAGATGGAGGTAGAGAACAAAGGAGGTAGCTGTTTATGAGTCAATGCATTAATTTGTCCGTTAGCATATAGAATATAGAGTGAGTCCCACAGGATCATAAAAGGTCAGAATTGGAAAATACTTTAGAGAGTGTCTCTTAAAATTCTTTCATTTTACAGGTGTGGAAACTGAGACCACTTCCCCCCAGGAAAGTGAAGTTATTTGTCCCTTCACAAAATCCCACAGATAGTAAGAGGAAGAACTGGTATATAAATCCAAATCTTCTGAATTCCAGAGTCTCTTCTAAATGATAATATTGTTTAGATAATCTTAACAAAAACTTTCAGTTATCTTGACTATAAAACTGCTCCCTTTGAAAAAGTGAAATATATTAATTTTCCATAGTATTATATGTTGATAGTTTTTAGAAAAGAGTTGTTTGGTTTAAGAAAATATAATTATCATATATTAACACTATACAAAATTGCCATATACTAACACTGTAAAAAAGAACAATATGTGGACCACTTAGTTATAGGTAACTTATGTGTATGACACAACCAGTCATAATATTTAAAAACAATGAAGTTTTCAGTGCAAAGAGAACTGCAACCAGGAGTTTAGAAGGCACTCTTCAAATGACTTGTCCTGACCTAAACAAATAATTCAAAGGACAATAACAATTTCTGTGTGGAGCATCCAGATGATAAACCTCTATATTAGTCATGTCCTTAGTCACACTGTCAGAAACCAGGTGTCCTCCACTAACTGGTGCTTGTTAAAACAAAACAAAACAAAAAACAGTGCCTTTTATTGACAGTTAGCACTCACCTCTCTGTTTAAGGCTTTATTGATCAATGAATTTCTACTGGTAGAATTAGAGTTCTTAATCTTTTTTTTTTGTCTTGTGGTCCACTTTGGCAACCTGGTGAGGTTTATGGATTTTTTTCAGAATTGTGTTTTTAAATGCACAAAATAAAATACATAGAATCACATAGGACTCCAATAATACTGAAATAAAGATGGAACTTTTCAAAGTTCATGGACCCCTTGAAATATATCCAGGTCAATATCCTAGTTGAACTAAGGTTAAGCAATAGATTAAGAGAAGATTGCTGTTACAGGGAAGGTTATTGATGTTGCTATTTATTTTTATTGTCATTTCTTGCAAACTTTCTTACTTTGGGGTTAACTCAATTCATATTTATCACACAATCAAGATTTTGGTAGATGTTTTCCACTGACCTCTGGTACACTCTCCTTCCTCCCTCATTGAACTCAGTGTCTGGCTCACTCAGAGTCATTTCTCCTCTCCAAAATATCTCTTTCTCTCCTCTCTCTGTCTCTGTCTCTCTCACCACATACAGATTAATATTCCTTCAAATACCCTAACATCTCAATTCTTCAGTTTAACCTTTTACATGACCTACTCCTCCACCTCACCAGCTACACACAGAGATACCTTGAACTTTACTAAAACCAGTAATTGTCTGTAATCTCTTATCTGATAATAATTTATTATCATTTCACATCTCCCTTAGCCTTGAAACTCCTAAACTCTCAGTATAACCTCTAGTCCTCTCCCCCTTAGCTGATTGCCAGACTATTGCCCCTACATGACCTATACTTTCTTACCTTTCTCTATCTTAACCCATTGGTGAACCATTAAACTGTACACTATTCTCTTCTCTCAAGTCCCTTGGACTTTTATCTTATCTCTAAACATTATCTGCTGCTTTCATTCCTATTCACATGCTTCTGAATTAACCTGGAAAAAATCACAAAACCATGTTGAATAGGTACACAACAAATTTGTGTTACTTTCTTCAAGGCCCTCATTGCTTCAAGGTATTCCTCTTACATATCCCTAATTGATTCACTATCCCACTCACAAAAGCTTTTCTAAACTTCATTCCTCCTAAAACCTCCTATATTTCCTTTCCCTCCACCCTCCTACCTGAGAGACTTATTTCATATATCATTGAAAGACAGAGACTTTTTTACTGAGAGTTTCCTCTTTCCCCCTACTTATCTCTTATATACTCTTACTTATCTGTGTTCTACTATCACTTCCTTCACTGATGTTTCATAAGAGATAGCCTTTTTTGCCAAGCCAAACCCCTGTGGAACCCCAATAAATTACAGACTCTATTCTAAGAAAGAGACAAACACTTTTTTCTTTTTCTGGAGCTAAGATGGTGGAGTAAGAAATAAGTCACTCCCACCCTCCCTTATTGACCTCTGAAAGCCCAGAAAAATATCATCCTAGGAAAAACCCTGAAACAGCTGACCCAGCAGAAAGATGGGATGCAGCAGTCTTGTAGCCCAGGAAGCATGGGGGATTAACTAGAAAGGCCCCTCTCACTCTGGGAGAAAGAAGCAGTACAAAATGGAAAGCATCCTAGTAAACTAGTAGAAAGCACCACCCCAGCATACCAAGGGAAAATCCTGAACCCCAGGATGATGGAGGAGGCAAGCACCAACACCAGGATCCCCCAGTGCCTCAGTTCACTCAGAGGAACTGGTGTACACCTCCTTGGAAATCCACAATATGCCACAGTGTTCCCCAGCAACCAAGTTTTCTGATGCCTCAGCAAAACTCTGGGAAGCACAGCTCCAAAAGGCAAAGATCCAAGCTGAGAGACATCTTACAGCAGCAAAACATCCCTGTGCAAGGCCCAGGTGAGCAGGAACCAAAGAAAGGAGCACAAGGCCTAGGTGAGCATGCAACCTCCAGGAGCCACCCCTACCCCTAGGGCTCCAGGGTTGTTGATTCCAGCCTAAAGCCAGGTAAGCTGCCAGAACCCTGCAGCATCTAAGTGCCAGTACCTGAAGCCCCAGCGGACAAAGCCAGTTACCAGCCCCCAGGCCCCCAGCACAAGGAGCTTGGGTCAGTGCCCCCTGCTCTCCAGCAGGAGAGCTCAATTTATTTTAAAAGTCAGAGAATAAGAAAAACACCATGAGCAAAAATATATGTACAATGACCATAGATTCTTATTTTGGGGACAGGGAAGATCAAAGCAGAAACTGTGAAGAGGACAACATAGTCAATATACCCACATCCAAAACCTTAGAAGTGAATATGAACTGATCTGAAGCCCAAAAAACCTTCTTGGAAGAGATCAAGAAGGATTTTAAAAGTCAAATAAGAGAGGTAGAAGAAAAATTGGGAAAAGAAATGAGAGGTATGCAAAAAAGAGTCAATAGTTTGGAAAAGAAAGGACAAAAATTAACTGTAGAAAACAAGTCCTTAAAAAATACAATTGGCCAAATTGGGGGAAAAAAAGTACACTGAAGAAAACAACTCCTTAAAAAGCAGAATTGACCAAATAGAAAAGGAGTCAAAAAACTCATTGAGGAGAAGCATTCCTTAAAAAGTAAAATGAGCAAAATAGAAAAGGATGTTCAAAATCTAATAGAAAAAAAATCATTAAAAATTAGAATTGAGCAAGTGGAAGCTAATGACTCTAATGAGAGAGCAAGAATCAAACAGAAACAAAAGAATGAAAAAATAGATGAAAACATAAAATATCTCATTGGTAAAACAATGGACCTGCAAAATAGATCCAGGAGAGACAATTTAAAAATTATTGGTCTACCTGAAAACCATGAGGAAAAAAAAAGAGCCTGGACAGAATCTTTTAGGAAATCATCCAGGAAAACTACCCTGTGGTCCTAGAACCAGAGGGTAAAATAGTCATAAAAGGAACCCAGTAATCACTCCTTAGAGAGATCCCAAATTGAAAATGCCAAGGAATATAGTAGCCAAATTCTAAATTACCAGGTCAAAGAGAAAATACTACAAGCAGCGAGAAAGAAACAATTTAAATATCATGGAATCATAGTTAGGATTATGCAGAACCTTGAAGCTTCTACATTAAAGGCGTGGAATATGATATTCCATAACATGAAAGAGCTTGGATTACAACCAAG
The DNA here is from genome assembly GCF_900497805.2 of Vombatus ursinus. Taxonomy (NCBI): domain Eukaryota; kingdom Metazoa; phylum Chordata; class Mammalia; order Diprotodontia; family Vombatidae; genus Vombatus; species Vombatus ursinus. Next base: position 15,011,194 of record NW_020955033.1, read on the forward strand.
GATCAACTACCCAGCAAAATTGAGCATAATCTTTCAGGGGAGGAGATAGACGTTCACTGAAATAGGTCACTGGGCATGCAACCAAAAAAAACTAGAAAAAGAACAAATTTAAAATCCCCAATTAAATATCAAATTAAAAATACTGAAAACCAAAGGAGAGATTAATAAAATTGAAATTAAGAAAACTATTGAACTAATAAATAAATCTAAGACCTTGGTTAATTTAATTTTTAATTTAAAAAAAAAAAGAAAGAAGAAAGCTAAATTACCAGCATAAAAAATGAAAAGGTGAATACAACACCAATGAAGAGGAAATTAAAACAATAATTAGGAACTATTTTGTCCAACTGTACGCTAATAAATTTGACAATCTCAGTGAAATTGCCCAGATTAACAGAAAAGGAAGTAAAATACTTAAATAACCCCATCCCAGGAGAAGAAATTGAACAAGCCATCAATGAATTCCCTAAGAAAAAATCTCCAGGGCCAGATTGATTTACAAGTGAATTCTGTCACACATTTAAAGAGCAATTAATTCCAATGCTATATAGACTATTTGGGAAAATAGGTGAAGAAGGAGTCTTACCAAATTCTTTTTATGATACAAATGTGTTTCTGATACTTGAACTGGGAAAAGTTAAAACAGAGAAAGAAAATTATAGACCAATTTCTCTAATGAATATACATGCAAAATTTTAAAATGAAATATTAGCAAATAGATTACAGCAACTTATCACAAGAATAATACACTATGACCAGGTAGGATTTATACCAGGTTCAATATTAAGAAAACTATCCCCATAATTGATCATATCAACACCAAAACTAACAGAAACCACATGATTATCTCAATAGATGCAGAAAAAGCTTTTGACTAAATGCAACACCCATTCCTATTCAAAACACTAGAGAACATGGAAATAAATGGAGTCTTCCTTAAAATAATAAATAGCATCTACCTAAAACCTTTAGCAAGAATTATATGTAATGGGGATAAGCTAGAAGCATTTCCAATAAGATTTGGGGTGAAACAAGAATGTCCATTATCACCACTGGTGTTCAATATGATACTAGAAATGTTAACTTTAGCAATAAGAGAAGAAAAATAAATTGAAGGTATTAGAATGGGCAAAGAAGAAACAAAACTATCACTCTTTGTAGATGTTGTGATGTTATACTTAGAGAATCCTAGAGAATCAAGTGAAAAACTACTTGTGGTCTCTAGGCAACAGGTTTCCCACCCCTGATCTAGCCTATTTTATACTCAAGTATCAAAGGCATCTTTATAAACCTTAGATGTGACCATATCACTCCCCAAACCCCATTTAATCAGCTCTACTTTCTACCTATTAATACCAGGGTCTAATATAAAATCATCCATTTGGCTTGTAAAACTTTTCATAACCTGGCTTTTTTGTACACGTCTTGGCTTCTTGTACCATACAGTGACAATAGCATTCTTTTTTTTTCCTCTTATAATGCTCAGAATTTCCAAATACCATTCCTGAAAGTCTCTCCCACCTTATCTCCCAGGCCTCCCAGGCTTCCTTCAGCTCCTAGTGAATACCTTGCCTTCTGCAAGTATTTCCTCATCTCTCTTAATGTCATCGCATTCTCTTTAATTGTATCTCCAATGAATCCTGAATATATCTGGTTTATACATTGTTATTAATATGGTGTCTCTCCCATTAGACTGTGAATTCCTTGAGATCAGGAAATGTTTTTTACTTTCTTTGTATGCCCAATATTTAGTATAGTGTCTGGAATATAATAGATGCTTAACAAATGCTTGTTGATTTGACTTATTGTTTTTATATAATCTTCCTTTTTCTAACAAATTTTTCCCCACTCACTAACCTAGAAATAAGAAACATGGGCAAAAATCATTTCACCCAAATTAACATGTAAATCAAATCTGACATCATAAGACGTATTTTGCCTACATAGTATTCTATCTGTGCATGGAAGGGGAGTTTTGTATTCTTTCTTTTCTAAGTTTATTTTTAAAATAACAAAAAAATCTATTTTTCTTCTTCCAACTTTCCCACATGGGCTGTGCCTAAAAAAAAAAAAGGCTGAATCTGTATTATGAGTCTATATTCTCTTTCTTAGGAAGTAGGGAGGATTTCATCATATAATTGTGATTCATGGCTCTTAATCTTTTCAATGTTGTTTTTTTTCCTTTATAATATTGTTGTTATTGATTAAATTATTCCCCTGATTCTGCTCATTTAATTCTGAATCATTTCCTAAAAGTGTTTGTAGATTTCTCCAAAACTATCGCCCTCAATGTTTACAGCGTGTTTCCCATTATAATCATATACCACAATTTCCCCCAAATCAATGGCTACCCCTTTAATTTCTATTTCTTCACTACTACAAAAATGAGCTGATGTATGCATATATGTTCACACATATAGAAATTACATAAAGTTCCTTTTCCTCTTTTTTAATTCTCTTTGGGGCATTGGGTGTTTATCATGCTAGCACCAGTTGAAGGATAGAGATAGTTTCCAACTTATTTCTCATAGCTACAAAATGCTTTCCAGAACGCTTGTACCAGTTCGCAGCTCTTTATCATAATCCCTACAGGATTTTTATTTTTCCTTTTTAAAAATAAATATCATTCTGGTGGGTTGAAATAGGAACTCAGAGATGCTTTAATTTGCATTTCACTAATAATTATTTAAATTGTCAATGATGTATTAGATTTTAACCGTTGAAAACTATTATTACCATTTTACCATTTACTTGATGGTAGAACTTAATGTTTTAAACTTGAACCAGTTCTCTGTATATCTTAGAAATAAGACCTTTATCAGACAAACTAGCATTAGTTGTTTTCCCCCCTAGTTAGCTGCTTTCTTTCTTATTTTAGCTTCATTGGTTTTGTTTCTTCAAAATATTTTCAATTTATATAATTGAAATATTAATTTTATCTTCTGAGACCTTTTCTATGCTTTGGTAATGAAGTCTCCTATATCAGAAAGTAATTTCTTCCTTACTCTTTTTTGTGCACAATATTACCCTTCATATCTGTCATGTACCTATTTGCAGTTTATCTTGGTATAGGGTGTGAGATGCTGACATAAACTTAGTTGCTCTCAGACTAAATTACCACTTACCCAGAAGTTTTTGTTGTAAAATAATGAGTTATTATTTTAATATTTAGAATCTTTGGATTTATCACATATGGGGCAATTGTGATCTTTTGCTTGCAAACCTTCTGCTGTCAGTAAGTTCAACTGATCAGGCTCTTTATTTTTTTTTTTACCAGTAACAAATTGTTTTGTTGACTACTGCTTGTTGTTTAAACTTTGAAAATAGGTTCTATTGGATCCTTCTTTCCCACTTTTGTTTTTTCATTATTTCTCTAGAGATGATTCTTTACCTTTTCTTCCTCCAAATAGATTTTGTTATTTTTTTCTAGCTCTATAAAGAAATACTTTAGTAGTTTGATTGATATCACACTAAGTAAGTAAATTTGGGTAGCTTTTTAATTTTTATTATATTGGTTCAGCCTATACAAGTGCAACTACTATTTTTCCACATTTTTTAGGTTTTTATTTATTAGTGTGTAAACTGATTTGTAGTTGTATTCACAGTGTTCTTATTTTTGTTGTAGCAGGCAGGTACAAAAATACTTTATATATTCTATAGGTAGTTTAAATGGAACTTTTCTTTCTGTCTTTCCTCCTGAATATTGCTGATAATATACAGAAATACTGATAATTTATGTAGGTTTACTTCAATTTTTGTTAACTCTTTAGCATCCATCACATCATCTGCAAATAAAAAATTATTTCATTCTCTCTTTGCCTTCCCTCCCCAGACAAAATATCTTTTTCTTGACATATTAGTATAACTAGTATTCCAAGGACCATATCAAATAGTAATTGTGATGGTGGACATTGGAAATAGTTTTAATTTATCCCCATGAAATATAATGCTAGTTTTTTATTTTAGACAGCTAATGCTTATCATATAAGGAAGGATTAATTTAAACTTATATTTTAAAGCTTTTATTTTTGGAAGGAATGGGTGTTGTATTTTGTCATTTTTTTTCTAAATACATTGATATAATCACAATTTTGTTGTTATCTATAAAGTCTATTATATTGATTTTATCCTAATGTTGAGCCAATATTGTATTCCTGGTAAAAATATAATCTGATCATAGAACATAATTATTGCAATGTGCTTTTATAGCCTCCTTATTAATATTTTCTTAATTTTTGCATCAATTTTTGCCAGGTATATTGGTATACAGTTTCATTTTTATTTTGACTCTCTATGGTTTTGATATCATATTTGATATTCAATATGATTCAACATATTTGAATCACAGGTGACTTCCTTTCACTATGAAAAAGCAGATTATTCAATATTAGTATTGGTTTTTAAACATTTAATGGCATTACCTTGTAACTATGTTTTCCTGTTTACCAATTTCCTCCTCTTTCCCATTTATTTCTGATGTTGGGTTAAATCCTCTATTTCTTAATCTGTTAATCTGGGCAATTACTCCACTATAGGATTTCTCTACAGATAAACTTTATTTCCTTCTCTCACAGCTACCAGATCCAACATCTTACCTATATAAAATGGGAATCACCATTCTTTTGTTTTTAATCATGTACATAGTAGAAGTACATTTCCTATCACTTTTTGTCTTTCATCTCTTCCTATTCTTTCAAAGAAACCTCTACCATTCTTTCTTCCATACCTGTCTGTGGTGGGGGGGGCAGAGGGTAAAGGCATTGATATTTATTCCACAGTGCCTCAGTTTAACTCTTCTACCTTTGCTTCTACTGATTCTTTAAATTCTCCTTACATCTTTAGCACAATATGCCTTTTTATCTTGTCATCATCTTTCTGCTAAACCATTGACAATCTCTCCCCTTTTCTTTTCATAGAAAGAAAAACAAACATACATGAGACAATAGTTTCACTTAGTCCTTTTTTAGATATTTGCAACTATTTACCATTCCTGTGTTTCAGTTTCAGAGTATTTGACAGTCAAATAATCTGTGTGTGTGTATGTTTGTGTGTGCATGTGTGCATGTATGTTTGTGTGTTTGTTAGAACACCTCACATTTGTTGAACTTCAACTTCTTTTTCACTGATGGTTTGGTTAAGGTTTACAAGATATGTTGAAATTTCACTTCCATTTTTTGTTCGGCAATATATTAAAAATTGATGAATGATACTATATTATTTGAATTTCCTTTCTTTCACATTCAAAAATCTTCTGTCTTCTTGAAAAGTATTTTGTCATTAAAATGTTAACTGTTAACTACAATGTATCTTGAGGCTTGAAGGTTGCATTTTTTTTGTATTTTTTTCTGTTAATGATTTGTTGAATTTCTTAATTGCTCCTTCTTCTTCAAGGCATGTGATTCAGAAGTCTTCAATAATTTTCTTATTTTTCCCCTTTAATTATGATAGTATTTTGATTTGTCTTGTTCTTGAGAGATCTGTTACCTTTATCTTTGAATATCCTGCTTTTAAAGAAAGTTTCTTTGGATTACATAAAATTTTTATTTTATTTCGATTTCATTTCCATTTGTTTTACTTCTGCCAAATTTTTCTCTACTTCAGTATCTTGTGTTTCAAATCTGTCTTTGACTTCTTTAGATTATCCACAATGGATTCAGTTTTTCATAAACTACCAATTACATTATGTAATTCTGCTTTGACACTCAGTCCTCTTCAAACTAGTTACAAGTAAAATATTCTGAGGTCCACTTTTCAGTTTCAGTTCCAGGGTGGAGAGGAGCACTGCTGGTCACAAGAGAACAGAGGCCATACATGGGTATCAGTTCAAGTTCCAGTGTAGATGGGAATTGTGTTAAAATAGGAGCAGGCACCCTGCCTAGATCAAGACTAGGACACAAACCAAGAGGATGTCAGACCCCTCCCTAGATCACACCATCTTGAAAGCACTAAAAACTTCTAGGTCCCCAGACCTAGTTGTGAAAATAGCAGGACATAAATTCCTGAACCTCAAGACAGTCAACCCCCTGCTTATGCAACAGTAAGGAGAGCTCATCTCTAACATAAAGTTCAAAGTCAATAAATAGCCTGGAAAAATAAGCAACCAACAGAAATAGAACATGAGCATAAAAAGCACAAGACACATCTTCAGAGGAAGATAATGATTTAAAAATATCTATAAGCAGATCCTCAAAAAATTCAGATTGAACACAAACCCAATGAGAATTCCTACAAGAATTAAAGAAAATGATTTAAAAAAAGCAAAAATGATTAGAGTAATACATGAAAAAATGAGAAAAGAAATGAGAGTAATGTAAGGAAATTATGAAAATAAACTTAACAGTTTGGTCAAAGAGGCACAAAAATGTTGATGAAAATAACTCCTTAAAAATCACAATTGGCCAAATGATAAAAGAGGTACAAAACCACACTGAAGAAGCTAATTCCTTGAAAATTAGATTAAAAAAAGGGAAAAGACCTATTTGTACAAAAATATTTATAGCAGCTCTTTTTATGGTGGCAAAGAATTAGAAATTGAGGGAATATCCAACCATTGGAGAATGGCTGAATAAATTATGGTAGATGATTATAATGGAACACTACTGTGCTATCAAAAATGACAAGCAGTATGATTTCAGAATAACCTGGAAAAACTTCCATGAACTGATGCAAACTAATGAAACAGGAGAACATTGTACAAAGGAACAGCAATAATGAAAGATCAACTATGAATATCTTAAATAGTCTCAGTAATACAATGATCTAAAACAATTTCAAAGGATTTGTGATGAAAAAATGTTATCTACCTGCAGAGAAAGAAGTGATGGAGTACGAATACAAATTGAAGCATATTATTTTTCACTTTTTTTATGTTTTTTGTTCTGTGTTTTCTATTACAACATGACTAATATAGAAGTGTTTTACTTGATTTCATATGTATTACCTATATGAAATTGTTTATTTTAACAAGGAAAGAGGGGAAAAAGAGGGATAATTTGGAATTTGAATTTTTTTAATGAATGTGAAAATTGTTTTTAGATGAAATTAGGAAAAATAAAATATTATTTAAAAATTGATTTGGTTAAGTGGAAGGTAGAACATTATACATAGTCATAGCAATAATATATTGATAATCAGCTATGAAAAACTGCTACTTTGATAAATATAAGACATCAAGAAACAATAATACGAAGTTGCAAGACTGGAAAATTAGAAGGAAAAATGAAATATCTCACTGGAAAAACAATTATTCTGGAAAATAGTTTAAAGAGAGATAATTTAAGACTTATTAGACCACCTGAAAGCCATGATTAAAGAAGAGCCAAGACATTATATTTCAAGAAAGTAAAATGGATAACTGCCCTGATATCCTATAACAAGGGGGCAAAATAGAAATTAAAAGAATCTGCCAATAATCTATTGAAGGAGATACCAAAATGAAAATTCCCAGGAATAACATAATCAAATTTCTAAGATCCCAGGTCAAGAAAGAAATAAAATACTCCAATTATTTCCAGAAAGAAATAAAAAAAAGTTACCATGGAGCCACTATCCAGGGTACATAAGATTTGACAACTATTACCAAAAGTGGTGGAGGACTTGGAAAGTACTATTCCAGAAAGCAAAGGAGCTAGGATTATAATCAAGATTGACCTACCCAGAAAATTAAGTATAATTCTACAAGGGAAAATGAATATTAATTAAATAAAGAACTTTCAAGCATTTATGATGAAAAAATTAGATCAGAATAAAAAATTTCGTGTTCAAACAAAATACTGAAGAGAAGCATAAAATGGTAAATATGGATTAGAAGTCATAAGGAACTTAAGGTTAAACTTTTTTATATTTCCAATTGAAAAATGATATGTGGAACCTCTAAGAATATCATCATTTTGGAAGAGAAGAGTTTACTTCGAGGGCATGGCTGTGAGTCTCTATTGTAGAAGACAAGAAAAAAGAAATCAAAGGAACAGGAATAGTAAACAAAGAAACAAAACTATTGCTCTTTGCAGGTGATACAATGGTATACTAAGAGAACTCTAGTAAATAAACTAAAAAATACTAGTTGAAACAAATAACTTACATAAAACATCAATACATCTGTATACTACCAACAAAATCCTGTAGGAAATGATAGAAAGAGATATCTTGCTTAAAATAATGGCAGACTATAAAATACTTGGGTGTTCACCTGCCAAGACACAAACAGGAATTATGTGAACACAACTAAAACACTTTTCACACGAAGAAAAATGTAAATATAAATGTACTTACCTATGAATTGCTCATAGGTAAGTAAAGCCGATACAATAAAAATGACAATTCTACTAACCTAGTTTACTTTGTGCTATGCCAACCAAGCAACCAAAGAATTATTTTATAGATCTAGGAAAAAATAATAACATTTACCTGGTTAAAAAAAAAGTGTCAAGAATGTAAAAGGAATCAAAGAAAATAATGTGAAGCAAAGTGGCCCAGCAATACAAGATCTCAAATTTTACTACAAAGTGGTAATCATCAAAACAATCTAGTACTAGAAGGGAAATAGAATAATTGATCAACAGAATAGAGTAGTTAATAATATACAGAATTAGATAACCATGGTAACATAGTGTTTGTTAAACCCAAAGATCCAAGCTTGGTGGGCAAGAATTAATTATTTGACAGATACTGCTGAGAAAATTAGAAAAGAATCTGGCAGAAAGTAGGTATAGACCAACATTCACACCCTATACCAAAATAAGCTCAAAATGGGTAAATGATTTATATATAAAAGGTGATATCATATGCAAATTAGGGGAACATGGGAAAATATACTTGCTAGATCTATGAGGGAGAAGTCATGATCAAGCAAGAGATATATCATTAGAAGTAAAATGGATAATTTTGATTACACTAAATATAGAAGATTTTGCACAGAAAAAACCAATGAAGTTAAAATTAGAAGGAAAATGGAAATTAGGAGAAAATATAGAAAGTTTCTCTGATAAAGGTCTCATTTCTCAAACATATAGGGAATTTTATCAAATTAAAAAAATTATTCCTAATTTATAAATGGTCAAAGGATATGAACAAGCAGTTTTCAGAGGAAGTCAAAACTATCAATACTCATATAAAAATGTTGTAAATCACTAATAATTATGGAAATGCAAATTAAAACAACTCCTAGGTACCATTTCATAATTGTTAGATTGGTTAACATGTCAATAAGAAAATGACAAATGCTAAAGGAGATGTGGAAAAATGGGGAAACTAATGCACTGTTGGTGGAGCTGTGAGTTGATCCAACCTGCTAGAAAACAGTTTAGACCTCTGACTAAAAAGCTAAAGAATGGTGAATACCCTTTAACCCAGTAATACAGCTACTTAATCTATACCCCAAAGAGATAAAAGAAAATGAAAAATAATTCATACATACAAAATATTTATTAATATATGTAGCTTTTATAAAATGGTTGTTCATTCAGATCATTTTGCTTTGAATTCATTTTCTTTGAGAGAATTCAAAACTGAGGGGATGACTATCACTTGGGGAATGGCTAAATAATTTGTGACATATGATCGTGGTATAATACTACAGTGCTGTAAGAAATAATGAAAGTGGTGGCCTCAGAAAAACCTAAGAAGACTTACATGATCTGATGAAAAGTGAAAGAAGAACTAGGAGAACATTATACATAGTAATAGCAATATTATATTGATAATCAGCTGTGAAAGACTTTACTACTTGGATCAATACAATGATTCACAATAATTCCAAATGACTCATAATAAATAATTCTATCCATCTCCAGGGAGAAAATTGAGTGCATATTGAAACATTTTTTTCACTTTATTTTTTATTGATTTTTTAGTAACATGGCTAACATGGAATATTTTTTGCATATTTCATATGTAGGAGTATCATATTTCTTAACTTTTCAGTGGATAGGGGAGATGGAGAGAATTTAGAACTCAAAGTAAAAATAAATTTAAAACAATAAAATAAAATAAAACAAGTATTTTCTCTATGACATGAAATTACTTTTTTCAAAATCCTACTTGTTCCCTTTTCATAATTTCATTAAAGTGCCCTTGAGAAATTAATTTTGTAAAAAGTATTTTTGTAGATCATGACAGAGATGGGAAAAGATGAATATTGTTCAATGGCTACTGGAATTTTTAGTTGTCTTTTTTTAATGATATTTGTAATTTTTTCTCTACATTTTGATATCCTCTTTTTTTCAGATATCTTGAGAATATCCCTCAATTACCTCTAAATTTTCTTGCCTCCAACACACTCCCCCTGTGAGTGTAATTGTTCTAGATCAACTGCTTTTTCTGTCTTTATTTTTTCTTCACCTCAACTTTTAACATTTAGCACATCATGCAATGACTCAATTATTAAATCAATAGACATCTATTAAGTGCACACTTTGTGCCAGGGAATTTACTTATTGCTGGACTTCACTGTCACTGATGGATAAAATAGTCTGTTATAGTCATTTCAGCAGACCTCTTCCATTTTTCATTTGCTTGTTGTTCTCCTTCTAGTTTTATCCTTAAATTCCCTTGGGATGTTGGGTTTCTCATGAAACTTTTCATTAATTTTTTCTGTTCACTTCTTCTAACTGTTTTATTTGTCTATATTGCTCATAATAGTCCATCATTTCCTTCCATACAATTTTTAAATGAGTTTGTATTTTAAGTTTGCTGATCTTAGCTTTGATATTTTTTTTTGCCCTCAGAGAGACTGATTTTTCATGGTTAATGCAGTTTTATGATTTTTTGTTTTTCTTCAACCATTTGATTCATGTTATTTCAATTTTCAAAATATGTGGTAATATGCTCTGTTGACGTTTGCTCTTTTATCTATTTCCTGTTTTTCAGCATCAATTACATTTCACATAAATTAAATAAGTCAGGATTGAATTTAATTGCAGACCATATCATCTTATTTTTGTTCTTTGAATTTGGTATTGGTAGTTGATAGATTTTTTTTTTCCTGTAACAAGTCAATGATGTGACTATACACAGAAGTCTGATTCAAAAATGACTTCTACTTTACCATCTAGTCATTTTCTTTCTGATATCATATACTTTTTCATTATTTTGTGGTGTTATCTAGTTATTGTTATGTCCAACATCTCCTAACTCTGCTCTGAAAGAAATATTCATGTTATAGATATATGAGATTTCTACGGTATATGAGATTTTAGCATCTTGCATTTCTTAACCTCAAGCAATTTTTCCAACACATTTTTTCATCACCATTCTCTTTATCCAGTGTTGCATTAAAGTCATGAAACATTAACATTTTAATTGGATTAACTACTCTATTCATCATCTGTAATGGATGTCACATATAAGAATTTTTCTTCAGGTTTGTTTTTCTGAAGAGAACTTTTTAAAATTTCTTCTATTTCTTTGCAATATCATTTATTCTCATTTTCTTGATAGTAACTGTGTCAATATTGAAATGATTCAGTTATTGTAATGTTCTAACCATCCATTTATCATTGGACAGAGAAGTCACAATTAGATAAGCAACAGTAATATTTATGTTTATAGGAAACACAGAAACTAATTCATCCCCTAATGGTCAGCCTTTGGGTCTCCATATTTGGATGTTTGTCCTCAAAAGTCACTAGTTTTTTTTTGTGCATAAATACCTTCCAGCATGGTAGAATGTATCAGAATTTGTGATTCACTGGTATAACCTTAAAGAACTCAGGGTCATATCAAACACATGAATGAAGCATGGAATCTTCAACACATGGTCATACAAATTTTGCTTGAACATCATAATTGATAATCAAAGAATTAACAAGAATCTATTAAGTACTTAATATGTGTCAATCATTGTACTAGACTCTGGGGATTAAAAAGCAGAGAACTAAATAATCTCTACTCTTCAAAAGCTTCTATTAGAAAATGGAAATGAACAAATTCATGTATAGGAATAAAGAGGCAGGACACTATCATTAGGGGAATCACAGAAGGTTTCACGAAGATGAAGATGAAGATGCTCACACCACATCTTACAGACAGAGATGGATTTTGTAAGATGGAGGTCAGGAGGGAGTGCTTTCCATGTAAGGGTGATAACCAATGAAAAATCACATAGGTGACAAATGGCATGGTGTGTGAGGAGTAGAAATAGAAACAGTTTGGCTGTTTCATAGGTCAAAGGAAGGTAAGTAATATGTAATGATACTGGAGAGATATGGTGGATATAGGCTGTCAATTGTTTTAAAAGCTAAACAAAATAATTTATATTTTATTATTGAGGCAATAGACAGTCAAAGCATGGTCTGATCTGAATTTAAAGAAAATTACTTTGGCAACTGTTTAGAGAATGGATTAGAATGGGGAGAGACTTGAGGCAGGGAGACCAAGTAGAAAATCATTGAAATTGTGTAGGTAGTAGTGATGAGTCACTGAAATAAGATGATGTCTAAAAATAGAGGGAAGAGGTCAGATGTGAGAAATGTTGTAATGATTTAGATGGCAATATCTGGCATCTGAAAAAAAAGTTTTTACTTAATGAGGCAGCGCATTTTGTGGCAACTCTAATTTTTCAAAAATGTTTCATTATAATGACTTGTCAACAAGCATTTATTGATCGCATACTATGTTCCAGAAATTGTGCTAAGCACTAGATACGCAATAAAAAGCAAACAGAGTCAGGAGATATAATGTTGTGTCTGAAGAATAGTAAGGATGCCAGTGTCATTGGATTGCAAAATATATGGAAGAAAATAAATTTTAATAAGACTGGAAAAGTAGGAAGGGGTCAAGTTATGAAGTGCTTTAAAAGCAAAACAGAGAAGTTCATACTTGATCATGGAGATGATAGGGAGATACAGAAGTGGTTTTCATGGAGAGGGGAGGAGTTGGAAAGGGTATGGTGAAATCCATTCTTTAAGAAGATCTATTTGACAACTGAATAGAGTATAGCTTGGAGTGAATTGAGATGAGATAGGAAGACCAACCAATATGCTATTATTATATGAGTTCAGGCATAAGGTGATGGGCTGACACCATATTTCTGGCAGTGTCTAAAAGAGAAAGCATAATATATTTTTACATAAGTAAAATCAACAGTTTTGAGAACTAATCGCATATGAGGCTAAGAGAGAATAAGAAGTCAAAGATGATACCTGGGTTTTGAGCCTGGTTGAATAGGAAGATGATGGTATCCTTGACAATAATAGGAAAGTTAAAAACAGTGAAAGGATTAAGAGAAAGGTGGTGTGTTCCATTTTTGACATGTAGAATTATGCTGCCTATGGAACATCTGGTTCAAAATGTTAAATAGTAGGTTGAAAATGCAAGACTGGAGATCAGGAGAGAGGATACAGTTGGATGAATAGATGTGAGAACTATTTGCATGGAGATAATACTTAAATCCTTGGGAGATAATGAGATCACCAAGAGAAATAGTGTAGAAGAAGACAAAGCTGTGGGGGCCACCATCATTAGGGAACATGAACTCAATAAAGATCCAGCAAAGAAAATGGAAGAAGTGGTCAGACAAGTAGGAGCAGAACCAAGTGAGAAGAATGAAAGGAAAGCCTGTATATATATATATATATATATAAACAGTGTGAAGAATTAGAGATTGGTAATGTCAGAAGTTGTGGAGAAGTCAAGAAGGATGAAGATTTTTTAAAGGGCAAAACAAGTATTATGATGTATTAGAGAGGCAGTGTCAGAAAAACCTAGATTCACACTCCACTCCACTTCTGAAACACTTCTTTTGTGATCATGTACAAGTTAACTTTTCAGTGTTCCAGACTATAAAATGAAGAGAAATTACTGATATTTACAGAAGAAATTTCCTCATTGAGTTTTTCCTACTACATGAAATTAAAAGGTTGGACACATATGCACACATAGAGTACTCCCTTCATGGCAAAAGATACATAGGTTATTATGACACATACCAGTTCTTAAGGAGATTACAATCTGAAGGAAAATAGGTGTTCAGAAATAACTGAGTTTATGATTAGCACAAAAGAGAGGTCAAGGTGAAGTGAAAAGACTTCTGAGGAAGTTTAAGGAATGATTACTTTCAAGGTATATTAATTATTTTATTATTTGGTTTAATTATTATATATATTATTACAAAATATATTAATCACCTTTCTATTCTTTTATAGTATTACTCTTTCTGAGATTACTTGAAAATTAGTGTGAACCAATAAATTTGTATTGTCTTTTGCAAATGGTCAAAGAATATGAAGTTTTTGAAAGTTAGTCATTCAACAAGTATTTGTTAAGTGCTTATTATGTGCCAGGAACTATAATAAGCATACAGAATACAAATATAAGAATAAAGAAAGACAGAACATGCCTTCAAAGAGCTCATATTTTAAGGGGGAAGGCAATAATACAAGGCAAAGGCAAAGAGGAGAGGAGTAGCTTGTACAGAAGCGTGATGGAATAATAATCCAGAGGAGTACAGCTTGGTGGGAAATGAAGAGATGGCTGGCATAGATATTTTCCTTAAATAGCAATCCTATGAGAGAAATCCTTCAAACAGAGGGAAAAATTATAGGGATTGAAGGTCAACAACAATTTAAAAAATTCAATGTCACTAATAAAAGAGAAATGAGATTTGAAAAAAAAACTCTTAGGTATGAAGTATACCCATCCAATATGCAAAAGGGTAAAACATGAAAAAACTCAATGTTAAAGGAATTTTTGGAAAATGGCACTCTAAGGGCTTGCTGGTTATTGTCCATTCTTGAAGAGGATCAAAATGATGTAACAAAGGACAAAATTGAAATCAAGATACAGGGTGTTTGATGTGGCTGTGACAATTTTTAGGACACCTTTTGTAATCCCTTGTTTACACCAGGGGGTGAGCAGTGTGGTCTTTCACAAAGGCTGCTCAGTCACTCAGGAGGCTACCAAATCCCACTGATACTTCAAATGAGAAGACAACGCTATTCCCTGGGCCCACAGTGAGAATAGTTGTGACCATAGTTCCCAGCTTATCTGAACCTATTGCTTCATCACTTGCCTGTTGCCACAGAACTTTGACGTAGGTAAAAAATATATAGTAAAATGATATGGGTGATATCTTTTGATTCACAAATAAATTTGATTTAAGTGAGGCAGAGTTGCATGAAGTCATTGTCTTACTCTCTCTTCCATAGTCACCAAAATCCAGTGGAAAAACAAAGTCAAGACAACCGGTGATGAGTAAGGATGCAGCAGATGTCCTTGGTGTCTTCAATATCTAACTAAGCTCTAAGCATTTCACTGAATCTCCTCCAGCCACCTTCATGGCTATTGGAACAAATTGTTCTCATCTGCTCATACCACAGGGGGAAGTCTCCATGGACATGTTTGGGGTAGAAATCCCCACCCTCAACTCACTGAAGGATTTGAACTTGTTTACCTTCAACCTTGTTTAGCCTATCTGCAGAAATTCAGCAGATTATATCTGCAGATATTAAGCATGTTATAGATTCTTGGAGTTACAGGTGAGAGTTGAGTGACTCAGGTGGACACAAAAGTTGGATAGTAAACCTGAAAAGGGCTCAGCAACCCACACACCAGAGGTACCAATCTTCCTTGAACACACCACTATCCTCACTTCTGCTATACCTGTAAATTCTTCCAACCATTCTGGAAAACAATTTGGATATATCTGACAAAAATTATTAAGTTGTTCATACTATTTGATTCATTGATTCTAATTCTGGGCTTATGTCCCTTATGAAACAAAAGGGAAGAAAGTTACAAAATTTTGTATATTAATATAATGGAATATGATTATGCTGCAAAGAATATATGGACATGAGTTCAGAGAATCATGGGAAGATTTGTAAAATTAATGTAGAATGATATACAAAAATTACAACAATATGCACAAAGATGACATTATAGGTAAGAAAACAGCTCAAATACAGTGGAAAAGTTGGTCCTAAATTATTGAATTTAAAGCATATAAGATTTGTTTCTTTTTTCCCCTCTCTTAATTAGTATTTTTTTCCACTTATATGTTACAACAATTTTTAACATTCATTTTTACAAGATTTTGAGTTCCAAATTTTTCTCTCTCCCCTTCCCTCTTCTTAAAATGATAGGCAATTTGATATAAATTATAGAAGTGCTATCATGTAAAACATATTTCCATATTAGTCACAATTGTGAAAGAAAAAAAACACACCAAAAGAGGGGAAAACCACAAAAAAAGGATAAAATAAATGAAAAAGTATGCTTTAATCAGCATTCAGAGTCCATCAGTTCTTTATCTGGATAGAGACAGCATTTTCCTTCATGAGTCATTTGTACTTGGATCGTTGTGTTGCTGAGAAGAGCTGAGTCATTCATAGTTTATCATTACGCATTATTACTGATACTATGTATAATTTTTTCCTGGTTCTGGTCATTTCACTCAGCATCAGTTCATGTATGTCTTTCCAGGATTTTTCTGAAACCTTCTTGATCATCATTTCTTCCTGCAAAATAATATTCCATTACATTCATATACCACAGCTTTTTCAGCCATTCCTCAATTAGTGGGTGTCCCCTCAATTTCCAATATTTTGCTACCATGAAAAGGACTGTTATAAATATTTTTACAAATGTAGGTTCTTTTCCTTTTTTATGGTCTTTTTGGGATACAGACCTAATAAAGGTATTACTGGATCAAAAGGTATGCACAGTTTTATAGCCCTTTGGGCTTAGTGCCAAATTGCTCTCCAGAATGGTTGAATCAGTTCACAACTCCAACAACAGTGTCAGAATTGTCCCATATCCTCTCCAACATTAATCAATTTCCCTTTTTGTCATGTTAGCCAATCTGATGGGTGTGAGGTGGTATTTCAGAGTTGTTTTAATGTGCATTTCTCTAATCAAAGGTGATTTGGAGTACATCTTCATATGTCTATAGATAGCTTTGATTTATTCAGCTGAAAGCTATGTGGTCATGTCCTGTGATCATTATTAATTGAGGAATTGCTTATATTCTTATAAATTTGACTCAGTTCCCTGTATATTTGAGCAATGAGGCCTTTGTCAGAGGCACTTGCTATAAAGATTGTTTCTAAGCTTTCTGATTTCCTTCTAATCTTGGTTGCATTGATTTTGTTTGTGCAAAAGCTTTTTAATTTACATAATCAAAAGGATCTATTTTACATTTCACAATGGCCTCTATCTCTTGTTCAGTCATCAACCTGTAAGTGATTTAATTTCTACTTTAAGAATTTGGATGCTAAACAACTTTAGCAAAGTTGCAGACTATAAAATAAACCCACATAAACCACTGGCATTTCTACATATTACCAACAAAGCCCAACATGCAAGAGATAGAAAGAGAAATTACATTTAAAGTTACTGTAGACATTATAAAATATTTAGGAGTCTACCTACCAAAACAGACCCAGGAACTATATGAACACAATTGAAAAAGACTTTTCACACAAATAAAGTAAGATCTAAATAATTGGAAAAACATCAGTTGCTCATGGGTAAACTGAGCCAATATAGTAAAAATGACAATTCTGCCTAAGCTAATTCACTTATGCAGTGCCATACCAATCAAACTACCAAAAATTATTTTATAGAGCTAGAAAAAATAATAATAAGATTCACTTGGAATAACAAAAGGTCCAGAATATCAAGGGAACTAATGAAAAGGAATGCAGGGGAAGGTGGCCTAGCTGTACCAGATATTAAATTGTATTATAAAGCAGCAATCATCAAAGTTACTTGGTACTAGCTAAAAAAATAAGTAATGAATCAGTGAAATAGGTTAGGTATGCAAGATGCAGCAGTTAATGCCAGTAGTAATCTACTATTTGATAAACCCAAAGACACCAGCTTCTTGGATAAGAACTCACTATTTGACAAAAACTGCTGTGAAAACTGGAAAACAGTATGGCAGAAACTAGGCATAGACCAAAATCTTACACCAAATGTCAAAATAAAGTCAAAATGGATTCATGATTTAGATATAAAGGCTAATATTATAAACAAACTGGGAAAGCAAGGAATAGTTCACCTGTCAGATTTATGGAGAACAGAAGAATTTATGACCACACAGGAGACAGAGAACATTATGAAATGAAAAATGGATAATTTTGATTATATCAAATTGAAAAGTTTTTATACAAACAAAGTCAATGCAACCAAGATTAGCAGGGAAGCAGAAAATTGGGAAAGAATTTTTACAACCAATATCACTGATAATTGCCTCATTTCTAAAATACATAAAGAACTAAGTTAAACTTATAAGAATATAAGTCATTCCTCAATTGATAAATGGTCAAATATATCAATAGGCAGTTCTCAGATGAAGAAAATAAAGCCATCTATAGTCATATGAAAAAATACTCTAAATCACTATTGATTAGAGAAGTGCAAATCAAAACAACTGTGAGGTACCACATCACACCTATCAGATTGGCCAACAAGACAAAACAGGAAAATGATAAATGCTGGAGAAGATGTAGGAAAATTGGAACATTAATACATTATTGGTGGAGTTATGAACTAATCCAATCATTTTGGAGAGTAATTTGAAACTATGACTAAAGGGCTATAAAAATGTGCATACCCTTTGACTCAACAATAGCACTTCTAGGGTTGTATCCCAAAGAGATCATAAAAATGGGAAAAGGACCCACATGTACAAAAAAATATTTATAGCAGCTCTTTCTGTGGTGGCAAAGAATTGGAAATTGAGAGGATGTCCATCAATTGGGGAATGGCTGAACAAGCTGTGGTATATGAATGCAATGGGATACTATTGTGCTATAAGAAATGATGAGTAGGTGGACTTTAGAAAAACCTGGAAAGACTTGGATGGACTGATGTTGAGTAAAGTGAGCAGAACCAGGAGAACATTGTACACAGTAACAGTCATGTTGTGCAATGGCTATCTTTGATAGGCTTAGCTCTTCTCAGCAATGCAAGGATCTAAGACATCTCCAAAAGTGCCAGGATGGAAAATGCTATCCATATCCAGAGAAATAACTATGGAGTTTGAATGAAGATTGAAGCAAATTGAAGCATTTGATCTTTTTTTTTCTTCTGTTTTGTTTTGTTTCCTCTTTCTTGTGGTTCCTCCTATGGTTCTAATTTTTTTTTTTTTTAGTGAGGCAATTGGGTAATTGGGGTTAAGTGACTTGCCCAGAGTCACACAGCTAATAAGTGTCAGGTGTTTGGTCTGAGGCCAGATTTGAACTTGGGTCCTCCTGACTCCAGGGCTGGTGCTCTATCCACTGTGTCACCTAGCTGCCCTGGTTCTAATTCTTCCTTACAAAGTTACTAATGTGAAAATATGTTTAATAGGAATGTATCTATAGAGCCTATATCAGATTGCATACAGTCTTGGGGAGGAAACAGGAGATAAAATTTAAAACTCAAAAAGTATGTAGAATGATTGTTGAAAACTGAAAATACATTAATATAAAGAAAGAGTTTGGATGCTATACCACTCGGTGCATGTATGTTTAATATTGATATTACTTCACTATATATGCTACCTTTTAGCAAGTTGTAGTTTCCTTCCTTATCTCTTTTAATTAGATCTATATTGCTTTTGCTTTGTTTCAGATCAGGATTGCTACCCCTGTTTGTTTGTTTGTCTACTTTAGCTGAAGCATAATAGATTCTGTTCCAGGCCCTTACCTTTATTCTGTTTCAAGTGTTTTTCTTGTAAAGGACATGTTGTAGGATTCTGGTTTTTTATCTACTCTGTTATCCACTTCTGTTTTATGGGAGACTTTATCCCATTCATATTCACAGTTATCATTACTAAGTCTGTATTTCCCCTCATTCTAGTTTTCTTCCTGTTTGTCCTTTCTCTCCTTTCACCCTTTCTCTCCTTGATGGTGTTTTGCTTCTGTCTACATCCTCCCCTAAACTGCCCTCTCTTCTCTCAGTCCTGCTCCCTTTATTTAATCTCCCACCATTCTACTTTCCTGTCAGGTAAGATAGATTTCTATATTTAACTGATTGTGTATATTATTCCCTCTTTGAGACAGTACTGATGACAGTAAGGTTCAAGCAATGCCCTTTGCCCACCCCTATTGTTCCCTCCATTGTAATAGGTCTTTCAAACTTCCTGTGTGAAATAATTGACCCCATTCTACCTCTCCCCTATTCCTGCACCCAGTGTATTCCCTTTTCTCATTCCTTCATTATTTTTTGTCATTCCCTCAAATTCATCTTATACCTAAGCCCTCTGTAGATGTATATTCCATCTATCTGTACTATTAGTGGCATATTTCTTAAGAATTACAAGAATAATCTTCCCATCTAGGGATGTAAACAGTTCAGTTCCATTGAATCCCTTATGTTTTCTTTTCCCTTTTTAACTTTTTTAGCTTCTCTTGGGCCTTGATATTGAAGATCAGACTTTCTGTTCAATTCTTGTCTTCTCCTTATGAAAGCTTGAAATTCTTCTATTTCATTGAATGACAATTTTTCTCCTTGAAACATTATGCTTAATTTTGCTGGGTAGGTTATTCTTCATTGTAATGCTGCCTCCTTTGCCTTCTG
The DNA here is from genome assembly GCF_900497805.2 of Vombatus ursinus. NCBI lineage: Eukaryota > Metazoa > Chordata > Mammalia > Diprotodontia > Vombatidae > Vombatus > Vombatus ursinus. The sequence continues at coordinate 15,031,696 of NW_020955033.1, forward strand.
AAATATCATATTCCATTGCCCCTGCTCCTTTAATGTTGCAGCTGTTAAGTCCTGTGTAATCTTGACTGTGACTCCCCAATATTTGAATTGTTTTTTTCTGGCCACTTGCAGCATTTTTTTTCTTGCTCTGATAGTTCTGCAATTTGACTATGATGTTCCTTGGGTTTTTATTTTAGGATCTCTTTCCTGAGGTGATCAGAGGATTTTTTCAATGTCTACGACAGTTTTCCTTGACAGTTTCTGAAAAGATACGGTTCAGGTCGTCCTTTTGATTACGGCTTTAAGGTAGTCCAATGATTCTGATATTGTCTCTCCTGGATCTGTTTTCCAGGTCAGTTGTTTTTACAATGAGGCATTTTATATTTTCTTCTATTTTTTCATTCTTTGGAATTTGCTTGATTCATTCTTGATATCTCATGGAATCATTAGCTTCCACTTCCCCAATTATAACTTTTAAAGAGTTGTTTTCCTCAGCTAGCTCTTGTACTTCCTTTTCTATTTGGCCAGTTCTACTTTTTATGCAATTGTTTTCTTTTTCCAAACTGTTGACTCTTTTTTCATAATTCCCTTGCATCACTCTCATTTTTTCCCAACTTTTCTTCTACCTTTCTTATATGATTTTAAGCTTGCTCTCTTCCATGACTTCTTTCTGGGCTTCAGACCATTTCATGTTTTTCTTTGGGGTTTTGCCCATAGGTATTTTGACATTATTGTCCTCTTTCTGAGTTTGTGTCTTGGTGTTCTCTGTCACCATAACTTTTTATGGGCAGATTCTTTTTTGTTGTTGTTGCTGTCTCTCTCTCTCTCTCTTTTTCTTTTGCTCATATTTTTTGGTCTGTTTACTTTCTTTTAAAATTTGAACTCTGTTCCTGGGGTGCAAGGGGCACTGTCTCAGGCTTCTTGTTGCAGGGGCTGTAGGCCCTGGGTGTTTACCTGGTGCTATACTGATTGTGCCCTGAAGCCCATGAGATTCCCTTGTGTCTTCTGTTCTGCTGAGGGGGTTTGGTGGGGCAGGGGGATGACTGGTGCTGCTGGAGGCCATAGGGATCTGGCAGCTTACCTGGTGTTGAGCTAGGGTCCTAGTGCTGGTTTCTGGTGTGTGCTGAGGCTGGTTGGGGTATTTCTGCATTTCCATGGGCTCCACTGAAGCCAGTTGAGGTCTGGCTGCTAGAGGTGGCCTGTTTACCCAGTGCTATGCTGAAGCAGTGGTGGTTCTTATCACTGGAGTCTGCTGTTTCCCTGGCTATGCTGAGACTCATGGGAGGGGGGTGTCCTAGTATTGGCATTTGCCTGTTCCACTGCTTTGGAGCTCAGGATCTCCTGCTGGTTTACTGAGGTGGGGCTTGCTGCTGCCTTGCTGAAATGCTTCCTGCCCTGGATTGCATGAGACAGACCTTTCTTGCCAATCTTCCAAGTTTCTTTGGCTAAAAGATTGTTTCACTCCATCTTTTTTGCCAGTTTTGTTGCTCCAGAATTTCTTTTGGGGTCCTATTTTATGGTTGTTTGGAGGTAAATATAGGAGAGTTATAGCAATTTACTACTTACTGCACCATCTTAGCTCCCAGAAGTCCTGTTCAGTCCATAACATTTGCTTCTGGTAACAAATAGTCAACTGGATAATTTGCAAATTAAATATGATCATAATATTAGTACTGGAATGGATATAAAATATCATTTAATTCAATCCCTTATAAGGAAATTGAGGGTCACATATATTAATTGACTTCTTCAAGGTCTTAAGATATTCAGTGTCAAAAATGCAATTCAAGTTAAGATCTTCTTACTGTGAATCCAGAATTTTTTTCCATATTGGAATATGTTGCTTCATTTTTGTTAGCTAATACTCTGTTAGGTAGTTTTGCTTATTTTTTTTAAGATGATACTCTAGTGTTGTTGGGTTTTACAGACAATGCAAATGTTCAATAAGGTGGTCTCAGAAATGAGCAGGAGGACAGACTAGAATGATTCTGCATTGTTCTTAGTGTAATCCTAATTTTAAGCCTGACATATTTGCATAAAACTTTTTTCATGGATGAAAAGAATGTAGTTCAATGCTGTGTGCTTGCATCAGGGAAGTAGTAAGACAGGAGAGTTATTCTTCTTCTATCTTGCTTTGAGAAGTCACATATTTTTAGGAAGATACCTATGGAAAAAGATAAAAGACTTTAGGATGTTTCAGATAAAAATAAGAAAGATGGTGCTTCAAAATACTGATTTCCAGTTTTATCTGATTTCCAGTTTACCACTTTCTAGCCAAAGACTTCAGAATATTTCCTTTTGAGTGAGATTAGGAACTATTTTCTGGTTGATCTGAGATATTTTGTATCTAGTGGGAGTGCTCATTCACTCTGTGTATTGCCTAGTATATTCTATTCTTAGCATATTCAAAAAGTAATTTCTAGTAATTTCTTTTTCCTGTGTGTAGACAAATGGGTTAATATTCAATTCAGTTTTTTGTGATAGTCTTTTGTGTAATAACTATTTTGTGGGAAGCCTCTCAATATGAACTTGGAGAACTTCTCTGAAAGAGAGTAATCAGGAGTATTTTGAATCTAATAATTATTCCCCTAGACTAGCAATATTTAGGAATGCAGATATAATTTTCATTTAATCCCTTCTATTTGGGAAGAATAGAGCTTGTTATCCCTTCTACTCTTCCTCTGTAGGCAGGAATAGATGTATCTTTTAGAGAGGGGTGAGCAATATTCCTGAGAAAGCTATTGAAACCTTCCTTTGAAGCATATTTAGACAAACCTTTGTGGAAATGTTCATAACCTGCATAGGCAACACATATTGTCTACTTATATAAAATGAGAAGTTTGCAGTAAAAAAACTATTAAGGTCACTTCCATATCTATAGCTATGATTCAATAGTTTTAGGTCTGAAAGTTATTGTAGAAGCCATCCAGTTCAATTCCCTTGTAACAAAATACAGCATTTAGAAAGAGAAATCAAAAACCTAAAACCACTTGAAAAGCATTTCGTTGTCAATTAAAGGAGGATGGAACATAAGTCACATTGTCCTTCAACTTTACTATAGACAAGCTTGACTGAAAAAAATAGATGAAGAGTTTGGGAAATAGATTATAAGCTTAACACAGAAGAATGATATTGTAATGTTGGAGGCTTTCAGTCATTCATGCATCTGCTAGAGTTCTTTCTTTCTCATAAAAAGAAGAGTCAAGAATTTCTTGAATCAAATTAATAAAGATTTTGTGATTGAAAAATTGAAGAAACAATAAAGGTAAATTATTCAGACTTGATGATTCTGACCAACCAAACAAAGCTATTCAGTTTGACATTGATCCCTTGCAAAAATCTAGGACATTTGATTGAAGAACCAGCTGATAGACATCTAGAAAAGGAATCCATGATCATAACATAATGTTAATTGGTTCATTGCAAAAATGGAATCTGGCCACTTCTACAACAGCTAAATTACTTCCTACATTGTGTTTCTCACTTTCAAAATATTTCAGAAATATTTTGTATTCACACAATTTTAGTGAATGTGTTAGGCTAAAATAGCTAGTCAGAGCAACCAATTTACTTAATTCGTTTTTTGGCATGTTGTTGATGATGCATCATCTGACCAATTAACAAAGTTTTACTTAAAGGACTGGATATCTATATCTATATCTATATCTATATCTATATCTATATCTATATC
>NW_020955033.1:15035375-15096060 GCF_900497805.2 Vombatus ursinus
GATAGATAGATAGATAGATAGATAGATAGATAGATAGATAGAGCCTGCAGAGGTTTCCTCTTACTCATGTTTGAGATAAGTATAGGAAGATAGATGTGAATGTATCTGTATTCCAATTTTACTTCAATACCTTTGGCATTCATGGCTCCACTAGTTTTAGCTCTCCCCCAACTGAAACAGATCACAGACCTTCTTTGACCTAAAAGATGTAACTTTTAAAAACAAAAAAAAAGGAAAACTGCTATTATGGAAAATTGCATTGTCCTGTAACCATTCTGGTGGTGAGCCTCTTCCAGAACCTAGTTTCCTTTGTTTTCTGTTCCTATTATTTTATCACTTATTTTATATCACTTTCATTTTCCAAAAAAGTTTGACTACCCCCACCCTGAACTTTGTTGTAGTAAAGAATAAAAAAGAAAATAAATTCAGCAAAACAATTAATAAATCAATCTGGCATTATTTACATTCTTCCAAACCCATAGGCCATATTTCTCTTACCTCTTTAAAAGGATGAAGGTACATTTTTTCTAACTCTTCTTTAAGGTCAGGTTTGATTATTTTAATTACATAACATTTATTTTTTGTTCAGTTTTTGTCCTTTCAATTTACATTGTTACAGTTACTGTTTACATTGTTTGCCTAGTTCTGTCCCTTCACTTTATATCAGGGTATACAATTCTTCTCTTGCTTCACTGTTTTGTTCATACTGAGCATTTTCTATTGTGATGTAATATACCATTATCTTGATTTACTACAATTTGCTTAGTCATTCCTATATTGATGGAAATTTACTTTGTTGAGAAGTCAGTTTTACCTCCATGTCACAATGGGGCATCAAAATAGGACTTTAGTCAAAATTAATTGTTTCAAGTTGCTTATTGAGTTCTGTAGAAAGAAGGGAGGAAGGAAAGAAAGAAGGATGGAAGGAAAGAAAGAAAGAAGGATAGAAGGGAGGAAGGAAGTATTTATTAAGTACCTAATATGTGTCCTGCACTCTAATAAGTGCCTTACAATTATTATGGTTTTTTGGTCATCACAACAAGCCTGGGAGCTAGGTGCTATTATTATCTCTGTTTTACAGTTTAGGAAACTGAGGCAGAGGTTAAGCAATTTGCTCAGGGTGAAACAGCTTACAAATGTCTGAAATTAGATTTGAACTCAGGTCTTCTGGAGTCTAGGTGCGGTGCTCTGTTCACTGTACCAGTGCTGAACATTTATCTACAACTTGTTTTCTCATATGTAAGTGAAGTTATAGTTTTAATAATTCAATAGCTGGGTCACAAATTAATTTATGGCCTCATGTCCTTATAATAGTTTGCCTTTTTTATTTCTGTTTTGTTAAGTTAAACATAGCTTTGAGCATCGAGAGGCTGGGTTAAGTTCTGTCAAATTCAGAGCACCAGCAGTTAACCCTCAGGAGACTTGAAATGAGAGGGAGTTGTGAATTTAAGTGAGAGAGAATAGGAAATGTGACAAGGTGAAAGAAAGAATGCGATGGTATGTGTTCAAGCCAAAGGTCAATCCAATTGGAAAGAATAGAGTAGCCATGAAAGGAGACTGAAAAATTTAGGTGGTGGTGATTGGAAAATACACAAAGGTAGAATAGGACAGGAGTGGAGGTGGGGTGAGTTGAGAGTGTAGTTTCAAGAAAAGCCATTTTAGGTCTGAAATAGCAGAATCCATAAGGTTGCCACTAAAATACAGTTCACTATACTCACTAGTTATTATAGAGCAAGTTTTCTTGAAGTGACAATATATACTGGTCATACTCCTTGCTATTCCTTAATGGGGTAATACCCAAATATGGAAGGTTTCAGCAACAGTGAGTCTAAATTTTGCCAAATCAATGGATATGGTGTTTCTGGTTCCCCATCAGGTGACTCAGTTTTCCATACATTCAGTAGAAAAAAGATTTCGTGAATGTTTCATTCAATCTGATGAGTTCTACTTGTATTGCCAGGTCTGACTCTGAGAAAGTTATTATTGCTACCTTATATTCATCAACATCATATCTTATTCAGTTTCAGTTGATTAGAAATCCTCTAATGAGTTACAGGATTTTATATTATGCAAATTCTGTCCCCCTCCTCTTCCCAAAGCTGATGAGTTTATTTTCATCCATAGATTTAGCAATGCAGAACTCATATCAAGAGAGTCAAAATTTTATATGGGGAATGGTACAGAAATAGACCTTTTCTATATATATACAGTTGCAGTTCTCTCATCTAATTTTGCCCCCTTCTTGCCCCTTCTTTTGACAAACTGAACAGTAAGCATTTTCTCCTCCTAAGGGAAAAAATAATATATGCACCACCCAGGCACTAAATTCATTTGACATTGTTTGGAACTCAGGGTGTAATGAAAGTTGAAATGGGTTTTGGAGAATGGGTTTAAGAAACATGTGACATGCCAAAGAAATTATCAAAATTTTCAGGAGACTACATTTGACATATTAAAAGTGTTTTAATAATAGACATCAGTATAAACAGGCTGTAGTGTATCTCATACCTTGATGTATTAGGAATAATAAAAAAATTCTTTGAATACAAAGATCTACTTAGAAAAAAGCATTAATATTACATGTACAGCATGCAGATAAAATTTACATCAAAGCACTTCACATCCTTCTAGAGGTATTAGATGGTGGAAGGTCTGAATTAAATATATGTAGGAAAGTTATCTTAAATAATAATCATTTCAAAGTAATAACCTGCCTAAAAATGACAGCTTAGTGCTTCTACATTTGGTATTCAGTGAGCAGTTATCCTATCATAACTGCCAATGCTGACTGATAAATGTTCCAAAGACTCAGGAGAATATTGACAAAACTTCCACTTGGGTGTAATATGGAGATAAGAGAACTGAAATTATATTTACTTAAACTCCTAGCCCAGCACCATGCTTCACAAAATTGCAAGGTGGTGATAGGTTTTTCCCAGCACCATGAGCATTTTGTTTATATATTTCTCTTGACCATAATTTTTTACCTATTGATAAATGTTGAATGGAACTCCACAGGCAGAAAGTATAGAACTGCTGCAATTATCTAGATAGTTCCAGCCAAAAATACATTTTACCCAGAATCATCCAGAAATTTGAAGCAAATACGTTCTTTTAAAAGAAATCAAATATTATACTGCATCAGCTTTCTATTTCAGTTTTCATGCATGCAAATAACCTAAAATTATTTATGTATTATAAAGAAAATTGAAGTTTTGATCTATAACACATTGTTTTGATCAGAGTAGGAGCATAAAACATTATTTTATGAAATGGATTATCTTCTTGGTGACTGTTTCTACACAGAGTAGCAAAATAATTTGTCCCAGAGATGATTTTTTGCTTGAGCCAAAAGGCCATGGTCTTTACAAGGTGTTGGAATTAGAATGAACTGAGTCTTATGCAATCAAATGCTTGTGTTGATGACTATGTTTATTGCTATTGGCTTGGTTCTGGCACTACACATATAGGAAAAAATATCTATATTAAACAACTAACCAAACAATTATTCTATATCTATTTAATTTTGCATTGTGTAGATGTATGCATATGTATTACATAAATCCAGCCACATGTGCCAACCATACTGACAGTCCATGACATTCTAGAATTATAAAAGATTAGATAGAAAACACACTTTCATGGAAGTTTTTCTATTGGACTCCTGATAGGAATAAATCAAGCAATTAGACATGCTGAAGCCATAAAATTTTTCTTGAACAACAAGATAGATTAGTATGCTTTCTCTGTATCTATACGTAGAGAAATATCAAGCAAATCATCCCTCTTAATAAATTACAGCTGATTTTATGTTAAAGGCTACATCAAATTTTGTTATGACTTACATAGCAATTTATTGGGCTTCTGGTTTTAAAGTTGCAAATTAAGGGCTTTATTTTGCTAGATTTATATTCCATGGGAATCTGATTTTCAGTAATTTGGATAGCAATTATGAGACTACTGAAAACAACTCTTCCATTCAATTTATTTCAACTAGATATTCTGGCCCTTGTATGCAGTACAAGGGAGAACCTGAGCCATAGTCATTTATTGTACAAAGTTAGAGTTACTGAAATTTTGTAAAAATATACACAAGAAAAATGAAATTAATTCTTCTTGAATACCTATATATTGTTCAAATAATACTGTTATGTGAATAATTGCCTGCCATGATTTGGGGGATGGCAGCTAGACCTTCATTGTTATTTAGCATTTCTTTTATTCATGGATCCTGAATTACCCATCAATTTCCTAAGATGATTGTTCTAAAACCTTTCTTACTATACTTAAACTTTAATTCTACCCATATTCTCTACACTAATATAAAATGATAGAGTGACTCAAACTATTCAACATGAGTTCTTTCAATTCACCTCTTTTGTACACCAAACATTTTCTATATCTTCCTCTTCTCCTCTGTCCTTACTGTTCACTCAAGTGATAAAGTTGATATCTCCCTCTTTTTGTTGATAGATTTCTTAAAAAGTTACTCCATAGTCACTATGTCTATTTTTTATCATGCTATCCTCAATTCCCAGCCTAGATTCAATCCCAAACAGTCTAAGGAAACTATTTTCTCAAAGGTCAACGGTGACTAATTATCAAATCTAGTGGTCTGTTCTTAGTCATTCACTCTATTACCTTTAATGTAGTTTTTAATACTGTTGTTCTTCAGTCAACATATATTTGTTGTTGTTACATTGCATCTGACTCTTCATGGCCCCACTTGAAATTTTCTAGGCAAAGATACTGGGGTGGTTTGACATTTCCTTCTACAGCTCATTTTACAGGTAAGGAACTTAGACAAGTTAAGTGACTTGCCCAGGGTCCCATAGCTACTAAGTGTCTAAGGTTGGGTTTGAAGTCATGAAGATGATTCTTCCTACTTGCAGATCAGAAACTGTATCCATTGAATCACCTAGATGCCCCAACACATATTTATTATGCACCTAATATTTGACAGGGATTTTTCTGGTCACTCAGGGTAAAAATAAAGTGAATTTCAAAAATGCATATTAGAAAGGAGCTTACCTACTAATGGAGAAAACAACAAGGGCATAGAGATAGGTAAATCTACACACACACACACACACACACACACACACGTACACATATACATACGTGTGTATACTCTTATGTATATGTATATAGGTACATGTATGTGTATACATGTATATGTACATGCACAAGCACATACACATCTACATATATAAAGATAAGATAAGTATACAGTCAATACATGATAATTTGAGAAGGACAAACAAGTGGAGGACTTAGGAAAGAATTCACATAGAATATAGTATAATAAACTACAATCTTGAATAAAGAGGACTCAAGGCAGAGGTGAGGATTGGAGTTTATTCAAAGTATGGGGTTAACCTGTGAAAAGGCACAGAGACAAGATATGGAATGTCCTTTGTAGGGACACAGAGATGGCCAGTTTGGTTGGATTATAGAGTGTGGGAAAAGAAGTAAAGTACATGGAGACTGGACAAATAGATAAGATTCAGTGTATAAGTAAAACTCAACTGGAGTATTAAACTTGAGTTCAGAGACAATGAAAAGCCAGGGAACTAGGGAAGGGGCATCAGATATTTGCTTAAGTGAAATCATTTTGGAAACGATGCAGATGATGAGCTGGAGTGGGAAGAAATTTGAAACAGGAAGGGCAGTTAAAAGATGATTACATTTGTAGAAATGGGAAGTAATATAGCTCTGAACTAAGGTTCTAGCAGAGTATGAGTAGAGTGATGGGGTTAGATGCGTGACATCTTCTGGTGGTAAAATGGCATGACTGGGCTACTGACTGGATATGTGGTGAAGGAGATTATGGAGTCCACCCTCAAGGTTATGGACATGGGAGACCGGGAGAATGGGGGTGTCTAACAAAAATAGCAAAATTTGGAAGAGGGTTGGATTTGGGGAGAAAAACAATGAGTTCTATTTTGGACCACTTGAGTTTGGATATCTATGGATATTATTTTGTCCTTTGTTGTTTGTAATACTCCATATTCTGATTCTCAGTTTACTTATCTGCATTCCTTTTTTATCTCTTATTCTTCTTCTCAGATTCTATAGTTCTTTTCCCAGGCTCTGTCTTCCAGTTCTTTTCACTTTTATCTCTTTATCCTTTCTGTTATCTCTTTTATCTCTGGATGTGTAAATCCCAGATGTCCATCTTCAGTCCTGACATATCTTTTAAGTTCTAGATTCCCACTTTAAACCCAATACAGGTTATCTCCACTGATATGTTCTTTTATCATGTAAAACTTGATATCACCCAAATTGAAATTCTTGTTTTCCCTCTAACTCTTTATCCTTTCCCTGACATCTTGATTACTGTAAAACTTCTTAGTCACAATGGCGTAAAACCTTTAATGTCATCCTTGGTAACTCTCTGTCTCTGTCTCTGTCTCTGTCTCTGTCTCTGTCTCTGTCTCTGTCTCTGTCTCTGTCTCTCTCTCTCTCTCTCTCTCTCTCTCTTCTCCCCAAAATCTATCAATAGTCACAAACTTAAATCTAATGCCATAAGATTTCTACAATTAAGTTTCTGGTTTTTTTTCTATTTCCACTGTCATTTCTCCATTTCAGGACAGCATTGACTCATTCATTCATCAATTCATTCATTTATCATTTATTCATTCACTTATTCAAGAACATTTGTTAAGCATAAATTATGTGATGTTCAAGACACTGTGCAAGGCAATGGAGATCCTGTGACAAAAAAGAAACAACCTCTGCTCTCTAGGAGCTTACGTTCAGTTGGGAAAAGGAAAAATCTTATACACATAATTAAACTGTGAGAAATGATCATTTCTTTCTTGTATTTAAGAACTAATTATTTTATTAAGACCAAGGTTTTTGCCCTTTTTCTACTTCTTCATCCAGAAATCAACCAGTGTGAGAAATCTTTCTGAAACACCCAGCCAGGATGGCCAAGATCTAATCAAAGACAGTAAAAGAAATTCTACATTTGGGCTAATGGGTGCATTTCTTCTCATTGTGTTTGCTCAGACAGGTCTCAAAATTGTTGATTCTCCCTTTTGTCAGACAGGTAATATGGAATTCAATAAGTCTCTTTGACCAAGATTTGAGTGACCCAAGTCATGTACCTTGTTGTAATATAGCCCACCCTTTCATTGTAATATTCATTTTTCCATTAATTATTAACTAGTCACAGTTGATTGTCACCCTCAGGAACACCTACTCTTCCAAGGGCATATAAACTGTGGGACTACCACCATTAGGAGTCTTCAAATGAGAGAGATATGGCCTAAAGACCAATAAGATGTTGGCATTATTGATAAAGTGATTAAATTACCCAGAAGTTATGTCTCACAAGACTTTTTATGACATGTCCATATATGTATTTATGTGTATATACATACACATGTGTATATATGTATATGTATATGTATAATTGTAGTATTTGTCATTGTTTAAGTCATGTCCTATTCTTTGGAGCTCCATTTGGGTTTTTTTTGGCAAAGATATGCCTCCTCCAGCTTATTTTACAGATGAGGAAATTGAGGCAAACAGAGTTAAGTGACTTGCCCAGATTCACACAGCTAGGAAATGGCTGAGGCCACATTTGACCTTAGGTCTTCCTGATTCCAGTCCTGCAGCTCTATCCACTGTGCCTCCAAACTGCCCATATATAAAATTAGAACAAACTAAATATATTGGGGAAGCCACTCAATACATTCCAGACTTTTAGTGAGTTAGAGATTCCTTTCCTTTCTGAGAAAATGTTTTGCAAAGACCATATGCTTTTTCACTGGACTACTATAAACTTGGATATGATATCAATTTGGAGTTTGATTCCTCAACTATATTAGTTTGGGGTATATGAATACACAAACATATACACATAAACAGAAATATATTCATATATGTGTATATATTTTACATATGTACTATAATACCTATGTATATGTAATACTAGTATACAGTTATGTAAAACATGGCTAAGGTTTTAATTACAATGTAATGTAAGACTTTTGAGACATCTGCCCTAGATTTCCTTGCTGATAAAACCCTAGCCTAGGGCTTGTATTTCCATAATGTTATTATATATATATATATATATATATATATATATAGCGATAAATTCTACAATTTTGCATCTAGTTCTGACTATAGAATTAGAAATAATTAGGAAATGGATATGTCACATTATTCCAACTCCTGTGGAGTAATAAGCATGATCTATAGCCCTCTATACGTGAGCAGGCTCTTTGGCACATATTCCCCATAGTAGAGGACCAGAGTCCACTAATATACATAAGTATGATGGGTTACCCTTAGATGATAGCATAGAAGTCTTCAAACAATTGCTTGATGACCATTTGTCAGGTAGGTTTTGGAGAGGATTATTTTTCAGGTATATGTTGAACTAACAGATTCTAAGAAAAGCCAAAGTACTTTAATTCATGGTGCTTATGCATTAAGATAGAGTCAAAAGTCCTTTCTGGAACTAAGCTATATATATAATGGAAGGTCTGATTGGGATCCAGATAATGGAATGAATTAAAAATTAATTTATCAACATAGTCATAGTATTGTGTAGGAAGGGGCAGAGGGAAAAGGGGACTACTTACTGGAAATAAACTACAGTTATATTGATATAATAGAGAAGTATATTTAAATGTGAATAAATAGGGTTTAAAACTGGATGAGATTTCAGGGACAATTCTAATATTTTATAAATCTGGGAAATGAGGTCAAGAGAGGTAAAGTTACTTGTTCAGAGTCACACAGGCAGTAGTGGACTTGGGGTATGTACATAACTCATCTAGTTTATTTCTAAAATATATTTACATATTGATACCTTCCCCACCATGGGGAAAAACATATTTTTTAAAATGAATGACATTTCCAATATTATTTCCAATATTATTTTTTTCTCCTTCCCTTTCTAATTGATTAACTTTTTTTCTATTTCACTTCCAGTCTTATTTTGTTTTGTTAATTACACAACTATAAATGTTTCTTTTTATTGTGTGCAAAGCAAGTTAAGTTCCTCATATCACCAATATACTTTTTCCTCAGTAATTCATCAAGTGAAGATATCTCAGACAGTTCCTTATTTGGAGTTCCTTGTCTGATCATATGACCTTAAGTATTACCAATTGACTAAAAGTCTTCTTTTTCTTAATGGCTAAATCTAGTGACATTTTCTCAGTCCTAACTTGATCTTTCTCCCTCATTTTTGAAAGAGCTTATAACTCTTTTGTCCTTGATTCTTTTTTTTCTAGATTTTCATGATATAGTTCTTAATTGATTATTGAAAGGTGTCCAAGTTTCTCTTTCTTCCTCTGTTTCTTTTCAATATCCTTTTGCTGCATAATCACTCATACCTTGCCCCATAAGTATGAGTATATGTTAGCTCAGACAACATCTCATATGAGAGGCCTATACTAATTCCTTCAGTTGTCAGTGCCATCCCAACCCAGGCAGTATAGTGGATAAAGTTCTGGACTTGGAGTCAGGAAGATCTGAGTTTAAATCCTACCTCAGACATTTAGTTATGTAATATTACGCAAGTTACTTACTTATGTGAATCATACTTTCCTCATCTGTCATATGGGGATAATAATATCACTTTATATCATAGGGTTACTATAAGGATCAAATGAGATAATGAAAAGAGCTTTGTAAACTAACATGCTGCAGAAAGTCTAATTATCAGTTATTACTTTGCATTTACTTTTCTGTGTACTTATTTTCTCTCAATGGAATAGAAGCAATTTTTTTGTCTTTTTATTCCCAGTCCAGGTCATGCAGTAAGCACTTAACTAATGGTGTTGAATAAATGAGACACTCCTATCTTTAGACCCCACTCATTTTTCCTGGTTGTCTTCCATGCCTGGAATGTTCTCCTTCTTTATCTCTGCCAATTGGCTTCCTTTAACACTCAACTAAAATCCCATCTTTTATAGAAAGCCTTTCTCAATTTTTCTCAATTCGTGTCTTTTGTTTGTGTTTACTTCTTGTCTTCCCTGTTAGATTGTGAGCTCTTTGAGGGCAGGGATTATCTTTTTTTTTTGCTTCTTTTTGTGTTCCCAACACTTAACACAGTGTCTGATATAACACATCCTTAATAAATATTTACTGGCTGACTGCCTGCTTACTCATACATTTTACAAATATCATGCTATCACTGAATAATAAATTAAACTGCAGAGATTCATATTTACCATCAAGATGATGAAAATAACTGGCTTTGATGTGCTTCAATATTCTTCTCAAGATGCATGAATAACAATTCTTAAGGAAACACTGACAAGCAGGACAATGTGACAGTACTTCCAAACTGCAAATGGCAATATTGTTGATAATTAGTAGTGACTTACAACTCTTAAGGGTGTCACGTTCAAACTATATTCCTCCTCCTCTAAAAATGTAAATCTTTTTCATTATTTGAATGAGTATCTACAATTTCATCATTTAAATGTGATTCATTTAGGCAAGAAAATATAATAGAAGAAAAGAGAATGGAGTATGTGCTAAGGTCTAGTAGTCCGCAAATTAATCACTGGAATATCTTTCTTCAATCTCTTAATTATATTTTTAAGTTCAATTTGACTGTCATTGTAAAGCTGCTTTGAAGAAGGTCTATGAATTTTACACATCAAATTAATAACATTTCAGCTAATTAGGAGAGGAATAGACTGGCTTAATAGCCTTGGAGGCATGAGGTCTGTAGAAAGAGAAAGACTTGTAGTTGAAACTGCCTTTGTGGTCACATTAGTGTTTCATCAATGCTTGAGGGTTAATGGTAATAAGGTGAAGCTGGCTCGATCAGCAGCCAGAGAGATGATATTTTAATTGTGCATTCTGAAATGGCAGCAAGGGCTGTTGGAATTTGATAGCAGATTTTCAGGAGTTTCCATTATTTTGAAATTAGAGCCATAGATTGTAACATACTGAAAATGGGCCCTACTCTAATGAACCTACTGTAATAGTCCATTAAGTCCAGAATCCTGGGTTCTGTAATTGACAATTAAAAAAAAAGTTAACCATCTAGAGGAAATGCCAAGAAGTTGAACACAACTGTAAAGATAAAGTGGGATCATAAATATATACTTTTTTGTTTAAAACAAGAGACCAATGGTCCTCTACTGCTCCTTGGAGAATGGAAGAAGGTGTCTTCCTGTAGAAGTGCCTTTAGGACATCGGGATGTCAGGGATATGGTACTTATATGATGAAAGGTCAAGTGAGCTTGCACTATACTAATTAGGGAGTAGGATGACCATAATATGAATTATCCACTACTCTCAAGGGTATTCATTTTCACAAAACAGATTGCCTATATTCTTATTTTCCTTGCATATAAAATTTTCACAAAGAACTTGCCATAGAAGAGTGAAGCTACAAACCAATTAGGCAGCATGATAATTAAACATCAAGCATTATAAGCTCTCTATGAAAGCAGAGTAGTCAGACACCTGCATGCTACAATTTGAGGAATGATATTAAAAAGATCTTTTTGTGCCTTTGAGTCTGTCTGAGAGTATGAGATCACTCTCAACTGCTAATTTAGTCTAGAATCATGGTTTTTTTTTAACTTTTAAACATATTGCCTGGAAATTAAGTATAAACATGAAAATCTAGTTCTTCAAAGTAGGACACCAGTGGTGCTCTCTGAAAAAAGTGAAGTGACTGCTAAAAAGGAAAACAAAAGAGGTACCTTTCTACTCAGATAAAGGAGAAAAAACCCTACAAAAATTTTGTTGCCTTGGAAAGCAGGACTATTACTTTAATTAATTTGGCCAAGACTTTCCTATAATTCTAAAGAACTTTGCAGAAAGTCTAGGTCAATAGATTACTTTTGTTAAAAAATAAGATAATTAAATAAAAATACATCTTTTAGTTTGGATTATTTGAGCTATTGCCATTTCATTTTGCTGATTTCCCTATTCATTTTAATTTTGAAGCACGTGAGATGCAGTGACATTTGCTTCATAAGTTACTGAGCAAAGCATCCCACATGCAAAGGCAACTTGTGTTTCAAATTCTTCCAGTGGCATTTGGGAGAGGTAATGTGTTGTGGAGTGGTATGGTTTCATAACCAGAATTCTGAGTCTGAATGTTAGGAAATGTGAGATTCAAATTCACTGTGTGAATATGGACAAGTCATTAACTTCTCTGAGACTCATTTTCCTCATTTTCAATAAATTTTCAGTAAACTCGAGTTACTCCCTATTACTTGTAAGATCAAACATATAATCCTCTGGTTGGTTTTTGAAGTCATTCATAACTTTGGTCCATCCTATTTTCCAAATCTTCTTCCACCTTATTCCCCTCCATGTCCACTGTAATCCAATGGCTTCTTTGCTGCCTTGTACACATTACACCTCCTTTACACACTACATCTTTACACTCTACAACTCCCACCTCTGAGCATTTTCGCCAGCATGGAATATTCTGCTTCATCATCTCCACCTCTTGCCATCCCTGATTTCTTTAGCTTGTCAGCTAAAACCCTACCATCTGTTAGAAGACTTTCCTAGTCCTACTTAATCTTAATACCTTCCCTCAGAATCTACTCAGAAATTTTTCTTCTTTATATATTTTTGTAGATAGTTTACATGTGTGAAAATGTGTTAATATTCATATATGGTATCCTTTGGTGACTATAAGCTCCATGATAGTAGGGGCTATTTGTTTGTTGGTTTTCCCCTTTCTTTGTATCCACATGCTTAGCACAGTGCCTGCCATGTGGTAAGCACCTAAAAATGCTTGTTGAATTATCTCTAAAATAGTGGTGAAAGCACCTCTGTCTGGTTCCTGCCTTAGAGAGTTGTTATAAAAGTATCAAAAGATATAATGCTTATAAGTTACTTTGAAAACTTTAAACTTCGCAAACATTATAAAAATTTGAGGTACTGGGACACTTTTTTAGAAAGTTGCCACTTGAAGGTACTAAATGTTGGTTATGTGCCCTGAATGAGTCACTGTTACTCTCAAAATATTTCACTTACAGGTGGGATTTTTAAAAATTGTTAAGCAGGTAAAAATAAAAAAAAATGCCTTTCAGTTAAGGATCTATCATGAATAAGCAATAATTTATGGTTTTCCTCTTCTGGCTTAGGCAACTTCCCAGTAGAAATATTATATTATTCCTAACTAAAACACCCTCTAGTTTCAATTAGAAGGGATGCTTATTGTATCACATTGTCTTATTGATGCTCTCCCATGGCAGGGACATCCTGCCCATGAAGCTGCACTATTTCAGGCAGGGATAAAGTGATCCCATCTAGAATGTGCTTTAAGTAGCTTGGCATCTTTCCAGGTGGAAGATGGCATATAAATTTTCATTGACATAATTATTTATACTATTGTTTATTATTATTTTAACACAAATAACTTTGCAGGTGTCTGTCTCCTCTCTTATGTATAGCTTACCTGCTGGGCTCACAACAACTGTTTTCAGAGAAGTGGTGTGTTCTTCAGGGGAAAATTACAGCTAACAAAGGGAAAGGGGAGGGAAGGGTTTTCTATTTTATTCATATTAATCATTCTTCTTCTACATTTATTATTTGAGATGCTTCCAGCTGAATGACAATATACAGAAGTGATAATGTTACCTATCCATCTTATTGCTTTACTGTGGGTAACATCATGCAGAAAGTAGTCCAGTTTAGTATTTCATTACATGTCTTTCTGGGAGCCAAAAATGTCCTTTAGGTGCCCCTGTGTAATTGAAATGAACCTTTCACCCAACTGAAACTATCAGAGTGATTTGGTGATAGTGAAGAAGGTCTTAAAATTCAGAACTTCTCCTGCTTGGGAGATTTGATAATGTGAAATGGCCTTCTCTGTCTTCAACCTCCCATACCTCTCACATATGCTTGCTCATATTGAAATTCCTGTTATTGATGCTTCTTCCTTGTTATTCCTGCTACTTTTGGGGGTAAGTATGTGGTATTTAGAGTCATGGGATATTTGGACTTGTGTCCTGCCTTTGGCATTTAGGATCTATCTGACCAGCAAGTCCCTAATGTTTTCTGAGTCTCATTTTCCTTTTATATAAGATCAGTATAAGAATAACACACGTCTCGTCAGATTGTCCTGAGGATCAGGAGAGGTGTGTAAAGTGCTCTGCAAACTTCAAAGACTCCATCTAGTCTAATACCATTGTTTTGAAGGTGAAAAAATTGAGGCAGAGAGAGACTGTGACTTTCCCAACATCACAAAGATAATAGGGGAGAAACAGGCTTTGAATTTAGGTGCTTGAACTCCAAATTCATCATTCTTTCTGTTATATTATTATCATTATCATTATCACCATCATTGCCATTATCATCATCAGCATTATTGTGGCAGTGGTTGCTGTTATAAGCTAGCATTTATATAGCACTGTAACCTTTGCAAAGTGCTTTCCATATGTAATCTCATTTGATTCTCATAACAACCCTTTGAGATAGAGTGTTATCATCATTTTACAGATAAGAAAAATGGGTCTGAGAGAGGGTAGGTGACTTTTACAATGTCATGCAGCTCTCTAGTAAGTGTGTGAGGCAGGATATTAGATTTTCCTGATTTCAAGTCCAATATTCTACTTACTGTGTCATTTATCTGCCTATATACCGTATAATCCTGGAATGATAGCTTCCAAATCGGAAATTCAAAGATTCTATTTCACTTTCTGAAAACTGCTTTTTTGTTGTGTGGAAGAAAAAAAGAATAAAACTACTCAACCAAAATTATTACCTTTGTTCTCCAGTTTCATCTTTTCACTTGATTGTTTAGTATTATAGAGTAATTTTCCTAAGGTCATAAAGGTAGAAGGTGGCAAAACCTGGATTTCTGCCTCCAGATTTAGATACCTTTCAATTGTGTCACTCTTCATCCAAAATTTTATTCATACACACACACACACACACACACACACACACAAATAGAAAATCTCCTCCCTCCCCAATAAGTTCAGGAGCTATTCCACAACCTTTTCCCACTTGACTCCTTTCCTAAATTCCTAGATCCTCAATAAACCTCACAAATTCTGTCTAGGCCCATTCTACCTTAAGCAGTGACAGGTGTCGTTATATTTTATATACATATATCTCCTTATATCTGTTATATCTGTTACATATATATCCTCATATCTCTTATGTCTGATATGTATATATACACATATATACATATATGTGTGTACGTGTGTGTGTGTGTGTGTGTGTGTGTGTATAATCTACTTATATCTCTTCCTCATTGAGTAAATTTGCTTGAGGTGTCAAACTTGATAAAGAGGTAGTTATTCTCCTTCCCAAGCCTAACCCATTGTATGGGTATACTTGATCATATGTCCTCCTGTCTTTTCCAGTAGATTGACCCAGACATCCTCTTCACTCTCTCTCAACTCATCAGGCCCTTCCTGCCTATTAGCTCTTTTCCTTATGCCAACAAACATACTCATATCTGTCTATTCTTTAAAAAAATCATTTAATCCAAATATACTCACTAGCTTTCAAGTTATCTCACCTTTCCTTCTCTATTAAAGTTGAAAAAGGCATACAGACAGAGTGCCTCCATTTCCTCTCTTCTATCTCTATTGTAAACCCTCTGTAGTCTGGCTTCTGACTCCATTTTTTAGTTAATCTGTTAGTTGACAAACATTTATTAAGTATTTAATATGTTCCAGGCACTGTGCTAAGTGCTGAGATTAGAAATACCAATAATCTCTGTCTTTGAGTAGTTTACATTCTGTATGGAAAACAAGAGCATACAGGAGTTGAAAAGAGAGGTGGGGTGACAGAAGGGGCATGATGGAAAACTCCAGAAGAGTACAGCCCGTGGGGAATTTGACTTTATACTGTTCTCTCTAGAGTTACCAGCTCGCTCTGAATTGCAAAATCCAATGACCTTTTCTGATTCTCAACCTTGATATTGAGAAAGAAGAAAGACATTCTTTATCCTTTTCACCTAATTCTGGGTGACCTCCAAGGCTCTGTCATTGAACCATTACTCTTTCCTCTATAAATTTATTCAGTTCATGATCTCATCACCTTCCATGGGTAACTCTCTTTGCAAAAAATAAAGAGATCTATATATCCTTCCCTAGTGTTTCTCCTGAGCTCCAATCCCACATGACCAACTCCCTATTGGATCTTTTGAACTAACTATTCCAGGGACATCTCAAATTAATATCTTTCTTCCTAAGCCTCTCCTCTTTTGAATTTCCCTACTACTGTTGAAGACACTACCATCAACCCAGTTACCCAGGTCACCATCTGATTCCTCATTCTCCTACTAGATAGATAGATAGATATATAGATATATAGATAGATATATAGATAGATAGATAGATAGATACAGACATAGGTATAAATATAGATATAGATATATTGACCTATAGATATATAGTTATCCCTTGATATATGGGGATGTAAAGGCACAATACCTCCACAAATGTGGAAAAAAAACTCAAATAACTCAAGACCCCACTGCAAACTTTTGTTTTTAATTATTCTGATTATATGTATTTAACACACAAAACAAGCAAAACAACACACTGCACCCATAAAAAGGTCACATTTTCCACATGAGAGAGATTAGTATCTCACACACTATATAGAGTTTTCACAGATGCTGGTGTAGCTGTAGCAACCACTTCACTGATTTCCTTCTATGAAAAGCACAAGATACAAACATCACTGCAAGAGGAAATCATGCAACTAAGTCTGGATAGTAAAGAGACAAAAGGAACATGTTCCCAAAAAGAGTGTGTAGCCCATATTTCTTTAGTTAACTAAAACTTTTAGCAAAATTTAACTGTTTTTGATAAATTTATATATGTTTACTTGTGGTTTTAAATAATAAAGTAGATGAATAATATGCAATATTTATGCATTTATGACTTACTTTTTTGTTTTCTTTACATGTGTGCATTGTCTTTGAATTTCCACAGTGTACTACAAGTCTCCAAAAATTCTCTCTTAATTATTTATGGCCAACCTACAAATAACCAAAACTCTCATTGTGAAACTCATGAGTGTGGAGGGATGACTGTATATGCATATATATCTATATCTTTATCTATATCTGTATCTATATATGTCTCTCTATATGCATACCTATATGCACATACACACATTCACACATGTATACAGAAATGTGGAATACATATTTATGCATGTGTACATGTATATTTGTAATTGTGTGAATGTTGGTATGTGTATACATATATGTGAGCCTAAGTGTGTGTGTGTATACACACAGACACTCATACACACACACACAAATATATATATATACAATATGAAGGAAGAGAATGAGAAAGAGATCTATAGATGTACATGCATATACATATACATATACATATACATTATAGCCTCCATATTCATTGTATATGAATGGTGGGAATTTGGTCAGAGGGCACTAAGAATCGGTTTTTAGAGCATCTATGAACTTTAACTTGGCTCTTGGTATTCTAAAAGTAAGTTTCCTGTCCTAAAATAAGCAAGTAAATATACTGCTAGAGAAACTAAAATATGTCAATGTTGATGTTCTCACTATAAATGCAACTAGAAGAAAGAAAAAGTGCAAAAAAAATAGATTTCCTTGGAGAAATAAGGAAGTCCAGCCAACAAACATTTACTAAGGACTTTCTATGTACCAGACACTGTGTTAAGAATGAGAATACAAACAAGGCAAACATTCCCTACTCTCAAGAAGCTCACAGTCTAATGGAGGAGTCAACATGAAATTACAAGATACATACAGTACAAACAAGGTACATACAGTATAAATTGGAGATTAACCTAGAGGAAAGGCACACCTTCAAGTAAGACTAGCAAAGGCTTCTTGCAGAAGGTGGGCAGGAGGCAGAGATGAGGAAGCACACTACAAGCATGAAGGAAAGCCATTAGAAATGCTGGAGGTGCAGTATCCTTTGTAAAGAACAACAAGGTAGCCAGTGTTA
Source organism: Vombatus ursinus (assembly GCF_900497805.2). Classification (NCBI taxonomy): domain Eukaryota; kingdom Metazoa; phylum Chordata; class Mammalia; order Diprotodontia; family Vombatidae; genus Vombatus; species Vombatus ursinus. The sequence continues at coordinate 15,053,303 of NW_020955033.1, forward strand.
CTGAATTGTAGAATATGTAAAGTAAGGTGCAAGCTAGATTGAAAAGATATTAAGATATCAAGTTATGAATGGCTTTAAAATAATAAATTTTAGAAAAGAAATGGCAGATTTTTTTTTGATGTGTGTAATGGAAAGAACCATCATTTTGTGATCTCTTTGTTAATGTTTTACTGTAACTTTCCTAACAATATTTCCTCAAAAAACACCATGAATATGAAGATTATAAAGCATTTGTTGCAGAGGATGGAAAGGTAGAAAAATTCTATGAAGAATACGATCAGGACCTTAAAATTTAAATTACTTATATTTAAATATATAATGATCTACCCATTTAGAGAGCCTAGTAGAGGTTGTTGGGGGAGCTACAGCCTAGTCTTTGAGCCTTCCAAGAAAAGTCTGTACCACCAACCTCAAGGATCTTAGTGGTTAGCAGGCCCAGCCACTTGCACAGGTCTTGGGGAGCAGCTGCTGTGATGTCACTTTTCACATCCACCACCTGATCCACCTGAGGAAGGTGGCAATGGTGTGCATGAAGCTCACAAAGAAGTATTTTCAGTTGCCTAACTACAAGAAGGTCATAGACTGGTTCAGTGGCATGCAAAAGAAAAAAAAAGCCTTGATGAAATTTTACAGACCCATTCTGTGTTTGTAAATGTCTCTAAAGACAAAGTTGATAAAAAGGAGGATGTTATCAGTGCTTTTTGAAACAATGTTCAGACTGAAATCTAAGCAGATTTTAACAAAAGGAAAAATATAAGTATCACATAAGGAATGACACACACACAGCTCGAGCAGATTTTTAGGAATGTTGCAATAATTGTAGCAGATAAATGTTTAAATTCTAAAACTAAGTTCATACACTGTCATCCTCATTGAAAGAGTAATGAAGGATACCCACAATTCTGTCAAACCCAACGAGAGTATAAAAACAGCAGGATTTGAAAGTAATAAAAGTTGAAGGAAAACATGAAGATTCAGTGGGCCCATAAAAGACTTCTATTCCCCCTACCTGTGAGTGAGGGGAAAAAGCTAAAAGAAAAAGTGAAAATTCAGGTGACCAGTTAGAAATTAAAAGTCTAATTGACCTGGCTGCTTTAGTGAACTTCATGAGCTGATACAGAGAAAGACAAAATTAAAGAATTCTTTGGAAGTTCTCATCATGAAATGCATAGGAGAAGGAAATAACAAATTTCAATGAAGGCTTTTCACCTTCTGTTCACTTACAAACATAACACTAACAAGGATGTCCATTATCACCACTGTTACTCATTATTGGTAAGCTCAAAATAAATAGGTAATTTTCTTTTAAAAAAGGTGTAAGTTTTGGGGATGGGAGAGAAGATGATAAATTCTTATCTGGACTTGCTGAGCTTTGGTCTCCAATCCATACAAGAATCAAGATTCCTTGAATAACAGAGTAACAGAATCTTACTCATTCATGTGCTAATTTTATACATCTAACAAGGTCAAAAATAGGGAGACAAACTCACTGAACTAATTTATCATTGTGATAGTCTAGTTTCAGCACATAGTTCAAGTTGAAAAATGAGATCTTCCAGATGTTCTTGTTTTCAAAATGACATTTTCTTATCTTTATCAATACTTGGAATATTGCAGAATGTCTTAAAAGTTCCATAACCCATTAAAAGAGTTTGGGTTAATCATACACACATAAAAAAATTACAAAGTATATCTATTGCCTTGATTATGAAAAACAGTTATCTGGACAACTTATAGAGTTTCTCTACCACTCTGGGACACAGAATAGATGGGTTGGGTGTTAAAATGAATAGGAGAACAGCAGGTTGGATTATCTCAAGAAAACTGAAATAAAATATCTTTTGATGATCTCAAACTCCTAAATACAAAGACTGTTCTGCCCATGTTATTATCTGACTGAGACATGAAGCTTAGTAATCTTCAATGAATTGAAAATGACTCTTGAGAAACAACAAAAGATTTAGTTAGAATGAAAATTCAACCTGCATACTTTTGTAATCATCTCTTATTGTGCCTCAATTATAAAAAAATAGCAGTTCTGCTTATATTCTTATTATTTTCTACTATCCTTTCTTTTTTCTCTCTTTAAAACTAAACAAAAACAAATACTTATGCCCTGGATGCTTGAAGATGGTGGAATTCTATAGTTTTCTTTTCATGTACTTCACCATCATCAAATTGCTCAGATGTCTGTACCTGTCTATGTTTCTCTTGTTTCCCATGTTTGTATTTAAAAACCATCAATTTTTCAGCCTCCTTAGCATTCACTATGAAGATGTGAAGGAAATATTAATTCTCCTCTGAAATCAGCACCTACTGAGTTAGTCATCCAGTATTTCTAGAGTTAATAATATACTTGGAGTTCTACAAAAAGTTGACCTTGGCTGGCTAATATCTCCTAAGAGAGGAAGGGCTTTATACATATAGTTTAATAAGGTAGTGGTTTGGACATTTTTAGTTCTTGCATTTTCTTCCTTTTGAGTTCCTTTAAAGCTGTTTTTGTGACATTAAAATGCTATCATTTAAGGGTTATCTTACATTTTATATATTTTACTGATTAACAACTTTTTCCTGGCCTCAAAAGGCACTTTGCAGAATTAATTTTTCCTTCATTTTCTTTGTGCCTTTTTGTCTTTACTCTTCTACCAGTAGTATTTAAGTTTAAAGGGCCATGTCAGGTAAAAATAGCCTGACTAATGAACTCCTAGGAAACCTTGGCTTTTACAAAGTGCAATAATGCTAAAAATGCACCAAGTATAGTGCATTTCCTTTAGTGCAAGGATGTAACTCAAGTATACAAACTATCTGCGAATTCCATTAATGATTCAATGGGGCAAGAGGCAATTTAGGGCAGGACAAGCTCACTTTCTTTGAAGAGTTAACTTGCTTTGAGAATGTCTAATAGTAGAGAGGAGAGGGAATATTATATTCTTCTTGGGAAAAGTTTAATACACATGGATCTACATATTACATGACATTTTTAAGATGGACTTTAATTTTTAAGTTAAAATATTAATTATTTTTACCACAGCTATTTCCAGGTATCTCCCTCCACCCCAAATTAGAGCCCTCCATTGTATCTAATAAAGACAGTTCAACCAAACCAAAGATAAAGTGACACAATGAACATGTCTATGAGATAATGAAATATTTGGCAGCAATAATAACTAATATATGGGTGTATACACACATATGTTGCCTACTATGTGCTGTACAAATATTGTCTCATTTGATCCTCATAACAACTCTGGGAGGAAGGAGTTATCATAATGCTCATTTTCCGAAGAAACTGAGTGAGTCAAAGGTTAACTCACTTCCACATTTTCATACAGTGAGTATCTGAGGCTGGATTTGAAGTTAGGTTTTCATGACTTCAGACTTAACACTCTATTTACTGTGTCATCTAGCAATAGATTTCCCTCTCCCATTTCACGCCCACTCACTTCAACCATTTAGCATACACTTCATCATATATCTTCATTTCTGTAGGACCAGTATTTTTTACATGCTGCTTTTTCATATTTTTTGCTTTATTTCCCTTTAAAAATGAAAACTACATTAAGAAGGCCATTTCTGTCTATGCTTTTTTATTTTATAGAACCTGCCTACTATTTTGATTTGACCAGTTGAACTGTCTTGTGTCTGTTAAACAACAACATTGCTTTAATCTCCATTCCATTCTGAGCTTCTCCTATAGATATCAAACCCCATAAATGTATGTTTCATATCCAAAAAGACTATTGGGAGTGTTTAGAAAGTTCCTTTCCTAGTGAATATTAAATTATATCGTGGTTAAAACTGAAATTGGAGTTAAAAGATGTCACCCATTAGATAATTCTTGGTAGGGACAGTGACTCTCAAACATCAATAACTTCAAAGAGACTATCAAGGAAACTGAGATTTGGTTCTATAATAAAGCTCTCCTAAGTGTTTTCTTATTGTCTCTGACAATCAGGGATCCCCAGGGAAGGACACAAAGTTTTCACTTTGTAATTCAGAAAATACTGCTGACATAGCATTTTTTAGATGAATAGATATATATTATTTGTGGCTAAGGAAGGTTTTTTTTTTTTTTTGTTAAGTGCAGTGATTTCTTCTTAAGTGCATGTGACACCCATTCCAACCTCTAAGATCCTTATTCTCTGAAATTGATGATAAAGTGTTAATGTCTTTTCTTGGATCAGTCAAAGGGATGCTTTTTTCTTCTAATTTCTTCCTAGATGAAGATAATGTGATCAATCTTTCAACTTCAGCTGACTACATGAATTTAATTGTCATAAAATAGTCAACTTTAATATAGCTTCATACAGTTAAATATGTATGCTTATTATTGTGTATAACCCAACAATTAATTAACAAGAATTATGAAACTAAACAGATTATCATCATTTTGAGATCTTCTTCGACTTTCCTTCAAGAATACATCTAAGGAAGGTCAGCTAGGTGGCACATTGGCAAGAGCAACAACTCTGGAGTCAGGAGGATCTGAGTTTAAATCCAACCTCAAGTACTGACTAGCTATGTGACCCTGGACAGGTCACATAAACTCAATTGCCTCAAAAAAACTACATGTAAGGGAGGTGTCAGAGAATAGAGAGACTGACTCAAAAGTCATTATCTGATCTTATTAGCATTGCTTTTAACATAGAAAGTACTAAATAAATGCTTGTTAAATGAATAAACAGTGAATGAGCGGTGCTTATAATAGGAATATATGTTGGATAAATGAATAAACAGGAGCATGTAAATGACAAAGAAGTATGCCCAATGACAAAAAAAAATGTTTCACATGATTGTTTAATAGAGAAACCACCTACAGAAAATTAGATCAAAAATGTAATCTGTAGCTCATACCCTCACATTTATATAAGATTATCTGATAGAGAACAAGAATATTCAATGTTTCGCGTCTCCACGAGTGTTGGAGCCGGCACGAGTTTCAGAGAGGAAAGCTTTTGACCTTGCTTCTGACTTCTCAGTAAACAATAAGATGTAGGCCAAGAGCGGGGAACCTGTGGCCTTGAGGCCTCTGATAGGCTTTCTTCAAAGAGAAGAAGGGACTCCAAAGGGAGTGAAAGACTCTGGAAAACAGTCAAAATGGAGAGGATCTGCTAACACATACACACACCTTAAAAATAGTTTTCAAGGGGCAGGTAGGTGGTGCAGTGGATAGAACACCAGGCCTGAAGTCAGGAGGATCTGAGTTCTAATCTGGCCTGAGACACATAATACAAGGGACCCTGGGCAAGTCACTTAACCCCATTGCCTAACCCCCCCAAAAATAGTTTTCAGTATAGGGTTATTTTTATCTGGTTATCTAGGTAATTTAACCTTCCCTTTGATTTAGATTATGAAGCTGCACACCAAGTTGGAATATGTTTATGATTTGAATGACTTCTTGTTTGACCTGGTACAGATAATAGCTGGTTGATCTTCTTTCCTGTCTTTCTCCTTGTAAAATGGCCACAATGAAAATTGTCATTTGAAGGTCAGAAAATTCCTTCTGGCTGAAGCTTTTCTCAACTGGTGATGCTCATAAAATTTCTAGGGAATTGTGATTTTGAAATTGGGTAGTAAGGATGCAGTTGAGTTCTTTTTAGAGCTGCTGAATCCTCAGATGCCCAGGAGGTAAAACGCTTTTCTTTCCTTAGAAGAAAGGACAATGTTGGGCCAACCGATTGAAAGTGAGATTTATCACTCGACTGATCATAATATCATTCAGGACTAAATTTCTAGCAAACTAGCTATTTTATTTCCCTTTATACTTTCCTTGCAAGTATAACAGGTATTTCATCTCTATATCCATTTTGTACTTTTTTGACAAAGACATTTAATAATTCACAAGCTGTAATTCAATTGTAATGACATCCGTGGACATAATCTTCCTACAGGAATTGTTGCTATCAAATAGCATTTACTTACCAGGGGTTCATGACATTCTAGACACACAGCAGGTTGGACAGACACTGAGTCTGCACCTTAGGAAATTACGCTCTAAACAAATGCAAAGGCTTGGCCATACCTATCCTCATATAAGTGCATAGAGCAGGGGTTCTTGATGATTTCGTGTGTCACAGACCCCTTTTGCAGTCTGATGAACATATGCACTCTTCAGAATTATGTTTTTAAAATCGTAAAATAAAATACATATGATTTCAAAGAAAATATATTAAAATACAGTTATCATAATTTAAAAAAACTCACACACACAAGTTCACAGACCCCAGGTTAAGAGGTCCTCACATAAGGCATGGACTAAGTTTGCCCCAGACTCTTCTGTACATAATAACATTTAACTTTACTCTTTCCTCTCAGGAGAAGGGTCAATGATAATGGTTACCCTGGGATAATCTTACACATCTGGACATAATCTCCTCATGCTTTAAGAATGCCTAAATTTAGAAGAAAAATGTAATTAGAGCCATACTGAAGACTCTGAGCAGTTAGAAACTACAATTACTTGTTATTTGTGGCCTGACAAAAGATTGTGATGGAGCATTCTTCATCCCAATAAAAAAAAATGTTGTCACTAACATATAGACTTGGCACAACAGTTAAAATACCATAGTAACAATAGGATATGTTTTATTTCTTCTCTGATTACCTGAAATGATATTCACCTAAGTGAAAATGTTCAGAAAATGATTCTTTAGCAATGTTTTTTTTTCAAGGGACAGTAAGTCTTTCCTTGCAATGACAACATACACAGGGATGTATGTGATGTTCAAGCAGGACTAGGACCACAGGTGTGATGGTTTGCTGAGCCTTTTTCAGAGCTGCTTATCCACCTTTGGTGTCTACTTGCCACTCAATTTTCACCTACATCTCCAAGGAGCTGTAGTAAGAGCAGTGGTCACACCCTGGAAAAATCATGTTAGTAGATAGACCAAATGAGGGTGAGAGTAACTGACAGGCCTCAAACTTCTTAGTAAGTTGAAGGGAGGTCTCTACCCCAAGTATATGAAGACTTCCCCTAGCAGAATGGATGTAAGAGAACAATTTGTTCCAGCGGTCTTGAAGGCAGCTGAAACAGGTGCTGTGAAGTGCTTAGAGCACTCTGCCTCACTTAAATCCAATTAATGCACAAGCCAAAACACTAATTATGCTGTGATGTCATTGGTCCTCTTTAAGGAAAAAAAAAAGACAAACAACAATGTATACATTATTATGTATTGGCCATCTCATGGGAGACTTAAAGAGGACAATTTTCTGTGTGTCAGGGTGACAATTCATCATATGCATTTGTAACAATCGTCAGATATTGCAGATCCTTGCAAAGGATGAACAATTGTGCATCTCAGGATCCATGGGCTGCCAGCAATTTGCAAGCCTATTTAAATAGTATTGTTAGACAAGGCAGGGGAAAAAAATACATATATATATATATATATATATATATATATATGGAGATAGGTATGAGAAAGTGAATACAAATATGGAAGTGAAGTGAGAAAAGGGAAAAGTAAGAGGTAGAAGGGAGAGGCAAGAAATGAGGCAAGTGAAAGAAGAAAGAAAAAGAGGCTTAGTTATTGATGTAATATTTATTTCTAGGAGTGTTCGTATCTTGGAGCTCCAGTAAATTATGTGAGAAATTCAGAATCTCAATGAGAAATTGAGAAATTAGCATACATCAAATTTGCATTGTGCCTGGGAATGTGATTGGTGAGGAGTGAAGGGAAAGGCACTATACTTTTTTATCTTAGAATTACCTCAACTGTGCAGTTAAATTAGTACTGGGAAGTCACATCTGAATATCAGTTTTCTGAATCTTCTGGATAAAAGGGAAGAAAAGGCCTTTGGAGTTGGGGGAGGCAGAACATAAGATTACTTAGAGCTCAAAGTTGTGGAAAGGTAGGTGGCAGATCCATAAAAGGAATATACAATACAATACCTATTTAATAAGTGGCTACTACAGGCATGGCATGGCACTGTGCTAAGTGCTGAGTATACAAATTTAAAAAAAAAGACAGCCACTGTTTTCAAGGAGCTTACAATCTAATAGGAGAACACAAAATAAAAAAAAAATTAAGCTAAACAATCTCAAGTGGGGAGAGAAGGAGTCTGGCACAAGGTCATGATGATGGTGAAATTGAATATAAGCAGTACGGTGGGTGGGAAATTAAGAATTTTCTCTTCTTCTGAGCCCTCCTAAAACAGGAACCTTGAGGAGAGTTATTTATTGTACCTTCCAATCAAAGGAACAGAGGCAGACAAGGGTACTGAGGAGGCAAAATATCTATTGATGGAGGATTTATAAAGATATCTCATTAATAAGAGAAAACAAATATAATACAAAAATACACTAACATGGGCAATTTATTTACTCAGTTCTTTATATTCATATATTTTCCTGGGTAACTCACCAATGACTAAGAGTTTTTGAACTAGTAGTGTATTGTTTCATCCAACTTCTCCCACCACCCCCTTTGGAGCCTTTGTCCTAGTCATGTCTCTCACTAGACTTGCTTGGCACATACCTTTTCCTTGAGAGTGATCTTTACTCATCATTTTATTAATTATGAAAGTACTGTATACAACACACAAAAAAAGACAGCAATATATGCATTTGTCTTAGCTCACATACAACTCTTACTTAATCTTACCACTATTTTACTCTTATTTTGGCAGGAAATAAAAACAAAAAGGAATCAATTGTCCCATGGAGACGTGCTGTCAATTCTTCCCACTCCTACCAGTGTTTGCCTTTCCTTGTCCACTGGCTTTCATACATAAAAATTTATTGATCTTACCTACCTTAAAATTATAATTTCAAGAATTTTTGTTCACTTGAATTTCTAATTTATCTCTCATTTATTTTGCAACTATTTTTAAATTAATTGGCATATTTCATACTGCAATGATTCTTCAATAATCTTCCTCAGATAAAAGGTGTATGGTTCAGGGTGTTCCTCCAAATATCATACACACACACACACACACACACACATACAAACAAACGTGTATGTAAACAAAATGATTCAATGAAGTGAGCAAGACCGATTGAATATTATGTAATCATTGATCATCATTGCTCAAAAGAGCAAGAAAATGTGCTTTGATATCAGACATCAGTAATGAATATTAACTACTACACCTGATCCAGACTTTGTTGTTTCCCTAGATTGGCATCATTTACTTTATTGTAGTTATTGTGTGCAGTGTTCTTCTGGTTCTGCCATATTTTCTCTATATCAGTTTATCTATGTCTTTCCACATTTCTCCAAATTCTTCATAGTCATCATTGATGGAACAATATTTCTTTGCATTTGAAAAGTAAAATCCTTCAATTAACAAACACATTTATATCTAACTTTTCTTCCTACCCAAAAGTGCTACCGTCAATACTGCATAACATATGGGACCATTCTGATTGTGATCAACTTTCTTGTGTGTATATGTCCATTAGAGGAATCTATGTCAATGATTATGTGTGGTTTCATAACTTCTCATATGATTCTAAATTTTTTTCTCAAAAAGTTGGGTCAATCAAGCCAACTAGGGGATTTATGCTGATGTTGTACTAAAACATAGATGAGTCTATTTCCTTTGTAAATGTGTAATCATCAGGGCTTAACAATGCACTATGTAAAAAACAAATACGATTCACTTCACCTGAGTAGGGTTAGATTGAGGTTAGAGTGCAGAGGACAAATCTTAGGCATCTCCAAAAGCTTTAGGCAAATCCAGCACAGCATTCCTGGCTTGGACCCAGCACCCCTCAATCCATCCCACTGTCCAACAACTAGCCTTTGCTGAAACAAAGCCCAGCCACAGTGACCACTTTCAGGGAGTTCTGACTGACTCCAACAGGACCCCAGTGTAAATCTTCAGAAGAACAAAAGACAATTTAATAACTCAGTATGTGATAAAAACAAAAGATCATACCATAAATGGACTCTCAAAAGAAACAATAACAAAAGAAAAACTCTGGGAAGATGCACTTAAAAGTTCATTCTACCAAACACCCAACCAATTAATTCTAGAACAAAATGTAATGTTTACAGTAATACGAAAAGAATGCATGCTTCCAATTGTTCAAATAATGTCTTGATAATTAACCCAGAAAAATAAAATGCAGAGAAAGAAAACTGGAGATAAATATTAGCAAATGGAAATTCACACAAAATTATTAAATAAAATATTAACAAATGTTTACAACACCATATCAGAAAGATTTACAGTACAAGAAGTTTGTATTTATACCAGAAATTCAAGGTTGCTTCCACATAGTGAATACTATATTGTAATACATCTTGTTCTTAACATAGTAAAATCCATGATTATATTAAAAGATGGTGCAAAGATGTTACTTCTATTAAAACTACTTGAAATCATAAATACAAATGGAACATTCCTTACTGTAGTATATAATATAATTAATAATATAGCATTATATTATTATATTAAAGATTATAGTGATATTCTTATACTAAATAATCATTTTTAATGAAATCCAAAAGCCAACATCATAAGAATTGGAGGCCTTTAAAATAAAATTAGGACAAGAATGCTCATTATCATCTTTATTATATAACATAATATTGGGAATTCTATCTGTAGCAGTAAGACAAAAAATAAACTGAGAATATAAAAATAGGCAAAGAAGAAATAAAAATCACTTTTTGCAAATAATATGATGTTTACTTAGGGAATCCTAGAGATTCAACTAAAATTGGGCAAAATCACTTTAGATCTTTTAGCCTCAATTTTGTTATTTGAAAAATGGAGATAATCATAGTATCTACTTCACAGGGTTGTTTTGATGATTAAATGAGTCATTCTGTGGCAGCTAAGTGGTGCTATGAATAGAATTCTGGGCCCGGAGTCAGGAAAACTCTTCCTGACTTCCAATTTGGCCTCAGACACTTGCTCACTGTATGGCCCTGGTCAAGTCACTTAACCCTGTTTGCCTCAGTTTCTGCATCTGTAAAATGTGCTAGAGAAGGAAATGACAAACCACTCCAGTATCTTTGCCAAGAAAACCCCAAAATGGGGTCACAAAGAGTTGGATATGACTGACAATGACTAAACACATAGACTACATATGCATTGTATGAAAGTATACACATTTCAGTATCTTTGCCAAAAAAAACCAAAACAAATTGGGGTCACAAAAAGTCAGGCATGACTGAAAAAGTGACTTAATGTGTAAGTTGCTTAAGAAACTTTAAAGTGCTCTGTAGGTGCTAGATATTACCCCCTATAAGTTGTCATCTTTACTTATCAAACTCCTTCTCTTCCTTTAATGCTAAACTTAGGTACCATCTCTTCTGTGAAGCCTACCTTAATCTCTTCAATTTTAAGAATCCTTCTCTCTTTAAATATGCCTAGAATACTTTCATCTTTTCTTTGCTCCCTTAATTCAGTAAATTGTATTGTGCTTGTATGGATAGTTGGCATATTTCCCTGATATAAACTAAGCTCCCTAGAAGCAGGCATTGTCCCATTTTTATGTCTGCATACCTAACAATGTCTAACATAGCTAATACAGTACATCACAGACAGTTAAATACTTAATCACTGAATTATAAACTTTTGGAAATAATACCAATAATTAAAAAATTGCTAAACAGATGAGTATATTAGTCACATGTTCTGATGTAGAATCAAAGCATTTTTCTTAAAAAAAGTCAAAGATATTGAAAATAGTGAGAGTTGTAGCTTATACTTCAATATATCTGTGATTTCATGATCTGTTTTTTTCTCCTTTTCTATGATCAATCAGAGGCTTCTGGGCCACTTATCAACAAGATAGGGAAATAGCCATTTTCTCAAGTCAAAACAATATTAATAATAATAATGAAACAAGCAATGACAAAAGGAGGAATTATCTGCTTTACAATGGAAATTGGATCATCATTTGATGTAACGTAGAACCTTAAAGATTTGCAAAAGAGCATGGAACTGCAGCAAGATGTTCCAGAAAGGTTCTAGGGAGAAATCAGAATCTGCAGAGAAGTTAGAAGGATTAGAAGAAATAAAAAGAAATTATTTTGTACAGCAGCAATAATTACCAGAATATAAAATAATGAATCCATGTTGGATAATGTCTCAAAATAAGACAAGGAACAAATCAAAATTTGGAATACAAATGTATTTAAGTGAAGGACAATCTGGGAGAAAGAAAAAAATTATCAATAATTATTTAATAATCATCTTTTGTGTGCTAGATTCTTGGTATTCAAAGACAAATGTGATGAACAGCCACTATTCTCAAGAAGTTTAAATTCTTATTCTTGAGACAACCTTAAGTAATTAAATATGACTTAAATGCATGTTTGTCAATCATCATTAAGCGCTTATTAGGTGACAGACACTCTGCTAAGCACTTTTGGCACAAATATAAACCATAAAAGACAGTTCCTACTCTAAGGAGCCCAAATTCTAAGAGAAAACAACATAAATTAACAAAGGAACCTGAAAAATGGAGATCAGAGGAATAAGGTACCGACCAGAAAGCTTTGTGTTGAAGTCCAGGGAAGGTGGGATGGAGAATCATGGGTGACTGACCTAGGACCTTTTTAAAAATTGAGGTTCTGGGAAGAACTCACCAATAGCATAAAAGGACCCAAAGGGGCAGAGGGAGAAGGAAGCTAAGGAGTAATGGAAAATAAGGGCATGGATTTGTGATTTCCCTTTTATTTGGAAATCCCAAGTGGGAACCCCTCCCCCATAAATGCAGGTGTGTCCTTTATTATTTATAACTTAGAAAGTTTCCTGGAGTCCTAAAATGTTATTGACTTGCCCAAGACCACATAGCCAGTATATATCAGAGGAAAAATATGAACCCAAGGTTTCCTAGATTCAATGTAATATCTCTATTCACATAATCATTCTGCCAACCATATATAAAATATTTGCAAAATGAATACAAATTAATTTGGGGTAGTGCTATTAATATATAGTGGAAGCAGACAAAGCTGAGTAGAGTTTAAAATGACAGAAGGGATTCTAAAATGTGGTGGTGGTGGATGAATGCATTTCTAGTTTGGGAAAAAATGCAAATGTGTAAAGACCAAAGGCAGATTATCGTGTTTGAGAAACAGTGCAAATACTCATTTGGTTGAATCCTAGAATAATTGGAGGAGAAAAAAAAAACCAGGAAGTTTGGATAGAGTTATGGATGTCTTTTAAAAGTCAAACAGAAGAATTTACATTTGATCTTTGGGTAAAGAGAGAGTCTAGAGTTAATTGAATAGAAGAATGACATAATCATATCTGCATTCTTTGAAAATCACTTCAGCTGATATGAGCAGAATGAATTGGATAGTGAAAAGATTTGAGATGGAAACAAATTAGGAGAATTTTGCAACAGACCAGGTGAAAAGTAATAAAATGGTAAGAGACAGAATTATAGTAGTAGCTTTATGTCATGAAGAGCAGATATGAGAGATGATATGGAATTATAGGCCACAAGATTTAGTAACTGATCAGATACATGGGGTGAGAAGAATGAAGAAGCAAAGATAATATTGATGTTGAAAAATTTGGTGACTGGAAAGACAATGAATTTCTTGAGAGAAAGAGAGTAGTTCATAAAAAGGGGTATCTCTGGGGGAAACAGAATGATATAATTTTTTCACATGCTTATTTTGAGAAGACCTCAGGATATCCAGTTTGAAATATTGAATAGGCAATTGAAGATGCAGAATTAGAATTTATAAGAAAGCCTGGATCTGGACATACATATCTGGTAGACATTTGCATAGAGATGATATTGAACCCATGGGTGAGGATGAGATTACTAAAGTAGAGATGGCAAAGAAAGAATTGAAGAAGGCCCATGGCAAAGCCATGGGAAACATTGCTACATGGGGCATGCGATGGATAAAGAACCAATAGGAGATACTGAAAAAGAGTGCTCAGACACAAGGGATGATTATTAAGAGAGAACAATTTCATGAAAACCCAGAGAGGAGAAAGTATCCAAGAGAAAAGAGTGGTCAACACTATCAAATGCAGCAGGGAGATCAAGGAGGATGACAGCTTATAAAAGGCTATCAGTTTTTGCAATTAAGTGATGCATATAAAATTAGATCATTGGCTCCTTTGGAGAGGACAGTTCCTGTTGAATGGTGATATTTGAAGCCAGACTGAAAAAGCTTAAAAAGTTAATAGAATGAGAGTGAATGGAGTCAATTAATGTAGACATATGTAGAACTCAACTATTTTACATTTTAAGAAAGAGTCCTTACAGATTTCTGGGCCTTTAAAATTCATCATCTTAAGGAAAAATAGTAGTTTGCTTCTCCAGACTTAGCTAGGTTATCATTGTTTAAAAGACAAGATCCCCATTAATAGGTCTACTCTCAAAAGCTTTCATGTTTGGTAGTGCCTACCAGGACTTGTGCAACACTGAGACTTTGAGAACCTGGGGTAATCCTCATGCTGCAACAATGTATAGCATGAAGATGTTAGCAAAGGGAAGATTTTAACAAAACCCAAACATCAGAGAAGTTAGTCTATCTCAGTTAGACTTATAGGATGGATGCATTGTTCTTTTTTTAATAAGATATATTATTTGTGCTTCAGTTTTCTGGTCCTTCTAGGGACCAATGACATCAAAGGTAATGTATTGACATGCTTGTGAATTGGATTTAAGTGTGGCAGAGCTGCACAAAGTTGTCAGCCTCACTCTCTTTTCCAGAATCATTGAAACACAGTGGCAAGACAAAAGTCAGGACAACTGTCAATGGCCCAGAATGCATTGGATGATCTTGAGATCATCAGTGTCTGACCAAGCTCTAAATGCTCCACAGTGCCTGTTTCAGTCACCTTCATGGCTGTTGGAACAAATTCTTTTCATCTGTCCATTCACTGGGGGAAGGTTTCACATGCTTGGGTTTGACACATATCCCTTCCCCAGCCCAATTCACTATAAGGTTTTATGGCCTCATTGGTTACACTCAACCTGGTTTATCCCATCTGCTAAGTTGGTGTGGCCTCTGCACATGCTACAGCTTCTTAGAGCTCCAGGTGAAGACTGATTGCCAGGTGTATAGCAAATGTGGTTGAGCAGCCTTGAAAGACTTATAAGCTCTCACACCAGAGCTAATAGTTCCTCTTGAACACCACCCCTATACATTACAACATTACCCAATCATTCATTTCATCTTCTTGAAAACCTCTAATGAGGAAGAAGCCATTCTACTTTTGGACAGCTCTAATTGGAAGAAATTTCCCCCTTGACATCAAGCTTAAATTTTATTGCCTTCTAACTTTCATCCATTGTCAAATTGTTAATTGTTTTTCTACATGGCTTCCTTCTAAACCCTTAAAGGCAACTATTTGGTTTCTATGTCATTGTTTCTGAGTCTATACATATCCAATTCTTTCAAATAATCACTATGTGATATGGATTTTTGGCACTTTACAACCTTCAGCCTATCTAAAGAAGGCATTTTTTTCTGTGTCCCATGGTTCTATTTCCTTTTTTTGGATAAAAATATTCAAATTCAAACACAGGTCTTTTACAATCCATAGATAGTTTTAGACCAAATTTTATATCACACCTTAAAAGAATTATAAAATAGATATGCAAACAATATATAAAAGGTTATTTAAAAAATGTATACTGAAATAAGAAGTATCTTCCTCAACTGTGGCTGAGGGGAATTCTTAACCCAATATATTATAGAAGATATCATAAAAGACAAAATAGACATTTGAATTTCAAATATATTTTAAAAGTTCTTGCATAACAATGAGAATAGAATAATGAGAAAAACTGTTAAGGAGTAAATATATTTGCATCAAATACTACTGACAAAAGTTAGATATCCATGATAAATAGGTAATTGACACAAATATATGATATGGAGAATAATTTCCCAGTGGACTAGTGGTCAAAGGAAGGATATAACAAATAGTTTTTAAAAGAATTGCAAATTATACGTGACAGTTTAAAATATTCTCTAAATCACTAATATCAAGAGCAATGCAAATTAAAATAACTTTGAAGGCTAACCTCAAATCCTGAAAATATTTAAGATGTCAATAAATGAAATCATTAAAGGTTAGAAGGAGGCAATGAAAATACACAAAGATGTTGTTGGTGTAGCTCTATATTAATCCAGTTTTGCATGGCAATTTAGAATTATGCACAAAAAGTGACTAAACTTATAATCTCACCATTAAGAATATATTTCATTGAAGTCACAGACAGAAACAAAGGGCAATCATATGTTGAAATGGTCATACCATGTAACTTTGTAGTAAAAAAATGCCCATCAATTGGAGAATGGTTAAGGGGACAAAAGTAGAATATGAATTTATTGAAACATTATTTTTCAATAAATGACCAATATGAGGGATTAAGAGAAACATAGGGAGATATATATGAACTTATGCTAACTAAACTAAATATAACTAAAATAAAGTCATTCGCAGTGACTATAATGTAAATTATAAAAAGAAATTTACCATAAGGGAACTGATATGTGAGCAAGTGAAAAAACAAAAAGGCATAATCATCCTGTAATGAAATGTACCAATTGCCTTATGGAAGAGAGAAAGGCTCCAATGGGATTGCTCAGACATAATATTACATGAATTGTTATATAGTTATTATATTTTGTGCATAATTTGTTTTCTTTGTTGCATAGGAAAGGTAAATTTGGAACTTTTTTTTTTCTTGAAATTAATACAATTAAGTGAAGAAATATTTTAACATACTAAAATCAAGAAGGAAAATAAAACATATATGAAATTATTTTCCTATCTGTATAACTGGTTTGCTTTGAAAGTACTAATATTCATCTTAATGAGTAAACTAAGTTATTTTCACAATGTTGAGTCACTAAAATAGTGTGTGTGTGTGTTTGTGTGTGTGTGTGTGTGTGTGTGTGTGTTCATTTTGATGTGGATAAGCGGGATTGCTTTTAAGAGTTAAACATTTGTTTCATTTTTAATATTGGTAAAGATTAAGGAAAATAATATTGTTCAAATTCAAAATAACTATCCCATGATTAAACTAAAATACTGGTATTTCTCAATGTATAATTGTGACATAGGCCTCAATATATTCCCGTTTGTTATGTGGTTCAAGTGCTTCCTTCCTTCAGTCTACAGGAAGACAACATGTTGCTGTCTTAATTATCCAGTAAGAAATTTTAGTCAGATATATGAAATATCTGAATTATTTACCAGATGATGTTCAAACTGAATTCTTTTATTGTTATTTTTTATCTTTTTTTTTTCCTTTTTCCTTTCTTTTAAATTTGATCTCTGCTGTGGCAGCTAGGTGGCACAGTGGATAGAGCACCAACCCTGAAGTCAGGAGGACCTGAGTTCAAATCCAGCCTCAGACCAAACACTTGACACTTACTAGCTGTGTGACCCTGGGCAATTCACTTAACCCCCAATTGCCTAAAAAAACAAAAAAACAACTACTCAAAATTGATCGCTGCTCCCAGGATGGAAGGAGCTCTGTCTCAGGCTTCTTGTTCTAATGGCTGCAGTCCCTGACTTTTTACCTGATGTTGCTCTGAGGCCCATGGAAGACCTTCCTGTCTGGTACTGTGTTTGGAGGAGGCCTGGCACTGCTGGAGGTTATAAGGGTCTGGCAGTTTACCTAGTGCTGAGTTTAACACTACCTAGTTGTGGTATCTGGCTTGTACTGAGGTTCAGTGAAGTTTTTCTGCATTTCCCTGGGGCTGCACTGAAGCAAGTGGAGTTCTGATCTACTTTCTTTACATTCTGGAGGACTACTGCCACCCAAAGTTGTGCAAAAGTACATGGTTCTGGGAGTTGGAGTCTGCCAGTTCCCCTGGCTATGCTAATGAATGTGGGGGGTCCTGGTGTTGGCATTTGCCTGCTCTACCACACTGGGGCTTAGGATCTCCTGCTGGTTTGCTGAGGTGGCGCTTGTTCCTGGTTTGCTGGGATGCTTCCTGGCCTTGAAATGCACTTCCCTTTTGCCCAAGTGAAATGGACCTTTCTTGCCTATTCTCCAAGTCTCCCAGGCTAAAAGGCCTCTCCACCCTGTCTTTCAGCTGGTTCTGCTGTTCCAGGATTTTTTCTGGGGCACTATTTCATGATTACTGGAGGTGAATATAGGAGAGCTACAGTGATTTACTCTGATTTTTTCTTATTTCACAGCTGGGTGCATTCAAAGATTTAAACATTTAAGCACTCTCTAGTTCAGGCCTTCATAGTAGTGCCTAGCCCCAATGCTTGGCACAAAGAAGTTGCTTAATAAATGTGCATTGACTGACTGATTATCATCTCTCCTCTGTACTATTTAAATAGACTTTTTAAGGTATCTCAAGTCTTTAACCTACTCCAATCTACCCTATATTAAAATGTCAAAGTGATTTTTCTGAAATCATCCTTCCTGTTCAGTGAGCTCCAGTGGTTCTCTATGACCTCCAGTATCAAATATAAACTCATCTTACATTTAAAGCTTTTAATAACTTGACCTCTTCTTTTCTAGTCTTCTGATATTTTATTCTTCTCCATGCAATCTAAGTGCGCTGGCCTCCTTCCAATTGCTCATACATGATATTTCATCTATCATCTTCATGCCATTGACCAGCTTCTTGGCTGCCTAGAATGCTTTGTGGCCTCTCCTCTCTTCCATCTCCTAGTTTCCCTGACTTTTTTCAAGTTGTCTTCTGTAAGAGGCCTTTCTTGGTCTCCCCAGAATCTAATGTCTTACTCTATGAGATTATCTTCAATCTACTCTGTATGTAACATTTGTGTACCTAGTTATTTGCCTTCCTTGGAAAATGAGCTTCTTAAAGGAAGAGACTAGTTTTGTGTTTCTTTGTATCTTAGCACATAGTAAATGCTTAATAAATACTTACTAATTTGATTGTAGGAATACTAATTATTTAGAAATAAATTCAAAAGACACATATAAATGTTCATCCCTCTTTTAGCCTTCCTCTGCAGACTGGAATCCTATCAATGTGTGCTACCTATGGTTTATAAAAAGGAGGATGGGGAGAAGGTCACATTCCTTTTGTCTCATGTTCATGAGTTCAAACTAAAGCAGAGAAAGATCTCCATCCCTGCAGTTCACTAACTACAGGAAATCTTTCAGCTGAATTATTCCCTGAAAAGCATTTGCATTGCATCTATACTGACTTTTCCACCTCCAATCAATCAGTCATGGTCCTAGAGCTTATGGGCAAAGCTGGTCCTCATGTCTTATGGGCCCTTGGTTAACCTACCTCTCCCATTTGTATCTCTCCTAGAAGTTAAAAGATCAAGGTCGGGAAAAGAAGACAGGAAGCAAAAAAAAAGTCCCATAAAGATAAGACCCTTATCTTAATCTAATCTTAACTGTGTGACTTTGAATTGTGAACCCAAATGAGCTGGGAAGGGTAATCTTCCTCCCCTGTTAGGATCATCAGAAATTGCTTTGTCAGTCTGTCTTAATAAATGACTTGGACCTAATTAAAATAATTCAGAGATCTGAAAGGGCAAAGAGGTCACAAGGATAATTGATAATTCAACTTAAAGTGATTCATACTTAAGCCAAATGCATTCATATAGTTTATCTATCATGCTTACAGCATGCAAAATATAAACTCAAATTTGCATTCATGTAGGTTTTTTTGTATATATATAGATAAAAAAATCCAGTTCCTTGTCCAGAGTTTTCGAGCAATGTCTCCCATCTCTCCCACCTTTCCCACCTTTCCCACCTTTCCCACTCTACTTAATGCCTCTCCTGAAGGGTCTTTTGATCTATTGACATCAGGTACTGTGAAATGGTCCTTTTTACACCAAACAGCTGGTGTGTTGGTAAATGTTTAACTGACTGGAATGGGAGGGGGGATGGTAATCAAGACATATTATTAAGTTTAATCTATTATTTATATTAATAACATTTTCTCCATTTATGAATCAATAAATATATATTAAGCACCTACTTTGTGCCTGGCACTGTTCTAAGTGTTAGGAATACAAAAAGAAGCAAAAGATGGTTCCTGCCTTCAAGGAGTTTATAAGCTAATGAAGGAGACAACATGTAAGCTGCAATAGAGAAAGCAAGCTATAGTCAGGATAGATAGGACATAATTAACAGAGGGAAGGCATTAGAATTAAGAGGGGTTAGGGAAGCCTTCGATGAAAAGAAGGAATATTAGTCCAGGCTTAAAAGAAGTTAAGGAGGTCAATAGGCATAGTGAAGGATGGAGAGCATTCTAAGTATGCCAGGGGTGAAGCAGAAAAAGAATACTCCCAGATCCTAGACATGGAATTTCTTGTGAGTGGCATAGTCAGGAGACCAGTGTCACTGGATAGAAGAGTATCTGTGAGGGAGGAAGATGTGAAAAATACTAAAAAAGTAGTAGGAGGAAAGATGTGAAAAATACTAGAAAAGTAGTAGGAGGAAAGATTATGAGGGTTTTGAATATCAAATATAGGATTTTTTATTTGTTCCTGGAGGCAGTAGGAAGCCACTGGAGTTTATTGAGTGGAGGATAACATTGTTGAACCCGTACTTGAGAAAAATCATTGTAGTAGATGAATGCAGATTATTTCTTAAGATATGATATTTAAAACTTTTTTTTTGTAATAGCTTTCAGGAGTTAAACAATTCTTAAAGTTTCTCTCTCAGTTCAACAATTCTTAAAGTTTCTCTCCTTATCTGTTTTCCAGGTCAGGCTTTTTTGCTATGGAATACCTCATATTTTCTTCTATTTTTCAGTCTTTTGGCTGTGTTTTCATATTTCATATTTTTATGAAGTTATTAGCTAACTTCTATTTTGTCCATTATAGAAAGAAGTGAACTTCTTTCTTGGGTAAAGTTTTTTACCTTGTACAAAGCTATGAATTTCCTTTCAAATTATTTCTTCTATTGCTCACATTTCTTTTCCACTTTAAACTATCACTGTCTTTCAATTTATGTAAAAAATAACCCTTATAAAAAATCTTGCTTTATATCTACCAGGAATTACAGTTGAATTTGTTGTGTTAAAATTATGTTTTCCTTTGGAGATTTGCTTAAAGTTGTTTTGAGGCCAAACTCTTCTTGGTTTGTACTTTGAGCGTTCCAGTCACAAACAAAACAAAACAAAACAAAAGAAACAAAAAATATTTTTCTGTTGTTGTTGGGGCAAATTTTTTTTTTCTTTGATCACTTTTCAGTGTACTTCCTGACTGATTTTGTATTGTATATTAGGATCAGTATCTAGAGTGAATTTATGGGCTGTTCCTACTGCTATTTTCTTAGGATATTTATTGTTAGTTCATATTCTCTGGAACAACTCAGGCTGGAGGTGTGTGATTTTCAGTTTTTCTAAAGTGTCCTTATCCAGGCCAATACTGATCACTGCCTCCCTGGCATAAGCTCCACAACTTCCTTACTTGGGTTTGGGCTGAGCAAAGACCAGTAGTCTTGATTTTTTTGGAATTTTAGCATACTGCTGCTGAACTTAGCCCCTAGCAGCCAAATGGAAATGTCTGCTGATTTAGAGTGAAAAAACTGCAGACTCCTTTTGGGTCAGAGAGTCATGATGTGGTTATATCCCATTCTGTGGTGGGCATCAGGGTAAATTTAGGTCTTATGACTCCTCCTTTACTTAGAAAGCTATGCTGGAAATATGACCTGGAACAGGGTTGCAAAGAGAAAAGCTAAGAGCTGACACTTTCACACTTAGGCATGGTGCCCATGTATAGATCTAGGACCTAATCTTAACTTACTTCACAACCTCAAGTTTCTTTCAGTCCCTGAGTACCAGAATACTCCATGTGGCTAGCTTTTGGCCATATCTTATTCCTAGTGTGCATAGATACTCTATCTCCTTTTGCTGATTCAGTCTAGAAAAAAAATTCTGACATTTTATTGGCTTTCCCCATCAACTTTTGGTCTAGTGTATTTTCTAGATATGATTGAAAAAGTTTTGTGGGGTGCAGAGGGGAGCTCATTTTCCTTCTTCCTGCTACTCTGCTATCATGTTTCATCTTGATGGGTCTAAAATATTCTGATTACATGATGTAGTTGATTAGAAGTGGAATTTGCATTCATAGGCACAAAAAATTGGTCACTAGGCTTTTGGTTAGGAATATAATAAGGTCTCCCCTCACCTTTAATTCCAATTTTGATGGAGAATTAAAATTTAATTTATAATTTAAACTATAATATCCCAATGCCCCTATTCCAAGAATATAATTGAAGGTAAATCTGGGGACATAGCAAACAGTTAGCTGGTGCAGTGGATGGATCACCAGACCTAGAGTCAAGAAGACTCATCTTCCTGAGTTCAAATTTGACCTCAGAGACTTAATATCTGTGTGACACTGGGCAAATCACTTAACCCTGTTTATTTCAATTTCCTTACCTATAAAAATGAATTGAAGATGGAAATGGAAAACTACTCCAATGTCTTTGCCAAGAAAACCTCAAATAGGGACATGAAGAGTTGGGCACAACTGAAAAAAATGCTGGCAATAGTATTATAGTATGAATATTGTGGTTTGATTGTGTTGTGTATATTTACGTGTGCATGTGGTGTGTGTGTGTGTGCTGGATGAAGGAATTTTGAAGTGTGGTAGTTTAGAAACTTTGAATTAAGATTTTGCAGGTTGCATCAGTATGTGGCTAGAAGAAGTCATATAAAAATTCATTCAGAAGCACCTAGAACTAGGGATGTTAATCTGGTAAATAAAAAAAAATAATATTGATATCTTAGAGTCAAAATTTATTTATTATTTGGTAATGTTAGAGGCATGGTCCCAAATTGATTTCCAGAATGTCTGGTTTAATTCACAATTACACTACAATGCATCAATATGTTTCTTTTCATTCAGTCCTTTCAACATTTGGCATTTTATTTTCCTTTTCTTGCTTACAAAGAAAAAAAATTGTAACTTTGCCAAACTGATAAGTTTGTGTTGATTTAATTGTCATTTATCTAATGATTAGTAATTTAGAGACTTTTATAATACTTTAAATAGATTAGATTGTGTTTTTTTCTTGAGAATTCCCTGATTATTCATATGCTTTAACATTTTTATTAACTAGGGAATGATTCTTATTCTTAAAAATTTAAATCAGTTCCTTATATACTTTGAAAACAAGACTTTAGAGAGGTCAAAGAAAGACAAAAAGATCTATATATACTAAGATATGTGTAATAGCAATTTTGTGTTACCAAAGAAATGGAAAATAAGGTGGTGCAATTTAAATTTTGTATAACTGGAAAAAGTATGGTATATGGATTTAATAGAATACTATGGTAAAAAATGTTGAAATAGGGGCAGCTAGGTGGTGCAGTGGATAGAGCAACAGCACTGGAGTCAGGAGGGCTTCAGTTCAAACGCAGCCTCAGACCAAACACTTGACACTTGCTGGCTGTGTGACCCTGGGCAAGTCACTTAACCCCAATTGCCTAAAAAAAAATGTTGAAACAAATATTTCATGAGGAACATGGGAAATCTTCCATGAATTGATTACAGATTAAATTGAGCAGAACCGGGGTACAACTTCACCAGGATAACAATATAAAAAAAATGAACATGACTTAAGATGAAATGATAAAAATTAAGATAAAATGAAAATGACTTAAGAATGCTGGCCAATTTTGATTCCAGAGGATCACTGATCAAAAATTCAACCCACCTCTTAACAGAGAGCTGATAAACCAAATCTACAAAATAATACATGTATTATTGAACACAGTCAGTTTAGGATTTTGTTTTACTTGACTATGAATATTAATTGCAATGATTTCTTTTTTTTACCCAAGTGGAAGAGTGGAGAAAAATGAAAAAGAGAAAAAAAATCATGTTAATTACAAAAATAATTTTAGACAATAAATGAAAGGTGAACTGATTTATCTAATTAAAGAATTAAGGGAATCTATACTCTGATAATAATGTTTTAATTGTCAAGATTAAATACTTGTCTAAATATCACAATACTTGTCTAAATATCACAAGAAGGTTCTGCTTCTGGGAGCCAACATGGTGGAATAATAAGTAAGTCACTCTCATTGTCCCTTATTAATCTCTAAAAGCCCAGGAAATATTGCCGCAGGAACAGCCAAACCAACAGAAAGATGCAGTGTAGCAGTCCAGTAGCCCAGGAAGTTTAAGGGATTAACAGGAAAGGCACATCTTGCCCTGGGGGAGGGGGAGCAGCACAGAATGAGAGATGTCCCAGCAAGCTGGCAGAAAGCCCCACCTCAGAATACCAGGGGAAGGTCCTGAACCTCAAGTGGTAGAGCAGGCAAACATCAACACCAGGACCCCTGAGTGCCTCAGTACAGTCAAGTGAAGCAGTGGAAACTGGCTTAGAAAACCACCAGGTGGCTCAGCATTCTCCAGCAGCCAAGTCTCCCAGTGCCTCAGCAAAACTCTGGGAAAAGCCCAGGGTGGAGAAACATCCTGCAACAGTGAAACATCCATCTAAAAAGAGCCAAATAAAACAAAAGCAAAGACCTGGGTGAGTGGGCAACCTCCAGGGGCCAGACTATCCAATCCTACCCAAAGACTTCCAGTGTTGCTGATTCCAGAGCAACACCAGGTAAGCTGCCAGAAACCTACAGCCTCTAACTGCCAGCATCAGGGGCCTCAGCAAACAAAGCCAGTGACCATGCCCCAGGCTATCAACACAAGAAGTTAATGTCAGTGCCCCCTGCTCCCCAGCAGGAGAGCTTAACCTTTTTAAAGGCCAGGAAATAAGCAAAGATCATAAGCAAAAAGAGACATACTATAGAATCTCATTATGGGAAGATCAAGTGAAGATCAAGGCAGAAATTCTGAAGAGGGCAACATTGTCAACAAATCAACATCTGGAACCTCAAAAGGGAATATGAACTGGTCTAAACCTCAAAAAGTCTTCCTGGAAGAACTCAAGAAGGATTTTAAAAGTCACATAAGAGAGGTAGAGGAAAAATTGGGGAAAAAATGAGAGGTATGCAAGAGAGAGTCAATAGCTCAGAAAAATGAAGGACAAAAATTAGCTGAAGAAAAAAAATCCTTAAAAAGCAGAATTGACCAAACAAAGAAGAGGACACAAAAATTCACTGAGGAGAAGAATTCCTTAAAAAATAAAATGGGTCAAATTGAAAAGGAGGTACAAAATCTAAAGGAAGAAAACAATTTGTTAAAAATTAGAATTGGGCAAATGGAAGCTAATGACTATGAGAGAGCAAGAATCAGTCAAACAGAAACAAAAGAATGAAAAAATGAAATACCTCATTGATAAAACAACTGACCTGGAAAATAGATTCAGGAGAAACAATTTAAAAATTATTGGTCTGCCTGAAAATCATGATGGAAAAAAGCATTGACAGCATCTTTCAGGAAATCATCAAGGAAAACTGCCTTCATGTCCTAGAACCAAAGGGTAAAATAGCCATAGAGAGAATCCATTGATCACCTCCTGAAAGAGATCCCAAATTGAAAATGCCAAGGAATATAGTAGCCAAATTCAAAAATTAATAGGTCAAAGAGAAAATAAAGCAAGCAACCAGAAAGAAACAATTTAAATATCATGGAATCACAATCAGGATTACATAGAACTTTACAGCTTCTACATTAAAAGATCATAGGACAAAGAATACAATATACTGCTAAAAGGCACCATAGACAATGAAGTAATATTATTACTAAACATATATGCACCAAGGGGTATAGCATCCAAATTCTCAGAGGAGAAATTCAGGGAGTTGTAGAAAGAAATAGACAGCAAAACTATATTAGTGGGGGACCTCAACCTCTCCCTATCTGAACTAGATAAATCTAACCACAAAATAAACAAGAAAGAAGTTAAGGAGGGGAATAGAGTATTAGAAAAGTTAGGTATGATAGACTGTTGGAGAAAATTGAATAAGGATAAGAAGGAATATACTTTTTTTCTCATTGGTACATGGCACATAGACAAAAATTGACCATGTACTGGGGCATAAGAACCTCACAATCCAATGCAGAGAGGCAGAAATATTAAATGCATCCTTTTCAGACCATGATGCAAAAAAAATTATATGTAATAAAAGGCCATGGAAAGATAGACTAAAAAATAATTGGAAACTAAATAATCTAATCCTAAAACATGATTGGGTAAAACAACAAATTATAGAAACAATAACTTCATTCAAGAGAACAACAATAATGAGGCAACATGCCAAAATTTATGGGATGAAACAAAAGCAGTTTTTAAGGAAAGTTTTATATCTCTAAATGTTTACATGAATAAAATAGAAAAAGAAGTGAGTAATGAATTGGGCATTCAACTAAAAAAACTAGAAAAAGAGCAAATTAAAGATCCTCAATCAAACACCAAATTAGAAATACTGAAAACCAAAAGAGAAATTAATAAAATTGAAATTAAGAAAACTTTTGAACTAATAAATAAGAGCTGGTTTTATTAAAAAAAAAAACAACAAAATGGATAAAGCTTTGGTTAATTTAATTTAAAAAAGAAAGAAAAAAGCAAAATACCAGTATCAAAAATGCAAAGGGTGAATCCAGAACCAAGGAAGAGGAAATTAAAACAATAATTAAGAACTGTTTTGCCCAACTGTATGCCAATTAATTTGACAATCTTAGTAAAATGGATACATATTTACAAAAAAATATAAATTGCCCAGATTAACAGAAGAGGAAGTAAAATATTTAAATAACCCCATCTCAGAAAAAGAAATTGAACAAGCCATTGATGAACTCCCTAGGAAAAAAATCTCCAGGGCCAGATGGATTTACAAGTAAATTCTATCAAACATTTAAAGAACAATTAATTCCAATACTATATAGACTATTTGGGAAAATACATGAGGGAATCTTACCAAATTCTTTTTATGATAAGACATATGATAGTGATACCTAAACCAGGAACAGTCAGAACAGAAAAAGAAAATTATATATCTATATCCCTAATGAATATAGATGCAAAAGTTTTAAATAAAATATTAGTAAATAGAATACAGCAACTTATCACAGGAATAATACACTATGACCAGGTAGGATTTATACCAGGAATGCAGGGCTGGTTCAATATTAGGAAAACTATGAGCATAATTCATCATATCAACACCAAAACTAACAGAAACCACATGATCATCTCCATAGATGCAGAAAAAGCTTTTGACAAAATACAACACCCATTCCTATTAAAAAACACTAGAGAGCATGTGAATAAATGGACTCTTCCTTAAAATGATAACTAGTATCTACCTAAAACCTTCAGCAAGCATCATATGAAGTGGGGACAAGCCAGAAGCATATCCAGTAAGATCAAGGATGAAACAAGGATGTCCATTATCACCACTGTTGTTCAATATCATACTGGAAACATTAGCTTTAGCAATAAGAGAAAAAAAAGGAATTGAAGGTATTAGAATAGGCAAAGAAAAAACAAAGCTTTCACTCTTTGCAGATGACATGATCACATACTTAGAGAATTCTAGAGAATCAAGTAAAAAAATAACTACTTGAAATAAGAAACAACTTTAGCAAAGTTGCAGGCTATAAAGTAAATCCATATAAATCATTAGTATTTCTGTATATTACCAACACAATCCAACAACAAGAGATAGAAAGTGAAATTCAATTTAAAGTTACTGGAGACATTATAAACCCAGGAACTCTATGAGCACAATTACAAAACACTTTTCACACAAACAAATCAGATCTAAATAATTGGAAAAACATTAGTTGCTTATGGGTAGGCTGAGCTAATATAATAAAAATGACAATTCTACCTAGCTAATTTATGCATGCAGTGCCATACCAATCAAACTACCAAAAATTATTTTATAGAGTTAGAAAAAATAAAAACAAGATTCATTTGGAATAACAAAACTTCCAGAATATCAAGGGTACTAATGAAAAGAAATGCAAGGGAAGGTGACCTAGCTATTCCAGATCTCAAATTTGTTATAAAGCAGCAATCATCAAAACCATTTGGTACTGGCTAAGAAATAGAATGGTGGATCAATGGAATAGGTTAAATATGCAAGACATAGTAGTCAATGACTGTAGTAATCTATTATTTGATAAACCCCAAGACCCCAGCTTCTGGGATAAGAACCCACTCTGAAAAAAACTACTGGGAAAACTGGAAAAGAGTATGGCAGAAACTAGGCATCGATCAAAATCTCACACCATATACCAAAATAAAGTCAAAATGGGTTCATGATTTAGAAATAAAGGCTAATACTTTAAGCAAACTGAGAGAGCAAGGAATAGTTTACCTATCAGATTTATGGAGAGCAGAAGATTTCATGACCAAACAGGAGATAGAGAACATTATGAAATGTAAAATGGATAATTTTGATTACATTAAATCAAAAAGTTTTTGCACAAACAATGCCAATGAAATTTCCAGTTTGGAAATGCAAATATGGCTGCATCCCATAAATTGGGATATATTGTCACATCATTGACATTATTTTTGATGAATTATTGATTGATTCTATGATTTGTTATTTGACCCTCTTATTCTTTAGGATTTGATTTTTTTTAAGTTTCCAATTACTTTTAATCTATCTTTCCCTGACCTTTTATTGCATGTAATAATCTGAAAAGGATGAATTAATAGTTTTTGCCCTTCTGCATTTGATTGTGAGAGATTTTCTTATGCCCTACTAGATGGTCAACTTTTTTGTGCAGGTTCTATGTACCCCTTAGAAAAAAGCACATTCCTTTCTATCCCCATTCAATTTTCTCCAAAGGATTACAATATCTAAATTTCTATAATTCTATACAGCTTAAGATCATTCTTGTTTCTTTTCTGGTTAGATATATTGAGTTATGATAGTGTGAAGTTGAGTTCCCATGCTATTAATGTTTTGCTGTCTATTCCTTCCTGTAATTCATTTAACTTTTCTTCTAAGAATCTGGATGCTATACCACTTGGTCCATATATGATTAATATTTCTATAATCTCGTTATCTAAGTTATCTTTTAGCAAGATGCAGTTTCCTTACTTTTCTTTTTTAATTGTATCTTTCTTTTTTTGCTTTTTCTTTGTCAGAAGTCAGGATTGCTACCACTGCTTTTTTTTTCCTTTACTACATCTGAATCATACATAATATATTCTGCTCCAGCCTTATATCTTGACTCTGTGTGTGTTT
The DNA here is from genome assembly GCF_900497805.2 of Vombatus ursinus. Lineage (NCBI taxonomy): Eukaryota > Metazoa > Chordata > Mammalia > Diprotodontia > Vombatidae > Vombatus > Vombatus ursinus. Next base: position 15,082,333 of record NW_020955033.1, read on the forward strand.
CTCTGCTTCAAATGTGTTTCTTGTAAACAATGTATTGTAGGATTATGGAAGTTATGATTGATCACTATATATTTCCCTCCATCCTGTTTTTCAGCTGTTTATACTATTCTCTCTCTTTTCACCCTGTCACTCCTCACCAGTGTTTTGCTTTTGACCACCACCTCACTCAATCTGCTTTCTCTATCACTCCCCCTTTTTTCCCCTTTCCCCTCCTACTTCCCTAAAGGCTAAGAAAGATTTCATTACCCAACTGAATGTGTATGTTATACCCTCTTTGAGCCAATACTGATGAGATTAAGGTTCCAACAATGCTTACTCCTTTCCTTCTTTCTCTCTATTATGGTAGGTCATTCATGCTTCTTCATGTGATATAATTTACTCCATTCTGCCTTCCCCTTTTCTTTTCTCCAAGTACAATCCTTTTTTCACCCCTTATTTAATTTTTTTTATCATCACATCAAAGTCAACTTATACCCACACCTTCTGTCTGTGTATACCCCTCTTAACTGCCTGAATAGAACATTTTTTAAAATATGACTATAGACAGCTTTTATTACTTATCTGAAAATTGTTCATATCTTTTTATCATTTATCAATTGGGGAATGGGTTTTACTTTCTATAAATCTGACTCAGTTCTCCATAAGTTTGAGACATGAGGTCTTTAGCAGAGAAACTTGCTTCAAGTTTTTTTTTTCAGTTACTATTGCTATCTGTATTTCTCTCCATCCTGTTCCTCTCCCATTTATTCTATTCTCTCTCTCCTCTATCCCTGTCCCTCCTCAAAAGTGTTTTGCTTCTAACTAGCCTGTCCCCAAATCTGCCTTCCCTTCTATTATTTCCCCTTCTCTTATCTGCTTCCTCTCCTCCTTTCCTGTAGGGTAACATTGATTTCTATACCCAATTAAATGGGTATGGTATTCCCTCTTTAAGCCCATTATGAAGAGGGTAAGATTCACTCACTCCCTCTGACCTCCCCCCTCTTCCTCTCCACTGTAAAAGCTTTATCTTTCCTCTTTTATATGAGATCATTTACCTCATTCTGTCCCTTTCCCTTTCTTCAAGTATATTCCTCTTTCACCCTTTAATTTTATTTTTTTAGATATCACCCCTTCATGTTCAACTCACACTTATGCCCTCTGTCTATATATACTCCTTCTAACTGCCCTAATAATAAAAAAAGTTCTTATTGGTTACAGTTATCAGTTTCCCATATAAGAATGTCAACAGTGTAACCTTATTAAATCCCTTATGATTTTCCTTTCTTGTTTACCTTTTTATGCTTCTCTTGAGTCTTGTATTTTAAAGTCAAATTTTCTATTCAGCTCTGGTCTTTTAATCAAAAATGCTTGAAAGTCCTCTATTTCATTGTGTACCTATTTTTCCCCTGAAAGATTATACTCTGTTTTGCTGGGTAAATGATTCTTTATTGAAATTCTAATTTCTTTGCCTTCTAGAATATCATTTTGCAAACCCTCCAATCCTTTGATGTAGAAGCTACTAAATCTTGTGTTATCCTGACTGTGGCTCTACAATACTTGAATTGTTTCTGGCTGCTTTCAATATTTTCCCCTTGACCTGGGAGCTCTGGAATTTGGCTATAATATTCCTGGGAATTTACATTTTTGGATCTCTTTAAGGATGTGATAAGTGGATTCTTTTAATTTCTATTTTACCCTTTAGTTCTAGAATATCAAGGCAGTTTTCCTTGACAATTTCTTGAAGGATGATATTTAAGCTCTTTTCTTAATCATAACTTTCAAGTAGCCCAATAGTTTTGAAATTATCTCCCTGGGATCTCTTTTCCAAGTCATTTATTTCTTTTTTTCAGATGAGATGTTCCTCGTTGTCTTCAATTTTTTTTCATTCTTTTGGTTTTGTTTCATTGTTTCTTGATTTCTCATAGTCATTAGCCTCCATTTGCTCAATTTTATTTTTATTTTACTTTTTGGTGAGGCAATCAGGGTTAAGTGACTTGCCCAAGATCACACACCTAGTAAATGTCAAGTATCTGAAGCCAAATTTGAACTCAGGTCCTCTTAACTCCAAGGTCAGAGCTCTATTCACTGTGCCACCTAGTTGCCCCTCAAATCTAATTTTTAAGGAATTATTTTCTTCTGTGATCTTTTGTACCATGTGTTCCATTTGGCCAATTCTACTTTTTTTTCTTATGACAGGGATTTTTTTACATTCATATAAAACATATTTTCACATTAGTCATGTTGTAAAGAAAATTAGAACCAATGGGAGGAACCACAAGAAAGAAGAAACAAAACAGCAACAACAACAACAAAAAGAGAGCAAATATTATGCTTCAATCTGCATTCAGACTCCAAAGTTCTTTCTCTGGGTGAGGATAGCATTTTGTATCATGAGTCTTTTGGAATTGTCTTAGATTCTTGCATTCCTGAGAAGAGCTAAGCCTATCAAAATTAGACATTGCACAATGTGGCTGTTACCATATACAATGTTCTTTGGATTCTGCTCACTTCATTCAGCACCAGTTCATAAAAGTCTTTCCAGGTTTTTCTGAAGCCCACCTGCTCATAATTTCTTACAGCACAATAGCATTGCATTACATTCATATACTACAGCTTGTTCAGTCATTCCCCAATTGATGGGCATTCCCTCAATTTCCAATTTTTGGCCACCACAAAAAGAGCTACTATTAACATTTTTGTACTCATGAGTCCTATTCCCATTTTTATGATCTTTTTCAGATACAGCCCTAGAAGTTTGCTGGGTCAAAGGGTATGCACAGTTTTATATCCCTTTGGGCATATATACAAACTGCCCTCCAGAATGGTTGGATCAGTTTACAACTCTGCCAATAATGTATTAGTGTTCCAATTTTCTGATAAGTGTGATATGGTACCTTAGATTTATTTCGATTTGTGTTTCTCTAATCAATAGTGATTTAGAACATTTGTTTCATAAGACTATAGATAGCTTTAATTTCATCTGAAAACTGCCTGTTCATATCCTTTGACCATTTCTCAATTGGAGAATGACCTGTATTTTTATAAAATTGACTCAGTTCTCTATGTAGGTTAGAAATGAAGGCTTTATCAGAGACACTGGCTGTAAAATTTGTTTCCCAGCTTTCTGCTTCCCTTCTAATCTTGGTTGAATTGACATTGTTGGTGTACTAAAAATCATTCATTTTTCATTTCATAGTGTTCTTTATCTCTTGTTTGGTCATAAGTTCTTCCATTCCCCATAAATCTGACAGGTAAATTATGCCTTGCTCTCCTAGTTTACTTACAGTAACAACATTTCTATGTAAATCATGTATTCATTTTGATTTTATCTTGGTATATGGTCCAATTTTACTTTTTAAGGAGTGTTTTTCTTCAGTAAATTTTTTACTTTTTTTCCATTTAGCCAATTCTGTTTTTTTTGAGGCATTCTTCTCCTCATTGTCTTTTTGTACCTCTTTTGCCATTTGGGCTAGTCTCAGGCAACTTCCTGGCTTCTCTCAGCCATCTTGGATCCACCCCCTCCTCTCCAGGTTTTTCTGAGAGCATCTTGCTCATCGTTTCTTGTACTGCAATAGTATTCCATCACAATCACATATAAAATGTTGTTCAGCCATTAACCAGTTGATGTACATCACTTCAATTTCTAACCCTTTGCCACCACAAAAATAGCTGTTATAAAATTTTTGTACAAATACATTATTTTCCCTTTAAAAAAATTCTTTGGGATATAGATCTCATAGTGCTGTTGTTTGGTAAAAAGTTGTGTGCAGGTTAATAGCCCTTTGTACATAGTTCCAAATTGTACTACAGACTTCTTGAATCACAATCTACAATGTTTGTCATTTTCCTTTTCTGTCATATTAGCCAATATGATAGATGAGAGGTGGTACCTCAGAGTTGTTTTAATTTGCATATCTTTAATTAATAGTGTTTTAGGGTATTTTTTAATATGACTATTGTTTTAATTTCTTCATCTGAAAATTGCCTGTTCATAACCTTTGATTATCAATTGAGGAGTAACTTGTATTATTATAGATTTGACTCAGTTCTTTATATATTTTTGACATGAGGTCTTTATCTGACATAGCTGCTATAAAAATGTTTCTTCCAAGCTTTCTGCTTTCCTTCTAATTTTAGCTACATTGGTTTTGTTTGTGCAAATCTTTTCAATTTAATGTAATAAAAATTGTCCATTTTACATCCTGAAGTGCTCTATCACTTATTTGTTCATAAATTCTTCCCCTATTAATAGATTTGTGGGTTAAATTATTTCATTCTTCCCTAATTTTCTTGTGGTATCACCTTTCATGTCTAAATCATATACCCATTTTGTCCTTACCTTGATATGCATAGTGAGATTTTGGTCTATACCTAGTTTCTGCAATATGTTTTTCCCCATACAATATTGTCAAATGGTGAGTTCTTGTCCCAAAAGCTTGTATCTTTGAGTTTATCAAAAACATAATTATTATGGTTATTTACTACTGTGTCTTCTGTACCTAATCTATTCCACTGATCCACCACTATATTTCTTATACAGTACCAAATTATTTTGGTGATTACTAGTTTGTAATATAGCTTGAAATCTGGTATGGCTATGCCACCTTCCATTACATTTTTAATACCCTTGATATTCTTGATCTTTTGTTCTTCCAGGTGCATTTTTATTATTAATTTTGCTAGCTCTACAAAATACTTTTTGTAGTTTGATTGGTATGGTACTGCATAAATAAATTAATCTAGGTAGAATTATCATTTTTATGATATTGGCTTGGCCTATGCATGAGCATTTGATATTTTTCCAGTTGTTTAGAACTGATTTTATTTGCATAAAAAGTGTTTTGTAACTGTGTTCATATAGTTCCTAAGTTTGTCTTGGCAGGTAGAATCTGAAGTATTTTATATTGCCTCAGTTATTTTAAATAAAATTTCTCTTTTTGTCTCTTGCTGCTGTACTTTGTTGGTAGTATACAGAAATAATGATGATTCTTGCACTTTTATTTTATATCATGAAACTTTATTAAAGTTGTTAACCATTTCAATTAGTTTTTTAGGCATTCTCTAAGATTCTTCAAGTATACTAGTATGTCATCTGCAAGGTGTAATTTTTCTGTTTCCTCATTGCCTATTCTAATTCCTTCAAATTCTTTTGCTTCTCTTAGTGCTATAGTTAACATTTCTAGTACAACATAGAATAATAGTGCTAAAAGTGGGCATCCTTGCTTCACCCATGATCTTGTTAGAAAGGCTTTAACTTATCCCCATTACAGATAATGCTTGGTGATTATTTTACATAGATATTACTCATCATTTTAGGGAAACCTCCATTCTATGCTTTCTATGGTTTTTAATAGGAATAGATGCTGTATTTTTGAAAGCTTTTTTTCTGCCTCTGCTGAGATGATTATATGATTTTTTTTACTATTATGGTTAATTATGCTTATAATTGTCATGATATTGAACCAGCCCTGCATTCCCAGTACAAATCCCATCTGGTCATAGTGTATGATCTTTGTGATATTTTACTGTAATCTCCTTGTTACTATTTTATTAAAAAGTTTTTCATCAATATTCATTAGGTAAATTGGTCTATAATTCTCTGTCTGTCTGTCTCTCTTTGCTTTTTCTGGTTTAGTAAAAAAAAAAGAGGAGAGATAAAGATGACCAAGGAAAAAGCAAGATGAAGGGGGATACAAAGTTAATAATTATAACTGTGAACAGGAATGGGAAGACCTTGCCATAAAACAGAGATTTGATAGCAGAGTGAATTAAAAACCAGAACCCTACAATATATTGTTTACAAAAATTCATTTAAAGCAAGGAGACACAAACAGAATAAAGGTAAGGGGTTATAACAGAATCTATTATGCTTTAGTTGAAAATAAAAAGCAGGAGTAGAAATCATGATCTCATTCAAAGAAAAAATAAATCTTAAAAAGAGATGAGAAAGGGAACTATATTTTGTTAAAAGGTACAATAGACAATGAAGTAATATCAGTAGCAAGTGTAGATGCACAAAATATTATAGCAGCCAAATTCTTAAAGGAAAAGTTAATTAAGTTACAGGAGGAAATAGTAAAATCATACTAGTCAGGGACCTCAACTTTCCCCTCTCAGAACTAGATAAATCTAAATAAAAAAATCAAGAAAGAAGTTAAGGAGATAAAGAGAATTTTGGAAAAGTTAGATATGAGAGGTCTCTGAAGAAAATTGAATTGGAAAAGAAAAGAATATATATATATATATTTTTTTTTTCCTAGCATGACACTTACATGTCACTTATACAAAAATTGACCATATATTTGGGCATAAAAATCTCATGAACAAATTCAGAAAAGCAGAAATATTAAATGAATTCTTTTCAGGTCATAATTCAATAAAATTTACATTCAAAAAACTCCATAAAAAGATAGATTAGAATTAATTGAAAAATAATACAATTAAAGAATGTGTGGGTCAAAGAATAAATCACAGACAATGTGAAACCTCTCATTGGAATACTTTTCCCTCATTTTCTTAAGTGTAGACAAACAGAAAAACAATAAATCACCACCTTTTCCCTGATTTCTGAGGTATAAATGCTTACACTGAAAATTAACAATCAGCTCTTAAGAACTAGATTGAGCTTAACCCAGCAATCTCATGCTCGTAACTAAACATTTCCATACAATATACTGGACTAGTAGGCATTAAACCTTAGCTTGGAGAACACTGTTAAAAATATATATTCAATTCTGGATAAATCCAATTTGTCTTCTTCTAGATTTCAGGTAGTAAGATATTGTTGAAGATAGAGTTTCCAACTTGATGTAAAAAATACCTGAATTCTAGTCCTATCTCAGGTACTTATTAGATATGAGAGCCTGGGCAGGTAACTTAACTTTTCTTATTTTCTTGTTTCTTATCTGCAAAATGTGAATAATAATAATACTAACTGCTTCATGATGTTATGAGGATTAAATCAGATCATATAGTTATAGATATATCAATATTTTAATATATCTTTGTGAACAAAGCACTATAAAAATGTTAGCCATTATTGGTATGACATTATTTTCTGTATCAAACTACAATTTCTTTCTTTACAACATCTTCATGTTACTCCTAGTTCTGCTCTTTAGGGTGAAATAGAACAAGTTTCTTCCCTCTTCAATAGACAGTCCTTAAAATATTGGGGGGGAAGTCATCTAGTTCCACTAAGTCTTTTATTTTTCACAATAAAATTCAACAGCTTGTACAAAAGATCCATATATAATATAAACTCCCAAGACTTCATCTTCATTTCAATTTTATTAATTTCTCCTTTGGTTTTCAGTATTTCTAGTTTGATATTTAATTGAGGATTTTCAATTTGTTCTTTTTCTAGTTTTTTTTTTAGTTGCATGGCCAATTCATTGATTTCCTCTTTCTCTATTTTATTCATGTAAGCATTAAGAGATAAAAAACTTCCTCCAAGAACTGCTTTGGCTCCATCCCATAAGTTTTGGTATGTTGTCTCATTATTGTCATTCTCTTGAATGAAGTTATTGATTGTTTCTATGATTTGTTTTTTGACCCATTCATTTTTTAGGATTAGATTATTTAGTTTCCAATTATTTTAGTCTATCTTTCCATGGCCCTTTATTACATATTTTTTATTGCATCATGAACTGAAAAGAATGCATTTATTATTTCTGCTTTTCTGCATAGGTTGTGAGGTTTTTATGCCCTGGTATATGGTCAATTTTTGTGTATGTGCCATGTACTGCCAAGAAAAAGTGCATTCTTTTCTATCCCCATTCAATTTTCTCCAAAGTTCTACTATACCTAACTACTCTAATATTCTATTCAACTACTTAATTTCTTTCTTGTTTATTTTGTAGTTAGATTTTCTAGTTCAGAGAGGGGGAGGTTGAGGTCCCCCACTAGTATAGTTTTGCTATCTATTTCTTCCTATAACTTCCTGAACTTCTCCTCTGAGAATTTGGATGCTATACCCTTTGGTGCATATATGTTTAGCAATAATATTACTTCATTGTCTATGGTACCTTTTAGCAGGAAGTAGTTTCCTTCCTGATCTCTTTTGATAAGATTTATTTTTGCTTTTACTTTGTCTGAGATTGGGATTGCTACCCCTGCTTTTTTTTTAACTTCAGCTGAAGCATAATATATTCTGCTCCAGCCTTTTACCTTTACCCTGTATGTGTCACTCTTTTTCATATGTTTCCTGTAAACAACATATTGTAGGATTATGGTTTTTAATCCATTCTGCTACTCACTTCCATTTTATGGGAGAGTTCATTCAATTCATATTTGACTACTCTCTGTGTCTTTCTCTCTATCCTATTTCCCCTCTGTTTATATTTTTCTTTCTCCTTTCTCCTTTTTCCTCCTCACTAGTGTTTTGCTTTTGACCACTGCCTCCCTCAGTCCCACCTCCCTTCTATTAACCTCCTCCCTTTTCTTCCCCTTTAGCCCTACTACTTCTTCCACCCTTCTATCCTCCCTGTCTTTTCTTTCCCCTTTTCCTTCCTACTGCCTATCAGGCAAATTAGATTTCTATACCTAACAGATCATGTTATTCCCTCCTTGAGTCAAATCTGATGAGAGTAAGGTTAAAATAATGCCTATCTCCCTCCCTTCTTTCCTTCTACTGTTATAAGTTTTTGTGCCTTTTCCTGTAACATAATTTAACCATGTCTGCCTCTTCCTTTCCTTTTCTCCCAGTACCTTCCCTTACTTAGATGGGATTAATTAACTTACTTACATCCCTTAAACTCACTTAATTAGTTTTTTTATCATTACATCAAAATTAGCTTATACTCACTCCCTCTATGTATACTCCTTTAAAGTGGTGTAATAACAATACAGTTCTCAAGAGTTACAAGTCTCATCTTTACTTGCAGGGATGTAAACATTTTACCCTCATTGATAACATACTGTTTCTTTCTGTCCAGTTTACCTTTTTATGTCTCTCTTGAGTCTTGTATTTGAAGATCAAATTTTCTGTTGAGCTCTGGTCTTTTTATCAGGAAGGTTTGAAAGTTCCTTATTTCATTGAATGTCCATCTCCTCCCCTGAAAGATTATGCTCATTTCAACTGAGTAGTTGATCCTTGGTTGGAATCCAAGCTCCTTTGCCTTACAGAATATCATATTCCATGTCCTACAATCTTTTAATGTAGAAGCTGTAAGGTCCTATGTAATCCTGATTGTGGTTCCGTGGTATTTAAATTGTTTCTTTTTGGCTGCTTTTAGTATTTTCTCTGACCTATTAATTTTGGAATTTGGCTACTATATTCCTTGGCATTTTCAATTTAGGATCTCTTTCAGAAGATGATAAGTGAATTCTTTCTATGGCTATTTTACCCTCTGGTTCTAGGACCTCAGGGTCCTTGATGATTTCCTAAAACATGCTATCCAGGTTTTTTTTTCCATCATGATTTTCAGGTAGACTAATAATTTTTAAATTATCCCTCCTGAATCTATTTTCCAGGTTAGTTGTTTTACCAATGAAGTATTTTAAGTTTTCATCTATTTTTTCATTCTTTCTTTCTGTTTGACTGATTCTTGCTCTCTCGTGGAGTCATTAGCTTCCACTTGCCCAATTCTAATTTTTTTAAAATATTTTCTTCTATTAGATTTTGTACCTCCTTCATTTGGCCCATTTTATTTTTTAAGAAATTGTTCTCATTCCTAAAGTTAACATTTCCAGTACAATGTTGAATAACAGTGGTGATAATGGACATCCTTGTTTCACCCCCAATCTTATTGGAAATGCTTCTAGCTTCTCCGGATTACATATTATGCATGCTGAAGGTTTTGGATAGATGTTATTTGTTATCACCACTGTTATTCAACATCGTACTGGAAACATTAGCTTTAACAATAAGAGAAGAAAAAGACATTGAAGGCATTAGAATAGGCAAAGAAGAAACAAAGCTATCACTCTTTGCAGATGGCATGATGATATACTTAGAGAATCCCAGAGAATCAAGTAAAATACTACTTAAAATAATAAACAACTTTAGCAAAGTTGCAGGCTATAAAATAAACCCACATAAATCATTGGCATTTCTATATATTGCCAACAAAACCCAACAGCAAGAGATAGAAAGAGAAATTCCATTTAAACTTACTGCAGACATTATAAAATATTTAGGAGTCTACCTCCCAAAACAAAGCCAGGAACTCTATGAACACAATTACAAAACACTTTTCACACAAATAAAGTCAGATCTAAATAATTGGAAAAACATCAGTTGCTCATGGGTAGGCCAAGCTAATATAATAAAAATGACAATTCTACCTAAGTTAATTTACTTATTCAGTGCCATACCAATCAAACTACCAAAAAAATATTTTATAGAGTTAGAAAAAATAATAACAAGGTTCATTTGGAAGAATAAAAGGTCCAGAATATCAAGAGAACTAATGAAAAGAAATGCACGGGAAGGTGGCCTAGCCATTCCAGATCTTAAATTGTATTATAAAGCAGCAATCATCAAAACTGCTTGGTACTGGCTAAGAAATAAAGTGGTGGATCTGTGGAATAGGTTAAGTATGCAAGACACAGTAGTAATGACTATAGTAATCTATTATTTGATAAACCCAAAGACCCCAGCTTCTGGGATAAGAACCCACTCTTTGAAAAAAAAACTACTGGGAAAACTGGAAAAGAGTATGGCAGAAGCTAGGCATAGGCCAAAATCTCACACCATATACCAAAATAAAGTCAAAATGGGTACATGATTTAGATATAAAGGCTGATACTATAAGCAAACTGGGAGAGCAAGGAATAGTTTATCTGTCAGATCTATGGAGAACAGAAGAATTCATGACCAAGCAGGAGATAGAGAACATTACAAAAAGTAAAATAGATAATTTTGATTACATTGAATTGAAAAGATTTTTGCACAAACAAAGCCAATGCAACTAAGATTAGAAGGAAGGTAGAAAATTGGGAAAGAATTTTTACAACCAGTCTCTCTGATAAGGGCCTCATTTCTAAAATATGTAGAGAAGTAAGTCAAATTTATAAGAATACAGGCCATTCCCCAATTGATAAGTGGTCAAAGGATATGAACAGACAGTTCTCAGATGAAGAAATTAAAGCCATCTATAGTCATATGAAAAAATGCTCTAAATCACTATTGATTAGAGAAATGCAAATCAAAACAACTCTGAGGTACCACATCACACCTATCAGAATGGCCAACATGACAAAAAAGGAAAATGATAAATGTTGGAGAGGATGTGGTAAAATTGGAGCACTAATGCATTGATAGCTCAAAGGGCTATCAAAATGTGCATACCCTTTGACCCAGCAATAGCACTTCTAGGGCTATATCCCAAAGAGATCACACAAATGGGAAAAGGACCTACATGTACAAAAATATTCATAGCAGCTCTTTTTGTGGTGGCAAAAAATTGGAAATTGAGAGGATGTCCATCAATTGGGGAATGGCTGAGCAAGTTGTGGTATATGAATGTGATGGAATACTATTGTGCCATAAGAAATGATGAACAGGCTGACTTCAGAAAAACCTGGAAAGACTTGTATGGTTTGATGCTGAGTGAAGTAAGCAGAATGAAGAGAACATTGTACACAATAATAGCCACATTGTATGATGACTAATATTGATAAACTTAACCCTTCCTGGAAATACAAGAATCTAAGACATCTCCAGAGGCCTTGTGATGGAAAATGCTATCCACACCCAAAGAAAGAACTATGGAAGCTGAATTGTTATTTTTTTTTCTTCTGTTGAGTTTTGTTTCCTCTTTCTGATGGTTCCTCCTATTGGTTTTAATTTCTACATACAACATCACTAATGTGAAAAATATTTAATATGAATGTAAATGATTGTGCACTGTCTTGGGGAGGGTGGTGGGGAGGAAGGGGGAGAAAAATTTTAAACTCGAAAGCTTATGGAAGTTATTATTGATAAATCAAAATAAATTAATAAAAAAATTAAAAAAAATAAATTGTTCTCCTCAGTGAGTTTTTATGCCTCCTTTTCCATTTGGCCAATTCTGTTTTTTAAGGAGTTGTTTTCTTCAGTTTTTTTTTCCATTTTGCCAATTGTATTTTTTAGTGGCTTGTTTTCTTCAGTGTACTTTTTTTTTCCAGTTGGCCAATTGTATTTTTTAAGGACTTGTTTTCTACAGTTAATTTTTCTCCTTCCTTTTCCAAGTTATTGATTCTCTTTTGCACACCTCTGATTTATTTTCCTAACTTTTCCTCCACCTCTCTTATTTGACTTCTAAAATCCTTCTTGAGCTTTCCCAAAAAGGATTTTTGGGCTTCAGACCAGTTCATATTGCCTTTTGAAGTTTCAGATGTGAGTTTGACAATGTTGTCGTCTTCAGAATTTCTGCTTTGTTCTTCACTGTCCCCATAATAAACATCTGTGGTACATTTCTTTTTGCTCATGGTGTTTGCTTATTTCCTGGCCTTTAAAAAAATTGAGCTCTCTTGCTGGGGAGTAGGGGGCACAGACTCAAGGTTCTTGTACTGGGAGCCTGGTCACAGGCTTTGTGTGTTGGGGCCTCTGATGCTGGTGTTTGGAGACTGTAGGGTTTTGGTAGCTTACCTGGTGCTGGGCTGGAATCAGCAACTCTGGAGCTCTAAGGGTAGAGACTTGAAGTCTGGCCCCTGGAGATTGCCTGATCACCTGGGCCTTTTGGTTTCTTCAGCTTCTTGCAGATGGATGTTTCAGTGCTGCAGGATGTTTCTCCACTTGGGGCTTTCCCTCTTAATTTGTGCTTCCTAGACTTTTGCTGAGGAACTGGAAGACTTGGCTGCTGGAGAACCCTGTGACATGTGGTGGTTTTCTGAGCTGATTTCCACTAGTTCCCCTGAGTCTCCGTACTGAGACACTTGGGGATCCTGGTGTTGGTGCTTGCCTGCTCCACCAACTGGGGTTCAGGATTTCCATCTGGTATGATGAGGTGGGCTTCTCTGCCTGCTTGCTGTGATGTCTCCCATAATGCTCCCCCTCCCCCAGAGCAAGAGGGGCCTTTCTCATTAATCCTTCAAGTTTCCTGTGCTACAGGACTGCTGCACCTCATCTTTCTGCTAGTTCAGCTGTTCCAGGGTTTTTCCTGGGACAATATTCTCTGGGTTTTCAGAGGTTAACAAGGGACAGTGAGAGAGACTTCTTACTCCACCACTTTGGTTCCAGGACACCTTTCAGGTCACATTCCTTATAACACCCTCTATCTTATTAATTCCCAGAATAGAATATAGCTTTAGGTATGGTCTCATCAGGGCAGACTGCAAAGGATTATCACTACTCTAAATCTAAAGGTCATGTTTCTCCCAATACAGCTTAAACTGGCATGAACTTTTTTTGGCTGTTTTATCAGTGTTGAGTCATATTAAGCTTTCAATTCCCTGAAATTCCTAGATATTGGAGAAAAACTGTAGTCTACTCACCCTTACTCAATCATGTATTTAACAAAATTATGTTTTGAACCCCACTATAAGATTTAATCTTTTTTAATTAATTAATTTCTTCTTAATTTTCAACATTCACTTCCACAAGCTTTTGAATTTTAAATTCTCTCTGCCTCCCTCCCTTCTTCTCTCCCCAAGATGGCATGCAATCTTATATAGGCTCTACAAATATATTCATGTTAAACATATTTTCACATTTTAGTCATGATGTAAATAAAAACTGGGATGAATGGGAAGAACAATAATAAAGTAGAAACAAAATGAGAGAGAGAGAGAGAGAGAGAGAGAGAGAGAGAGAGAGAGAGAGAG
>NW_020955033.1:15096070-15176985 GCF_900497805.2 Vombatus ursinus
AGAGAGAGAGAGAGAGAGAGAGAGAGAGAGAGAGAGAGAGAGAGAGACAGAGACAGAGAGAGAGAGAGTAAATAATATGACATCTGCGTTCAGACTCCATAGTTCTTTCTCTGGATGTGGATAGCATTTTCCATCATGAGTCTTTTGGAGTTGTCTTAGATCCTTGTATTGCTGAGAAGAGCTAAGTCTCTCAAAATCTGTCATACAATGTGGCTGTTATTATGTAAAATGTTCTCCTGGTTCTGCTAACTTCACTCTGCATCAGTTCATATAAGCCCTTTCTGGTTTTTCTGAAGCCTGCCTGCTCATCATTTCTTATAGCAAATAGTACTCCATTGCATTCATATACCACAACTTGTTCAGCCATTCCCCAGTTGATGGTCATCCCCTCAATTTCCAATTCTTGGCCAGCACAAAAAGAGCTGATATAAATATTTTTGTATGTGAGGATCTTTTTTTCCCCATTTTTATGATCTCTTTGGGATACAGACCTAGAAACGGAATTGCTGGGTCAAAGATCAAATGTGTGTATAACATTTTTATAGCCCTTTGGGCATAGTTCCAAATTGCTCTCCAGAATGGTTGGATCAGTTCACAACTTCACCAATAATACATTAGTGTTCAAGATTTAGCATCTTACTAGATTAACTCACTGTTTTGGTCTTTCCAGTATCTCTTTGTATCCTCATTTATTAAACCTTGAGAAATAGGTGGCAATGTACTAAGTGATGTAAATACAAAGACAAAGTGAAAAAGTTCTGTTTAAGGAACTCCTATTCTACTAGACGATAGTCAATAACAAGAAAGATAATATGTTATCATTTCAAGAAGAAGGAGAGTGATACAGAGGAAAAAGAAATGACTGAAGTCTGAGTATCTTTCTTAAAATCCTAACTCTGACATGACCTGTATGATACTAGGAATGTCATTTATACTCTCTGGGCCTCAGCTTCTTAATAAGGTGATTGAACTAGACGCCCCCTGAGGTTTATTTCAACTCTAAATTTATAATCCTTTTTGGCCATTAACAACCAATGCAACAAAAATGCTTCCTTTATGAGATAAATTGGAACTGATGGATGCTAGGGATTATAAGAAATAAAAGTGAAGGGGGTGGCTGTCTCCAGCCACCTCTCTAAACTCCTACTCAGTATGTCTTTTTTTTTTGTTTGTTTGTTTGTTTTCAATATTCCAGGCAACAGTTTACAAACCAGGAGATAACCTACTTGTCATGTGAGGGGCAGTGGCACAAGCATGTATTAAACACCTGTTATTTTCATTTGATCCTCACAACAATCCTGGGAAGTAGGTGCTATTATTATGTCTTTTGTCAATTGGGGAAAATGAAACTGATAGGGATTAAAACTTTACCATGGTCTTACAGCAGTAAGAGTCTGAAGCTGGATTTTAATTCAGGTCTTTCTAACTCCAGGTCCAGAGCTTTTTCCAGAGGCATGTTCAACACATATTTGTCTCTTGGTTAAACTAAATGTCCTGATAAGCGTTACCCTAGATGAAGGGACTAGTTCCTGGCCCTAGATGTAGTCTTCATGGCAAAATACCACATGTCTGAGTTTCTGGTCCTGGATTTTGATGGTAAGAGATGTGAAGAATGAATACTTAGTGACAGTTGATGGTTGAGGCATTGTCACTCATTTCCTATGGTAAATAAAAATATGTTATACTTATGTTTCCTTTTCTGAAGGGAGGGACTAGTAAGACTGATCAAATGCAATAAAGTATGTAATCATCTTTTGTCTATTCATTTCTGGAGATATTCATCATCACAATAATGACTGTCATGTAATATTTTGCAGTATAAAGCATTGTATAAAGATAAACTACAATTTTCTATGTGAGTATAACTCAACTTTACTTAAACTTTATATGAGAAATTCATCCTAAACTTCACATTTCTATTGACTTTACTTCATATAACACAAAAAGAAGGAACACATGAAATATTTTCCATTTCTAATAGTTGACTTTGGTCTTTCTAAAGAACTCAAGGTCCACTTAAAACATGTCTCACTACTCATTCACCTAGAAGGTGGTTAGAAATTATGGTAGAAATACTTCCTATTTTCTGGTTGAATCACTTCACTAAGAAGTAAATGATTTGGTATAATATTAAGTGCAATTGAACTAACCAAAGTGAATCTGGAGGGGGCGGAGCCAAGAAGGCTGAGTGAAAGCAGTGACTTGCTTTAGCTCTCCCCCAAACCCCTCCAAATACCTATAAAAATGGCTCTAAACAAATCCTAAAGCAGCAGAACCCACAAAAAGACAAAGTGAAACAATCCAGCCCAAGACAGCTTGGATGGTTCTGAAAAGTATATTGCACCAGGTGGGGAGAGGAGCACAGTTCAGCATGGGCATGCAGGCCCAGCGACCCTGGAGCAGGTCTCAGAGGACTGAATCGCCGGCAGCTGTGGTGGTTTCTAGACTTCTCAACCCAGGAACAACAAAGACAACTTAGAAGGTCAGTGGGAAAAGTCTGTGTCTGCGGTGAGAGAGGAGCTAGGTCTCACTCCCAAGTTCCGGCAGCAGCTGCCTCCTGAGCTTTTGGCCCACAGACTGAGGGGGAATCCAGTGGCTGATCAGAGGGGCATTGCAGGGATATCTTTTCCAGTGATGAGGCAGGAATCTCTTGCTTTGCCCGGGCTTGGATCTGGGTCACAGTTCTGAGGGGCGGTCCTGGGGCGAGGAGGAGAGCTGGCATGGTGGAACTTGTTGTGGTGGTGGAGAGGAAACATCTCACCCCTTATCATATCACTTTGGAAGAACTGAAAATTTACAGGTCCCTAGAAGTATCTCTGAAAACTGCTGTACAAACCCTGAAGCTTGGGACAGTACACACTTCACATTGGAATCAGACTCTTACCTTAGCAAAGAGTTTAAAACTCAAGAAACTGGCCGGGATCATGAGTAAGCAGCGCAAAGACTCAGACTATATTATCTTACTTTGGTGACAAAGATCAAAACATACAACTAGAAGAAGACAACAAAGTCAAAGCTCCTACATCCAAAGCCTCCAAGAAAAATATGAATCAGTCCCAGACCTTGGAAGAGCTCAAAAGGGATTTTGAGAAGCAAGTAAGAGAAGGAGAGTGAAAACTGGGAAGAGAAATGAGAGTGATGAAAAAAATCATGAAAAACAAGTCAACAGCTTGCTAAAGGAGACCCAAAAAAATACTAAAGAAAATAACACCTTAAAAAAATAACCTAACCCAAATGGCAAAAGAGGTTCAAAAAGCCAATGGGGAGAAGAATTCCCTAAAAGGCAAAATTGGCCAAATGGAAAAGGAAGTCCAAAAGATTACTGAAGAAAACGCTTCCTTAAAAATTAGAATAGAACAATTGGAAGCTAGTGACTTTATGAGGAATCAAGACACTGTAAAACAAATCCCAAAGAATGAAAAATTGGAAAACAATGTGAAATATCTCATTGCAAAAACAACTGACCTGGAAAATAGATCCAGGAGAGAGAATTTAAAAATTATTGGACTATCTGAAAGCAATGATCAAGAAAAGAGCCTAGACATCATGTTTCAAGAAATGATCACGGAAAACTGTCCTGATATATTAGAAGCAGAGGGCAAAATAGAAATTGAAAGAATCCACCGATCTCCTCCTGAAAGAGATTCCCAAATGAAAACTTTTAGGAATATTGTAGCCAAATGCCTGAGTTCCCAGGTCAAGGAGCAAATATTACAAGCAGACAGAAAGAAACAATTCAAGTACTGTGGAAACATAATCAGAATAAAACAAGATTTAGCCGCTTCTACATCAAGAGACCTCAGGGCATGGAATATAATATTTTCAAGGGCAAAGGAGATAGGATTACAACCAAGAATCACTTACCCAGAAAAACTGAGCATAATTCTTCAGGGGAAAAAATGGTCATTCAGTGAAATAGAGGACTTTCAAGCATTCTTGATGAAAAGACCAGAGCTGAATAGAAAATTTGACTTTCAAACACAAGACTCAAGTGGAACATGAAGAAGTAAACAGGAAAGAGAAATCATAAGAGACTTATTAAGGTTGAACTGTTTGCATTCCTGCATGGAAAGATGATATTTGTAACTCATGAGACCTTTGTCAGTATTAGGGTAGTTGGAGGGAAAAATTATATGTATGTATATATAGAGATAGATAGATAGATAGATAGATAGATAGATAGATAGATAGAGGGCACAGAGTGAGTTGAAGATGAAGAGTCATATCTGGAGAATAAAATTAAGGGGTGAGAGAGGATTATACTAGGAAAAGTAGAAAGGGAAAGGGGTAGAATGGGGTAAATTACCTCACAAAAAACAGAAAAGAACAGGCTTTTACAGTGGAGGGGAAATGGGGGAAGGTGAGAGGGAATGAGTGAATCTTATTCTCATAGGATTTGACTTAAGGAAGGAATAACATACACACTCAATTGGGTATGGAAATCTTTCTTACCCTACTGGAAAATAGGGGAGGGGGAAGGGGACAAGAGAGTAGGGGGATGATAGAGAGGGGGGCAGATTGGGAAAAGGGGTAATCAGAAGCAAATACTTCTGAGGAGGGACAGGGTCAAAAGAAAGAATAGAATAAATGGAGGCGCAGGATAGGATTAAGGGAAATAGAGTTATTTTTTCACAGCATGTCTACTAGGGAAGTGTTTTGATTGACTGCACATGTATAACCTATGTTGAGTTGCTTGCCTTATCAATGAAGGTGGGTGGGGAGGGAGGAAGGGAGAAAATTTGGAACCCAAAGTTTTAAAAACACATGTTTAAAAAAATGTTTTCACATGTGACTGGGAAATAAGAAATACAGGAAATGGGGTACAGAAATCTATCCTGCTCTACAGGAAAATAGAAGAGGAAGGGGATAAGAGAAGTGGGAGAGAGATAGAAGAGAGGGCAGACTAGGGGAAGAGGTATTTAGAATGTATGCCATCTTGGGGAAGGAGAGATGGGGTTAAAATTTGGAACGCAAAATCTTGTGGAAGTAAATGTTGAAAACTAAAAATAAATAAATTTATTAATTAAAAAAAAACAACAAAGTGAATCTGGTACTACATTTGAGATTTCCTGATTGTGCTGACTGTATATTTATTCTGGAGTCAACATGCCTTTCCCCTCCTTAACACAGATAAAAAGATGATAACTAATGAGGATCTATTCATTTCCTGGGGCTGAGGGATTGCAACTAGACCTTTGGTTTCATTGATATAGGGAGCAATCTGAATTGAGAAATTCCCTTTACCAGTGCAAGTCAAAACCCTTTTCGACAAAATTGCATTCTTAGAGCATTATCCAGAATACAGAGGTTCAGTAGTTGTCAATAATCACATAGCCAATATGTGTCAGAGGTAGGACATGAACTCATGTGTATGGCATTGTGAAGCCTGCTCTCTACCCATGACACAATGCTGCTTGTGTTT
This sequence comes from Vombatus ursinus, assembly GCF_900497805.2. Taxonomy (NCBI): domain Eukaryota; kingdom Metazoa; phylum Chordata; class Mammalia; order Diprotodontia; family Vombatidae; genus Vombatus; species Vombatus ursinus. Next base: position 15,101,493 of record NW_020955033.1, read on the forward strand.
TCCCTGATTTTCCTTAAGTAAAATGAGACAATAAGAATATGTATAATGTGTACTTCCAGAATTAAAAAAAATATATGAAATCATGATATACATAACAACATTTTGTTTCCTTTTTGGGGAGACTATGTCTATGATTATATAGTCTTACACTTTCTAACATGCCTTCATAATTGAATAAGTAATTTCTTTTATTTAAAATTCATGTTCTCTGGCTAAGCTTATGATCATGAGCATTCTTGAATTTAGTTAAACTTATCCTAATATGAGAGATCAGCTGCATACCCTTAGTATTATTGTCGGCTTTCTTGCTTAGTAGGAACAATGAAAGAATATGTATGATGCTATCATATTCAAAAAAATCAATTAGCTCCACAGAAATGAAATATCAGTGAAGGATTGTATCTGTGAAATGTGACTGATCAACAAATTCTCATTGAATTCTCTTCATCTTTTACTACTGCAGAAAATGTTCAATGTACAACCTGATTTTGAATAATAATAGGTCATATCCTCTTTAAATTAGAAAATGTATTAAGAGATACAAGTATTATTATACAGTTTTATATGAGGAAAATGAGGCTCAAAGATTGTAAGTGAATTCTTTTTGGCTTAACTTTGGGGACTTCAAATTCTCTGACTCTGAGTCTAGTTTGATCTCTGTTTCACCATGCAGTGGGGCAACTAGGTGGCACAGTGGATTAAGTGCCAGATCTAAAATCAGGAAGACTCATCTCCCTGAGCTCATATCTGACCTCAGACATGTACTAGCTGTGTGAACCTAGTCAAGTCATCTAACCCTGTTTCACTCAGTTTCTCATCTGTAAAACGAGTTAGAGAAGGAAATGGCAAACTACTCTAGTATCTTTGCCAAGAAAACCCCAAATGGGGTCACAAAAGTTTAGACACAACTAAACAATAAGAAGACCATACTATTTCTGGGACTGAAGTGTATATTAATTCTAGGAGCTGGCAAGTTGAGGTGCCAATCTTCTTAGCTCTTCTTAGTTCAAGACTTTGTACGTAGCCTTTTGTGGTAACCCTACTGAAGTGTCTCACATTGGCTCCCTGGGCTGCTCCAGAGGAGTGGGTTTGAGTTTTATTGGGATCATCCTAACTGAGTTCAGCCTGAAGCTATTCAAAAGATCTATGCAGTCTCAGAAAATTTCAAAAATTCCTGGATGGTTACTGGGGAAAATATCATGGGTTCTTCCTTTCTCTAAAAGGTTATAAAAGTCTGGGACAAAATTAATTATCTATTCTCTTCTCACTCCAACGAATAGACATTCAAGTTCAGAGATATGTGAGCTTATAGGAATTTTTTTTTTCCAATTAAGACCTATACCTTCAGGAACCTGACATCAACTTGAGGTTATAAAATAGATTTAGAACTCAGGTCCATTGGTTTTGATGGTTTATTACAGTCCAGAGTTACCTTGAAGCAATTGTCAACACTGAAAAAAAAAAGTATTAGGAAGTTAGTTATTTGCTACATTTACTAGAAAAACATCTGAATTTAAGGGGGGAGAAACAGACATTCATGAAATGTGGGGTCATATTTTGACAATGATTTGGAGTAAATGATCTGTGCAAACAAACAAAAAAATAAGAGGAACAAAAATCAGAATTCAGGTTCAAGACAAATTCCAGCCTGAGATCTAACCTCAGGGTAAAAAATCCTTAATGAAGGGTAAAAATGCCTCTAAGTCTTTCACTGACTTGAGACAACATTACATTATTATAATGAAAATACTTTTAGTTGATGAAAGCCTTGGCACAGTCAAACATATTTTGGGGTGGAGATAAAAATACAGATTGTTGCTATTGTTCAGTCATTTCAAAGTCTTCATGACCCTATTTGGAATGTTATTGGCAAAGTTACTGGAGTGGTTTGCTAATTCCCTCTCAAGCTCATTTTACAGATGAGGAACTGAGGCAAACATGATTAAGTAATGCCCAGGATCAGACAGCTAGTAAGTGTCTGAGGACAGATTTGAACACAGGTCTTCCTAACTCGAGGTATGGTGCTCTATCCCCTTTGCCACCTATTCATCTGCTGTTGTCTTTGAAAATTCACTGTTGTTAATTTTATTTTCTTTGTCTCTTGTTATCACAGACTTCTAAAGGAGAACCATACATGGAATAGAAATGGGAGTAAGTGCAGAAATGAATGTAAATCGGACTCGCTGTGAATTGATTTCCTAGATAGAGCAGTTACTCCCTTTTAGAGTCCCAGATTCAGTGCAGATGCATATTTTTCAAATCTAAGTTATAAAGCTGAGCAATTCAACCGATTTTCAATAAGAATGTTCAAAATTATTTATTTAGCCTTTTTCTGCTATCTGAACTTTATACTAGAGCAGATTATTGATTTCAGTGAAATAATTTTCACTTTCAAAATTACCAATAATGCTTTTATGTAGAGCAGTAAAGTATAATGAGCTTATATTTGACATTAATGGCTAAAAGATAAGGTTATTCTATTAATACTTTACACCTATATATTGCTTTTTTGTAAAGGCATATTATTTGAAAATTTTTATAGGGTATTCCTGTGAAGATAAACTACATAAGTTGTCTTTTTTTTAAATTGCAAGTAACTTTTTTCTGTATAAACCAGCTTTAAAATAGTGCAAAAACTGAGATGTAAAATTATATTAGGGAAATGTCTCCATTTCTTTAAAAAATATTCTAGAGTCTTGTCAGCACAATAAAATGACATGCAGTTATTTACTGAGCAAAGATGATTGTTGCATGAGTATGCCACTGCTGCTTTGAAATCAACCCTCTTCTCTGCCTTTTACTGAAAAAATGCAGATAATGTTTGTCAGATTACACTGATGAAAAAATTTCCTGAAAATACTGATTAAAATTCATATTAGCTATGACATTATGGGAAATGTAGCATTATGTCTTAAAATAAGGCATTATATTTTCCTCTTAAGTATCACAAACTTGAATTGTGAGATGCTATTCTATTGCAAACAATTTCTGCTCTTGAGATTCAAATTTACTGATTTTCCTTTTGCCATTCAGTCCCTGAAACTGTTTCCATTGGCATGGAATTTTATTATGAGATTTTGATTCCTGAACTACTCAGTAAAAATCTGTAAGAGCTATTAGATTTAAAAAAAAAATGAACCAATTATAAACCATTTCCATGGACACTGACCCTCTTAAAATGGCTAATCTTAATCTCTATGGAATAAACAGGTTTCTAAAACTACATCATGCAATTTTGAGTTTGCTGTTTAACATTTTTAAATGATGATGCAAACAGTCATTGTACTTTCCTGCCTTTTGTATTCCTTGCATCTTCTTTTTCCTGCTTCCACATGCCTCCCAGAGGCAGAATCAGATGTTGGGGAAGCACAAGGGGTAAAAACATTAGGGTAACTTCACTTTGGTTCAGTTAAATGCCCTGTGGGGAAGACTCTTATGTTCAATATTCTATATGAAACCAGGCTTAAATAATTCAAATTGACTGTGACCATCAATCTGCAAGTTAGAGATGTGCAACCCTCCGCTTAAATGATTTGATTTATGGAGTTAGGCATAATACATTTTTTTTTACTCTAGTATTTTTTCAGGATTGTAGTTATGATGTAGTATCTTTTCAGGATATGCAAGTGTCATTTCTGATTTCACTTTCTGATGGGATATTTAGCCAAACATATATTTGTGTTTTTTTTAGTTGAAATTCATTTTGTCATTGCCCTTAATTCTAATCACTTTATATCCCTTTGTGTTATTTCTTTGCTAATTGGTATTAACAACAATTGATAACTTATCCTCCTTTGCAAAATTCATTAACAGGATCCTTCCCATTTCTAGATGATTAATCACAATGTTAAATAAGATTACCAGCTAATATCAACCCCCCTCCCTTATCATACAATTTCTCTCTAATCAAATCTATACTTTCCAAGTTTATACATTTAACCAGGTAATTCTAGAAATTCCTCTTACCCTCCACTTCTCTAGTCATGGAGCAACTATGATTTCCTCTCATTTATCTGGATACTTTAAGAGGAAATATATTTTTCTTATTGCAATTATGTCTTAATTTCTACTTAATGTCATTAATGCAAATATGTTATGATGTTAAATATAATTTAATAGAAATTGAATTTCTAAGGTCCTCATTATGCTGATAAATATTGAATTATATCTTAGAGGAAAGAATTTTTGTCTATAAAAACCCTAACAATATATCTTCTTTTCACCATTTTTTAAAGTTACAGTATAGTAGTTACGTGTGTTTTCATTAAAAAAAATAATAGAGCAATTCATTGGTGTTTGAAGGTGCTAAAGAAAATTAGTGCCTCTTGATAACTACAGTATTAGACTCCTTTCTGTCCTTGGATCACATGATAGACACATTTCATGATTAAACAAATGACATGTACAATATTTATATATCTATATCTATATTTACATATCTACACACATACACATAATTGACAGTAAATCCTATTGAAGTATGCTACATCTCTTTTATTGTGCATGGTTCTGGTTGTGATAGCTGGTTAAAAAAATGATTTCTTGGGGCAGCTAGGTGATGCATTGGATAGAGAACCAGCCTTGGAGTCAGGAGGACCTGAGTTCAAATCCAGCCTCAGACATATAATACTTCTATCTGTGTGACTCTGGGCAATTCACTTAACCTCAATTGCCTCACTAAAAAAAAATGAAGTCTACTCATCTGGACCAGTCTCCCACAAATTGGTTCCAACAATCAAGTAATCTATATATCTATAAGGGATCCCATATAGCATTATGGGCCTCTCAGGTCCAGAATCTCAATAAAATCTCAAAAGAGGAAAGTATCTTGTTTTATGTTCAAGCCTTCTGATATGTCCTTTCAGATTGCTATTAGAGTTTTTCTCGCAAATACTATACACACACACACACACACACACACACACACACACACATGATCAACCACAATAGTGCTTTAAATATTTATGTCAAACTTCTGTTTTGAAAGTTTCACTTTTTCAAGTTTCACTTACAGATTTAAGAAGGAAAATGTAAAAGTACTAATAAAGAATACACTGATATCTTATGTCCCTACCACAAAGATAGCACTTAATAAATATAGATATTATATAGGAACCAGATGAAGCAAGAAAGGACAAACTCAGCACCATCAATTGCTATTTCACATTTAATTTTCTTGTTATCTTGGAAGTGGAAGTCCCTCATATAAGATGGTTTGTTTGCATCATCTTGTAAGACTTTCTGACCTACTGACTGACTGAATGTCTCATTTAACTTTTCACGTAACTCAAGATTATAAGTTCTAGAAAATTTGTTTATCTACAATGAAGGACAGAACTTCCTTAATTGGAGTTCTCTATACTAATGAAATCACAGAACTGGACAAAAAAAAAAAAACAAAACTAAACTAAACATAGCAACATTTTTGTGATAGCAAAGCATTAGAAACAGAGTTCATGTCTATCAAATAGGGAATATCTAAATAAACTTTGGTACATTAGTATAATGGAATATTAATATTATTGAACCATAGAAAAATAAATGTATAAAAGTTGATAGGATCATAGAAAAATATGTAGGACCTGTTGCAATATAATGAAGAAAACACTATAGTGTTTTCAATACAATAACAATAGCAATGTAAACAAAGTCATACAACAAAAGTGAAAGTTGTATAATTATATCAACCAGACTTAGCCTTTGAAACCAGATGAGGTAATGCACTTTTTTTCACTTATTGCAGTGGTGGACATTATTGTATGTTTATATGTGTAGGGGGGAGGAAGCATTATGGGGATAGAGCATAAGTTGCTAGAGGTGGGTGATATGGTGGTATGTTTTGCTTACACCTTTATTTTTAGTTACAATGGAAGATTCACTGGATATGGCAGGGAAAAGGTCTGTGATAATGTCAAATATTTAGAGGTATGTGGGACCTCAAAGCTAATCAAATGCAATCTCCTTATTTTAAAGATGAGGAAACTGAGGCCCAGGAAAGGTAAGTGACTGTACCAAAGTTCTATGTGTATTAAGTTTTAAAGGAAAGCTTTTATTCATACTCAAGATCCAATACTATTTCTACTCAATCATATTGTCTACTTCAGAAATGATTCCAATAAAAAAAGTTAAAAATAAAGTTTTAATAAATATCTAAGTTTCCCTATAAGAAAATATTTTGATTGTGATATTGATGATTGGTTCATTCATTCATTCAATAGACATTAAATTTAAGTACATATGTTATGTCTTGCATTGTTTTGGGTAGTGGGAAGAAATAAGTGTGATATGATTTCCCATGTCAAGGAATTTAAAATATAATAGGGAGAAATAAAGCATATGCCTGATAGAATACTAGCAACATTTTTATAAGGATAAAGATGCTAGCATAGAAAAGTTCAAAATGATACAATGCAGACAGTAATGGTAACCAAAAATAAAGACTAAACAAATGCCATTTGAGAGTGAAAGAATGAAGACATCAGAACCTTGGTCTTTCATTTAGTTTTTAGGAATTCAAAACTTTAAGCAAACTTTTAATAAAAGCCCAAAGTGACAAAAGACCGGAAAATGTGCAATGTTTTTCTAGTCATTTCTTCCATAACTAGTACTGGTAGTAGTACTAGTACTAGTAGTGGTAATTTTTCTGATTAGATAGCAAGTTCTTGGATTGAAATAAAAACTTTAATAAGAAAATATTGTTACTAAGAAATAGAAATGTTAATGAAGTGGGAATTTCATATATATGCAATTATGTGAATTTATGACTATGAATTTAAATTAATTTTTCCACTTATATATTCATATGTTTATATATTTAAGTTTTATTTATCTCTTATTCTAAAACTTTCTCTCTTTAGTAAATCCATCTTCTTTTAATAGAAAACCTATTGAAATTCTGGTTAACTGAATTACAATGTAACTATGATATACTTTCAAGAGACATTTATCCCAGTGTTATTGAGTAGAATTATCAAATTATGTATTGTGGATAATTGATAGCAAATGTCTTCACTTTCTTGTGTACTTGGAAAAAATGAATAAACTTAGTGGAACAAAAAAAAAGACTAGAATTTTCTTGCTTTTATTCAGTCCTGATTTAGAGCTTTTACTTAAAAATAAAACAATATAAAATAAAACAAAACAATAACAAAAGCCTTACTGATAAACATCAAAATGTTTAAGTTTTTATATCAATTTGGAAAGTACAAAGAAATAAACAATAAACCAGCCACATTATGGCTGTAGTTTTTGCAGCTAAGCAATTAACGAAAAGTTTGAAAGGAAAAAAAAAACTCAGAATAATTTTTTTTTATTTTTTGCTTCTTTTTCTGACCATATGTAAGGGCATATGTTTCCCAAGGTATGTTAGAAATCATGCTTTCAGCTAGGTTCACATACTCTAAGGATTGATCCAAATGAAAAACATATTCTTTAACTCTCAAGAAAGGTTTTGAAACCTATAATGTTTCTGTTTCTACTTCAAATAAACCAGGAAATTTAACAAAGGAAGGAAAAAATCCATTCTAAATAACTATATTCCAGGGTGAGGCTTAGGAAAAATGGTGAAATTTTGTGAAAAAGAATAATTTTCCAACAAAGTTCAATTCTTCTCATCCCAGTTATCATTTATTTGGATTTTTCTTTACTCCACTTCCTTCATAATTCCTGTCAGATGCCAAATGTCTCACTGTAGGATTCTAACTTATCTTAACTCTATCAGCAGACACCACCAATTCTTACTTTTCCTATTTTTTTTCTCCTCACTAAAATTTAGTCATTAAGTTATAAAAGGTAATCCAAAACTATTTTTCAGTTGCCAATAATATTAGATATTACTCCTCTAGAAAACATATTTCAGTGCTTCAACTTTTTATAATTTCATCTGTGTACATATTAACTTGAACAATGCAGCTCAAGACCCTTCCAGTCTGTTGTCTTTAAGAGTACCTGTGGTTAATAAAGGAAAAAAAAAACACACACATGAAGGACAACTGTCTTGTGAAGATCTCCAAATATACCTAGGATGTATCCCCAGGAATAAAGAACATATGTATGCCTGTGCCTAGAGAATGCACTTTTATTTTAAGAGAAACCTCTGATGTCTTAAGTCAAATAATGAACTAATATGAGAAATTTCAGGTAATTCAGTCTTCACTTAAAGAAGGGAGTAACAGCAGAAATTTCAGGTAATTCAATCCATGAGTACAGGAGAACTTTTTTAAAAAGTCCTCTAATGAGGGGCAGGTAGGTGGTGCAGTGGATAGAGCACCAGCCCTGAATTCAGGAGGGCCTGAGTTCAAATCCGACCTCAGACCAAACACTTGACACTTACTAGTGACCCTGGGCAAGTCACTTAACTCCAATTGCATAAAAAAAAGAAAGAAAGAAAGGAAAAAAGGAAGAAAGAAAAAAGAACCATGCAATCCTAGAAACAAGTACAGCAAAAAAAAAAGGGGGGGTCAGCTAGGTGGTGCAGTGGATAGAGCACTAGCCCTGGATTCAGGAGGACCTGAGTTCAAATTCAGCCTCAGACACATAACACTTACTAGCTGTGTGACCCTGGGCAAGTCACTTAACCCCATTGCCTAGCCCAAAAAAAAAAAAGCCTGTAATGAATGATTGCCATTTCAAACATGATTGTATTATACTTGAGGCTAATAACAGCGCCTACCTTGCAGAGTTGTGGTGAGGATAAAGAGTAAAGCACTTTGCAAACCTCATAGCACTATATAAATGTTAGTTATTATCATTACTATTATGTTCTTATTTAATAGAATGAATAGCTGCAGAAATATTTGTATAAAAATAGCAAAATTTAGTAACAACTTCTAGTGAGTAGCAGAATTAACCATAAGTAACTTTACCTAGTATAATATTACTTTCCAACAAAATAACAGATACATAAGATATAGTGTCATTGAAATAGTTGTATAGAATGATATAAATGAAGGTCAACAAAAATAATAGCAACAAAAACATTGCAACTGTAACAAAAACAACATTAAAAGTAGCAATGATTTATGTAAACACATTTACAATTTTGGAAGAATGGATGAATTTTTGTTAATATTATTTATTTTGTCATTTTACTAAGAAACTATAGTTTAAAGGTTAAAAAACATTTTATCTATGAGATTTATTTGAAACTGAGAGAATTTTGTTTGGTAATCACCAGAAAGGCTATCGTTTCTAAAACAAAAGGGACTGAGATGGTGACCTTGCCGGCCTGTGATAAAGCAGATCATATTTAATAATATCAATACCTCTTATCTTACACTGGAAAACAAATGAACATTGTAACTATGCAAAATGTACCATTGTGAAGGTGTTTGAATGTTATGTGAAAATATCTATTAAAACAGTAAAAAGGTAGAAATATTCTATGAAGAACTCAGCAAGACCCTACAAACCAAATTCACATATATCGATGCTCAGCATAATGTATACATTTATAGTCACTTAAATGCAAAGTAGCAATTCTGCTATCTAGCTATTATTTATAACTTTGGGTACTTTAAGAATGCCTTTATCAAAATTATTGACAAAAAATATTGATGAGTACAGTATCATTTGTAATTATTTTTTTTCTAATTCAGACAGGTTGAACCTATTTACAATATTATCCAGACTATGTCACTATAATCTTTCCCACAAGGATAGCATGAGAAACTTGGTCATTTTTTTTAACTAGGTAACTAACAAGAAAGGAATGACCTGGCATGACTTGTACTTAATAAAATCATGTTGGCTCTTTGTAATAACTATTCCCTTTATATATATATTAACCTTGGATTTAATAAAATATTCTAGAATTTTGCAAGAAATCAAAGTCATTTTCTGTCTATAGTTTGTAGATTCTATTTTCTTTTTGTGAAAATCATGACAAATGCATCTTTCTACCACCTTGCGATCCTTCATTTGGTCTCCATTTTTTAAAAATAAATGACGGTGTCTCAATAATCACATTCACACTAGAAGATTAATCTAGTCCTAATGACTTGACCTCATCAAAGACTTCTCAGGATTTATTTGCTATTCCACCTTATCTTGGACTTCAGCTCACTATTAGCCATAATTTTTTTTTCAGCTAAGGATCATTGATCAATATTGAGAAAGTAAGCAAAATAAACAAAAAATCCTATTTTCATTGCCACTTGCCATCATATCATCTACCCAGAATAGAAATACTATATTTTATTTTTGATGTACTTGCAATCATTTCTCTTAAAAAATCAAAATTGTTCAAGTCAGTGGAGAGAAACCAGGAAGTTGCCTGAGCTCTACCCAGTTTCCCTCAGAAAAACATTAAATCAAGCCTCTTAACAGATTCTGGAGTGACAGAACCCATCAAAAGATGGAGCAAAACAATTTTCCAGTTTAAGAAAACTTTGAAGGACTTCAGGAAAGGTCTGTCTCACTTGAGTAAAAAGGGAGCACAGCCCAGGGCAGATGGTATCCAGGCAAGCCAGAGAAAGGCTGTTAGCCACAGAAAAAACAGCAACCAAGGCACCTGGTCCTGGCTCAGCAGGCCAGAATTAATGTCTCTAGTCTCAGCAGGGAAGGCAAATTATGAGCCCTGGAACCCTGGCACAACAGGTACAATTAGCTGAGCCACCCCCGGCATAGTGAGTAAGCTGTCAATACCAGAGGCCCCAGCATGGGAAGCCAGTGACCAAGCCCCTGGCCCCCAATGTAAGAAGCTTGGGATAGTGCTCACTGTGTCCCAGGAGCAGAGATCAACTGAAAAGTCACCAAATAGGCTGGAAAATTAGTATGAAAAAAGAGTGCCATGACAATAGAAAGCTACTACAGTGAAAGAGAAGATCAAAACTCAATTCAGAAATCCAGACAAGGACAACATTAACTTCTAGGAGCCATGATGGAAAAGTAAGCAGTAAGTAGCTATCACCCTCCCTTTTTGACTTCTTAAAATAAACAGAAAATATTGCCCTAGGAAAAATCTTATAATAACAGAGGCAACTTGATAAATTTAGAGGATCAGCAAGGAAGGTCCCTCTCATTAAGGTAAAAGCAGAGTGCATTCTAGGACAGGAATTGTCCCAGCAAGCCAGCAGCAAGGCCCACATAAGCAAACCAGTGGGAGGTCCTAAACCCCAGAGAGGTGAGCAGGCAAATGCCAACATCAGGACCCACCAAGAGCAGTGAGGGGAACTGGTAGATACCAGCTTAGAGAACCACCATGTGCATAGGCACAGCCCCAGGCAGGCAGGTGTTCCTCTGCAGTGGACCTCCAAATGATTCAGCATAGCCTTAGGTGGGTAAGTGTCCTCCAGCAGCCAGACCTTCTTCTGTTCTAGTGCAGTTCAAGGTGGCAGGGTGGACCTCCGAGTGCTTCAGTGCAGTCCCAGGGAGGTAGGCATCCTTCAGTGTGGCTGGACCTACTTGTGCTTCTGCACAGCCCAGAGTGGGCAGGTGTCCTCTAGTGGTGGCTCTGCCCCAGCTTGAGTGCAGCCCCAGGCTGGTGAGCAGTCACACCTCCCCCTGCCTCAGCATGGCCCAGGTGAGCTGGTGTCCTCCAGCAGTTGAACCTCCCCATGCTTCAGTGAAGACCTGGGGAAATGCAGTAAAACCAGATCTTGCTTTTAGCACACACCAGATGTCACCATTAGGACCCCAGCTCAGCACCAGGTAAGTTACCAGACTCCTAGACCTCCAACTGCCAGCAACTGAGGCTCTAGTACATTAAGCCAGTGACCAGGCCCCTATTCCCCAGCATAAGACCTTAGGACAGTGTCCCCTGTGCTTCAGCAGGAGAGCTCAACTTTAAAAGCTAGGAAATACACAAGTATCATGAGCAAGAAGCAGAAAAGAACATTCAGCAAAGAAAATTTTTATGGTGACAGGGAAGATCAAAACATAAACTCAGAAGAGAACATCACTGTCAATATACCCACATCTGGAGTATCAAAGGGAAATACGAATTGGTGCAAAGGCCACAAACCTTCTTAGAAGAGCTCAGAAAGATTTTAAAAGTCAATTAAGAGAAGTAGAAGAAAAATTGGGAAAAGAAATGAGAGGTATGCAAGAGAGAATCAACAGATTGAAAGAGAAAGGACAAAAATTGACTCAAGAGAGCACCTCCTTAAAGTAGAATTGGCCAAATGAAAAAGAAGGTACAAAAGCTAACTGAAGAAAATAATTAATTAAAAATTAGAATTGGGCAAGTAGAAGCTAGTGACTATGAGAGATCAAGAATCAGTCAAACAAAATCAAAAGAATGAAAAAATAAGAGAAAATGTAAAACACCTCATTGGAAAAACAACTGAGGTGGAAAAAAGATCCAGGAGAGATAATTTAAGAATTATTGTTCTGCCTGAAATCCATGATCAAAAACAGAGCCTGGATGGTATCTTTCAAGAAAATGTCAAGGAACTGCCCTGAGGTCCTAAACCAGAGAGTAAAAGAGCCATTGAAAGAATCCACTGATCACCTCCTGAAAGAGATCCCAAAATGAAAATGCCAAAGACTATTGTAGCCAATTCCAGAATTATCAGGCCGAGGAGAAAATACTGCAAGCAGCGAAAAAGAAACAATTTCAGTAATCATGGAACCACAGTTGGGATTATACAGCATCTTACAGCTTCTATATTAAAAAATCACAAGGCATAAAATGTGATTTTCCATAAGACAAAGGAGCTTGGATTACACCTAAGGATCAACTACCCAGCAAAATTGAGCTTAATATTTCAGAGGGGAAAATGGACATTCAATGAAATAGGGGACTTCCAAATCTTCCTGATGAAAAGACCAGAGCTCAACAGAAAATTTGATTTTCAAATAAAAGACTCAAGAGAGGCATAAAAAGGTAAACAGGAAAGAAAAAAAAAACATGTTATTCAATAAAGGTAAACTGATTACATCCCTACATGGGAAGATGATACTTGTAAGTCTTGAGACCTGTTATATTTATTTCAACATTTAGAAGGGGTATACACTGACAGAGGGTGTGAGAATAAATTGACTTTGATGTGATAATAAAAAAATTAATTAAGGGGTGAAAAAATGATTGTTCTGGGAGAAAAGGAAAGGAGGGGACAGAAAAGTGTAAATTACATCACATAAAGAGGTGTAAAGAGCTATTAGAGTAGAAGGAAAGAAGGAAGGGAGGCAAGCATTGTTTGAATCTTACTCTCATCAGATTTGGCTCAAAGAGGGAATAACATACACTCACTTGGGTATACAAATCTATCTAACACTAAAGGAAGTAGGAGGAGAAAGGGGAAACACAAGGGAAGGTGATAAAAGAGAGGTCAGAAGGGAGGGAAGAATTAGTAAAGGAAAGGGGAAAGAAAAGGGAGGGGTCCTAAAATAAGAAAGGGCAGATTGAAGGAGGCAGTGGTCAGAAGCAAAACACTTCTGAGTAGGGAAACGGAAAAAAGAGAGAGAAGAGCATAAATCAGGGGATAAGGATAGAGAGAAAGACACAGTTAGTAATCATCACATGAATGAGAATGGGATGAACTCTCCTATAAAATGGAAACAGATAGCAGAGTGGATTAAAAACCAAAATCCTACAGTATTTGGTTTGCAAGAAACATTATTTTTAGCGTTGGTATTATTGAGAGTTTTATTTTTATATTTACATTGCATATACTATACAAGAAACCTGAGCATGGTATGGAAAGTGTGAAAGCATTTATTCTAGAGGATTTACTTATCTCAATATTCATATAAAAATAGGCATTGCAAGTATAGTGGATAGAAAGTTGACTTTGGAGCCAGGGAGAACTGGATTTCAAGTCCAGTATCTGATACACTGAGAGTATAATGCTGAGCAATTCACAGGCAAATATCTAGGACTGTAAGTTATGGAGGTGATAATTTGTATTGGCACAGGGAGTTTCCTCTAGCAAAGAAATCAAAGGTCCAGTTCCTATTCCCAGTACTTCTATCCACAATCTTATAGTTAATAAACTGTAGGGACCAGAAAATTGAGTGCCAGGCCACTGACAATCTAAAATGTAAAGAAGCATGGTGGATAAAGAATGACCTCGGAGTCAGGAAGACCTGAGTTCTATGTCAGCTTTTGACATATCATCATCATCATCATAATAGCTAGCAATTATATCTTGCCATTTCATATACATGAAGCAAAGAGAAGCCAGATGACACAGCAGACACAGGGCCTGCCTAGAGTCAGGAAGAGCTGACTTCAAATTCAGCAGACATTTACCAGCTGTGTGACCCTGGACAAGTCACCCAACCCTATTTACCTCAGTAAAATGCTCTGGAAAAACAAATGGCAAACCACTCCAACATCTTTGCCAAGAAAACCCAAAGAAGTTGTGAAGAGTCAGACATAACTGAAACTACTGAACAGCAACATAGGAAGGTTGACAGCTTGTACCAGCATTTCAAGCCTGAAATTAGTTTTCTTAATAGCTTAAAAGTCACTAAGATTTTTGGAACACCTGGTATTGGCAAATGACTCTTGTATAAATCACGACCTCAAAGAAATTTATTTTAAAAGTAGTTTTTGATTCATATTCACTTTCATCAGTCCTAGCTGAAAAGAACTAGGCAAGGAGGGAGAGAGTTCCTCATTAGGGTGGTACATTTGCTGTCAGTGTGTTTGGGTGTCTGGTGCAAGTGCCTTCCATCCCCCATGTGGGCCTTGGTTTCCTCACCTGGAGTGTGCACTGGTTAGAGAGGTATCTGATCCACGTCCAGTCCCTCCAAGCCTGAGGGAAGGAGAAGGGGCCTGGGTGGCCATGTTCCCTCTCACTGCCAGGCCCCAGCACTCATGGCCCTGGCCTCCTGGGGGAGCATGTGCCACAGCCACCCCAGACCACCTGGGGCCCTGGTTCCCGCTTCAGCTCCCTGGAAGAGTTATCCATCCATTACATCCAGATGCAGATAGTTGGCCCCAGAATCCAGCATCTGGGAGCACTCGATCAACAGGCAGGCCAAGTCACTGTTGAGGATGGACGGGATAATTTTGCAGCTGGACACAATGGAGGGTGCAGGTGCCAGGGATGCTCTGTCACAGCGAATGCAATGACCCCTGCAGGAAACATATTTGAAGAGAGATATGCACAGAATAATGGTAAAAGGCTAGAATAGAATATATTAGGCTTCAGCTGAAGTAAAAAAAAAAAAAAAGGAAAGGTAGCAATGCTGATCTCAGACAAAGCAAAAGCAAAAATAGATCTGATTAAAAGAGATAAGGAAGGAAACTACATCCTGCTAAAAGGAACCATAGACAATGAAGTGATATCAATACTAAACATATGCACCAAGTGGTATAGCACCCAAATTCTTAGAGGAGAAGGGAAGTGAGTAACAGGAAGAAATAGAGAGCAAAACTATTTTAGTAAGGGACCTGAAACTCTCCCTCTCAGAACTAGATAAACCTAACCACAAAATAAACAAGAAAGCCATTAAGGAGGTGAATAGGATTTTAGAAAAAATATATATGATAGGCCTCTGCAGAAAATTGAATGGGGATGGAAAGGAATGTATATTTTTCTCAGACACATGTCACCTGCAACAAAAATGGACCAGATTACTAGAGCATAAAAACCCCATAATCCAATGCAGAAAGGCAGAAATATTACATTCATCTTTTTTAGATCATGATGCAATAAAAATTATGTGAAATAAAGGAACATGGAAAGATAACCGAAAAAGTAATTGAAAGCTAAATACTTTAATTCTAAAGAATGAGTGAGTCAAACAACAGATCATAGAAATAATCAATAATTTCATCCAAGATAATGACAATAATGAGATAACAAAACTTTTTGGTTGCAGCCAAAGCAGTTTTTAGGAGAAGTTTTATATCTCTAAATGTTTAAGTGAATAAAATAGAGAAAGAGGATATCAATGAATTGGGCATGCACCTAAAAAAAAAAACTAGAAAAAGAACAAATTAAAAATCCCTAATTAAATACTAAATTGAAATTCAGAAAATCAAAGGAGAGGTTAATAAAAGTGAAAGTTAAGAAAACTATGGAACTCATAAATGAAACTAAGTTTGTTTTAAAAAAAATAGATAAACCTTTGGTTAATTTGATTTAAAAAAAAAGAAATATGAAAAAATAAATTACCAGTCTCAAAAATGAAAAGGATGATCTCACAACCAATGAAGAGGAAATTACAGTAATAATTAAGAGCTGTTTTGTCTAACTGTATGGAAATAAATCTGATAATCTAAGTGAAATTGATGAATATTTACAAAAATATAAATTGCCCAAATTAACAGAAGAGGAAATAAATTACTTAAGTAACTCCATTTTAGAAAAAATGTATTGAACAAGCCATCATTCCCTAAGAAAAAAATCTCCCAGGGTAGGTGGATTTAAAATTGAATTATACCAAACAGTTTAAAAAAATTGATTGTAGTACTGTATAAATTATTTGGGAAAAACAGATAAAGGAGTCCTATTAAATTCCTTTCATAACACAAATATGATGCTGTTACCCAAACAGCCAAATCACATAGAGAAAATTATAGAATCATTTCACTAATGAAAATTTTAAATAAACTATTAAAAATTTTAAATAAACTATTAGCAAAGAGATTCAGAATTTATCAGCAGGATAATACACTATGATGAGGTGGAATTTATATGAGGAATGCAGGGCTGGTTATATATTAGGAAAACTATCTGCTTAATTGACTATATCAATAACAAAACTAACAGAAATTATATAATTATCTCAATAGACACAGAAAAAGCTTTTGACAAAATACAGCACCCATTCTCACTAAAAATACTGGTGAGTATAGGAATGAATAGAGTTTTCCTTAAAATGATAAGCAGTATCTATCTAAAACCATCACAAAGCATTATATGTAATAGGGATAAGCTAGAAGACTTCCCAGTAAGATCAGGGGTTAAAGGATACCCATTATCACCACTATTGTTCAGTATTATACTAGAATTGTTACAATAACAATAATAGAAATAAAAAGAACTGAAGAAATTAAAATAGGCAATGAGGAAACAAAACTGTCACTCTTTGTGAAATGATGGTATACTTAGAGACCCCTAGAGAATCAACTAAACAATTACCTGAAACAATTAACTTTAGCAAAGTCACAGGATATTAAATAAACTCACATAAATCATCAGCATTTCCAACAAATCTAAGAAGCAAGAGATAGAAAGAGAAATTCCATTTAAAATAACTGTAGACAATATAAAATATTCAGGAATCTA
Source organism: Vombatus ursinus (assembly GCF_900497805.2). Taxonomy (NCBI): domain Eukaryota; kingdom Metazoa; phylum Chordata; class Mammalia; order Diprotodontia; family Vombatidae; genus Vombatus; species Vombatus ursinus. Next base: position 15,118,679 of record NW_020955033.1, read on the forward strand.
CCTGCCAAGACAATTCCAGAAATTATGTGAATACAATAACAAAATACTTTTCACACAAATAAAGTAAGATCTAAACAACTGGAAAGTATCAGTTGTTCATGGGTCAGCTGACCTAATACAACTAAAATGACAATTCTAACTAAATTTATTGCTGCATTGCCATTCCAAACTACCAAAAACATATTATAGAGCTAAAAATATAATAACAAAATTCGTCTGGAAGAACAAAAGGTCAAGCATATCAAGGAAATTAATGAAAAGAAATGCAAGGGAAGGTAGCCTAACCATACCAGATCTAAAACTGTATTATAAAGCAGTAATCATCAAAACTATTTGGCACTGGCTAAGAAGTAGAGATCTGAGCAATTGAACAGAATATGTTAGGTACACATGACACAGTAGTCAATGACTATAAGAATCTATTGTTTGATAAATCCAAATACTCCAGCTTCATGGATAAGAACTCACTATTTGACAAAAAGTGCTGGGAAAACTAGAAAACAGTATGGCAGAAACTAGACGTAGACCAGCACCTTACACCTGTATATAAAGATAAGTTCAAAATGTGTTCATGATTTAGACATACAGGATTATGCCATAAGCAAATTAGGAAAGCAAGAAATAGTTTGCACTTGAGAACTATGGAGAAGGGAAAAGTTTATGACCAAACAAGAGATAGAGACAATGTGAAATGCAAAATGGGAAACTTTGAATATATTAAATTAAAATGTTTTACATGAGCAAAACCAATGCAACTGAGATTAGAAGGAAAACAGAAAGCTGGAAAACAATTTTTATAGCCAGTGTCTCTGATAAAAGACTCATTTATAAAATATATACAGAACTGATTAAAATTTATAAGAATACAAATCATTCCCCAATTGATAAATGGTCAATGGATACAAACAGGCAGTTTTCAGATGAAGAAATTAAAATTATCTATAGTCATATGAAAAAATGCTCTAACTCACTATTAATTGGATAAATGCAAATGAAAACAACTCTGAGATACCACCTCACACCTATCCAATTGGCTAATATAAGATAAAATGAAAATTATGAATGTTGGAGAAGATTTGGGAAAATTGGAACACTAATGCATTATTGGTAGAGTTCTGAATTGATCCAACAATTCTGGAGAACAATTTGAAGCTATGCCCAAAGGTCAACCAAACTGTGTGTACTTTTTGAACCTGAAATACCACTCCTTGGTCTGTATTCCAAAGAGATCATAAAAAAGGAAAAGAACCCACATGTATCAAAAGATTATTAGCCACTCTTTCTGTGGTATTAAAGAATTGGAAATTGATCTAAATAATTGGGAAAATATCAGTTGCTCATGTGTAGACTGAGTTAATATAATAAAAATGACAATTCTACCAAATTGCTTTCCTTATTCAATGCCATACCAATCAAACTATCAATGCAGTATTTTAAAGACCTAAAAAAATAATTACAAGATTCATCTAGAAAAAATGAAAGGTTCAGAATATCAAGGGAACTAATGAAAAGAAATGAGTACGGGTGTAAGATGCTGGTCTATGTCTAGTTTCTGCCATACTGTTTTCTAGTTTCTCCAGCACTTTTTGTCAAATAGTGAGTTCTTATTCATGAAGCTAGAGTATTTGGATTTATCAAACAATATCAAACAATAGGTCTAGCCATACCAGATCTTAAATTGTATTGTAAAGCAGCAATCATCAAAACTACTTGGTACCGGCTAAGAAATAGAGTGGTGGATCAATAGAATAGGTAAAGTACACAAGACACAGTAGTCAATGATTGTAGTAAGCTACTATATGATAAACCCAAAGGCCCCAGTTTCTGGGATAAGAACTCAGTATTTGACAAAAACTGCTGGGAAAATTGGAAAAGAGTATGGCAGAAACTAGGCATAGATCAAAATCTTACAAAATCAAAACAGCTCTGAGGTATCACATCACACCTACCAGGTTGGCCAACAAGACAAAATGTTGGGGAAGATGTGTGAAAATACTAACACTAATGCATTGTTGGTGGAGTTGTGAAATGATCCAATTATTTTGGAAAGCAATTTGTAACTATAAAGGACTATAAAAGGACTATGAAAGGACCAAAGGACTATAAAAATGTGCATATCCTTTGACTTAGCAGTAGTACTTCTAGGGCTATATGCCAAAGAGATCATAAAAATGGGGAAAGGATTGACATGTACAAAAATACTTAAAGCATCTCTTTCTGTGGTAGCAAAAATTGGAACTTGAGAAAATGCCCTTCAAATGAGGAATGGTTGAACAAGTTGTGGTGTATGAATGTAATGGAATGCTATTGTGCTATAAGAAATGTTGGGCAAGAAGACTTCAGAAAAACCTGGAAAGACTTATATGATCTGATGGGAATGAAATGAGCAGAACCAGGAGAACGTTGTGCATGGTAACAGCCATATTGTGCAATGGCTAATTTTGATAGACTTAGCCCTTCTCAGCAACGCAAGGATCTAAGATACCTCCCAAAGTCTCATGATGGAAAATGCTATCCACATCCAGAGAAAGAAATATGATGTTTGAATGTAGATTGAAGCATACCTTTTGCTCTTTGTTTTCTTCTGGTTTGTCTTGTTTCCTCTTTCTTGTGGTTCCTCCTATTGGTTCTAATTCTTCTTTACAACATGACTAATGTGAAAATATGTTTAATAAAAATGTATATATAGAACCTATATCAGATTGCATGCCATCTTGGGGATGGAGGCAGAGAGGTAGGGGGAGAAAACTTTAAAACTCCAAACTTATGGAAGTGATTATTGATAATGAAAAATAAATTGATAAAAAGATGAAAAAATAAAAACAAAAAATAAAACTAGCTCTTAGTTTTATTTATTAATTCAATAGTTTTCTTAATTTAAACTTTATTAATCTCTCCTTTGGTTTTCAGAATTTCTAATTTAGCATTTAATTGGGGATTTGTTCTTTTTCTAGCCTTTCTAGTTGCATGCCCAATTCATTGATCTCCTGTTTCTCTATTTTATTTATTTAAGCATTTCAAGATACAAAACTTCCCCTAAGAAATGCTTTGGCTGAATCCTAAGTGTTTTGGTGTATTGTCTCATTATTGCCATTCTCTTAGATGAAATTATCAATTGTTTCTCTGATTTGTTGTTTGACCTACTCTTTCTTTAGTATTAGCATGTTTAGTTTTCAATTAATTTTTAGTTTATCTTTCAATGGCCCTTTATTACATGTAATTTTTGTTGCATCAAGATCAGAAAAGGATTCATTTAATATTTCTGCCTTTCTGCATTGTGTTGCGAGGTTTTTATGCCCTAATACATGGTCATTTTTTTTATAGGTTCCATGTATCACTGAGAAAAAATGTATATTCTTTTCTAACCCCATTCTGTTTTCTCCAGAGGTCTATCAGATACAACTTTTCCAAAATCTATTCACCTCCTTAACTTCTTTTTTGTTTATTTTGTGGTTAGATTTATCTAGTTTTGAGAGGGGAATGTTGAGGTATGCTACTATTACAGTTTTGTTCTCTATTTCTTCCTTTAACTCACCTTCTTCTCTTGGAATTTGGATGCTATATCACTTGGTGAATATGTTTAATATTGATATCACTTCATTGTCTATAGTTCCTTTTAGCAGGATGTAGTTTCCTTTTTTATCTCTTTTAATCATATCTATTTTTTGATTTTGCTTTGTCTGAGATCAGGATTGCTACCTCTGCTTTTTTTTTTTTTTACTTCAGCTGAAACCTAATATATTTTGCTCCAGCCCTTTACCTTTACTCTGTGTGTATCTCTCTGTTTCAAATGTGTTTCTTGTTAACAACATATTTTGGTATTGTGGTTTTCAATCCACTCTGTTATCTGTTTCTGTTTTATCTGAGAGTTCATCCCATTCACATTCACAGTTATGATTATTCTGTCTTTCTCTCCATCCTCTTGCCTCCCCATCCCCATTTATACTTTTCTCTTTCCTTTTATCCCTTCCCTCCTCACCAGTGTTTTGCTTCTGACCACTACTTCTCTCAACTGGTCCTTCTTTCTATTACCCCCCTTCATTTGCTTTTCTCTCTCTGTTACTTACCTATTGTAAGATAGATTTCTTTACTATATGTTTTGAATGTGCTTTGTTTAAACCTATTCATTTACATCTTTGTCTTCCCAGGTATAATGTGAACTCTTTGAGGGCAGGGAGATTTAGTTTTGGTATTTGAATCTCTTTTGCTTAAAAGAGAACCTAGAATAGGGTAGATATTTAATAAAAGTCTGTCAATTACATGATTTCTAGTAGTTAAGTAGGGAAAGATAATAGTTAGAAGAGGTTGCCGATAGGCTTTTGTGATATCTATCTAGTCTCCCTTTCACCCCCACCATGCCCTAGATCATGCCCCAGCCACTGAAGGCATCTTCCTAAATATCTTATTTCTTTCTAACTAGGGAGACCCAGACTTACTGAATCTACCTTATTGGCTAGAATTCTTTATCTTTCAAAGCCTGGGTAAGATTAAACACACACACACACACACACACAGAGAAAGAGACAGACAGACAGACAGAGACACACACACATACAGAGACAGAGAGAGACTGAGAGAGACAGAGAAAGAGAGAGAGAGAGAGAGAGAGAGAGACAGAGTCAGAGAAAGACACACACATGGAGAGAGAGAGAGAGAGAGAGGGAGTGTCTATGAACTATGCCACAATTGATTAATACAGTGACATTTTATAGCAATCGACCATGCACAATGTGAGGAGGCATTGAAATCTGAGAATTAGATTGAAGAATCTAATGATTTTGGATGTATCAAGTCAGCATATATGCCTTCATATGATACCTGTAAGTATTCAGGAATACATTCAACCAGGAAGGGATTCACCCAGGCTTTTTCTGTAATACTTTCTCTTGCTATTGATTATGTCTTTTGGAACTAAAATAATCCACTTAAAAGATAATGAAAAGTGTCAGGGCTGGATGCTATTGCACATTTGGCAAGACTATTTGTGAGTGGGGAGGGGGTAATACTCCATAAATATTGATGGACTAATTAAATTTTGTTACTGCTATGAGAAAGGTGATATTAAAATGGTCATTTAAAAATACCATCATGAATTAGGGAAAGGTATTAGGTGAATAGTGTGAACACTACATTTAACCACATCCCAAGTCCCCAAGAAGTGACTATAACACAAACCAATCTCAATTTGCTTAGAGACTGATGTAAGCTATAAATTCTTTTCAGTTGCTTAAAAATGAAACATAACATTGTAATCTGGGCCCTGTAACAGCAGTCATTCACTAGAATTAACTAAAAGTTGAGCATTTGTATCATTGCAGTGGGAAAAATGGCAATCTCAGTATTAACTTTCTTTCTCCCTCTTCATGTAATTCTATTTGCTTTCATATTCTGCTCAGTGATGTGTATTTGGAGTGTTAGTCTTTCTTTGGAAGAGGAACTTAGTGCATAAATCAGCACTCCATGGAGATCCTTGTGCTGCAGTCTATTACTCATGTTTATTGGTTTTTGTTTGTTTCTCAGTCATAATTTATAAGTATTCTGGAGCTCATGAAAACATTTATAGTAAGTGCGATATTGTCAAAAGTTGGAAATCCCTTCTGAAATTGGGAACCCAGAGAGCATGCTTGTTTTTCTTTTTTTTTTAATGATTGCTTTACACATCTTAACTAGACAAAGCTGACAACCACATACTCTAAAGAGCAATTACCATGTCCATGTGATGTGAAAGATGAATTAAATATGTTTTACTTGACCCCAGAGGGCAAAGCAACTACCAGTGGGTGTAAGTTATAGGGAAGAAAATATCAGCTTAATATAAGAATAAAAATTCCAGAGTAGAGCAGAATGAGAAGCCATGAAAGGGGAATGGGTTCCTTGTATCTGGAAGTCTTCCAGATAAAAATGGGTGATCAGTTTTTGGCAATGGTGTAGAATTCTATTATGAATAATTCTATGTTGTGAAAACCAAAATAACATTTTGTTTTATCATAAACATATTAACTACATTAGTTTATTGAAATCTATTTTAAAAAAAATTATAGCCTGTTTGCACCAAGTTGATCATTTGGGCTGCATGCCATTTGTGATTTTCTGATCTTTAGCAGAAAAAAATCTCTGAGATTATTAAAAGTTATACTCAAATAACTGAGTTCAGAATAAAAATAGTAATAAAATATAACTTTACCACACTTTCCTGATGAATTTTGTTCTTTATAAATCATAAACTTTAAATCATTATATGATACTGTTATAGAACATTTGTGTATACAATAGTCTCTTTCAAATATATAGCTTACTCTAATTATAATTAAACTGTACTGGGTTAAGAAATATTTGTGATTAGTACTGCTACTAGGATTTAACTCTGTACCTAACTGCCATCTATTAGACTTCTGAACAATACTCTAAAGAACTTTTAGAGATATTTTTACTACTTTGTATACTAAGCAGACAAAATCGCTTATGCACCCTTATGGCAGATGTTCCCTATTAATAAACAAGATCTCAATCAGCATATTTGAAGTTTAAATATATTTATTCCAAGTAACAAGTAACACATACACAATATTCCCAAACAAGTCAAGAGAAGGTGAGGCAAAAAGAGGTAAAGCAAAATCCAAAAGTTTCCAAAAACCATTGGTTCAGAAAAAAAAATGTGTGAGCAATTCCTCCTTTCTTTCAATACTGAGCTCAGTGCTATTTCCACCTTTCCCAAGAAACTCAATAGCATACTCTTTTTCTGACACTACTTTTCCCCTCTACCTCATTTCATTAACAAGAACAGGATTTTACCATTGGGGTCCAGGGAATATGTGTTGAACTGAATTAGTGAAATTTTTTCCTCATCTTCATATGGTATGGTATAGTGGAATCAACTATGGAAACATTTAATGCCTACAGTGAAAAAAAGAATATAAATTCCAATTGGGGATTTTTTTTAAAGGGAGTTCTGATAGAGATGTTGTTAAAGATGACTTCCTCCTTCTGACTTATCTTGGTTATTACTTAATTTGTTCCTTGACAACAAATAATCCTCTTTAACAACCCCACCTTCAAATAGAACAGGGACACAATATGAATATTCATCTGCCTTCTTAAATCCTTAGAGAACAGGGATGCAAAATTTCAGTTTTAGTTTCTACAAGATTGTCATTTGTTTGTTTCTAGTTTAGAAAGCTAACTCTAATACTATTTTTTTTTTTAATTTGCTGATCTCACATGAAGTGGAAACCATAGCTATGATTTGATTGGGAAAGATGAAATAACTCTCAACATGAAATTAGCAGAAACTATCTTTTGTTTTGTGATATAATTTCTCATTAGTAGACTCAAAAGCTTAAAAATTGTTCACTATCAATACTTCATTGGTTGTAAGAAATGAAAATTAGAATTTGGAAATATATCCAGCTCTGGCACACTTAACTAATTGAATCAAGTCATAGGCTTATAAATTTAGAGCTGAAAGGGATCTTCCATGTCATTGAGTACAACTTCCTTATTTTAAAGAAAACAAAACAGAAGCCCAGAGAAGTAGTTACTTGCCCCAAGTCAGACAGATTGTAAGTGGTTGAGCTCCAATTTAACCCCACATTCCTTTCCCAGTATACAATATTACTTTTATTCCTCCATCCCAAATTTGCTCAGAAGGATAGTAACAGTCTAGATATAGAGTCATATATTCTAATCAATGTCTTTGGGTGACCCAAACTTTAACTTATAAAGGATTCCACAACCTAGAGACATGTAATACCTACAGAAGAAGAATAGTGTTGGAAAGATAGGCATAAAAATAAAAATAATACATTGGTTAATTTAGTTAAACTTATTTTATTATTCTTAATTATATGGATGGCTTTCAGAATTGTTGTGCTGAGGAATAATCAATCAAATAATCAATAAATATTTATTAAGAGCCTACTATGTACCAGGTACCATGCTAAGCTCTGGGGATACAAAAAGAAGCAAAAAATAGTCCCTTCCCCAAAAGCAGCTTAAAATATAAGGGAGGACATAACATACAATGATATAGATAGATAGATAGATACATACATACATACATACATACATACATACATACATAGAACAAGTAGCATAAAAAGTAAGCATTATAAATATATCAGATGCATTATTTAGTTACTATTAATAATTTCAAAGGTACTTGATTTCAAGGACACATGATTCAGAATGTAGTGAGTTCACCAAAAAGATATATAGCACAGAGTAATACAAAGAACATTGGATGTGGAGCCAGAAGACCTGGGTTTACATTTTAACTTCAGTACTTATCAATTATCTCCATGTGGGGAAAATTCAATTTCCTCATCTATAAAAATGAGATTTATAATACTTGCACTATGAATTTCAAATAGTTTTGTGAATAATACATTGTGTAAATTAAAAAAATACTATAAAATATGAGATGTTATCACTATCATTATTCAAGTTCCTAATGATGGTGGCTTGGGTTACCTTGGCTACGGAAATTATCACCTACTAGCCATCATGCAGATAATTTGACTCTCCTTTATCTATAGCCTAGTCTTCAGAAAGACAACTCTGTCTGTTTCTGTATCCACATTTAAAACCTTTCCTATGAGACTGATCTTGGAAGAGAATTTTTTTTTCTTCCACCAGTACTTATTTCTAGTAACCAGACTCACCTCCATGTAATTAAGAAAGAAGAAAAGAGAAATATTACTTTACAATACTTATTCCTCTCTTCTTGTAGTACTCAAGCAAAAAAAAATCCATAATTAAGATAATTATTGTTTATCTGTCCATCAATTGGAATTCATAAGTATTTGTCAGGCATCATGCTAGGGGCTGGGATACACAGACAAAAACAAATGGCCTCAAGACATATGTATTTTGGGGGAGACAAAATATTCACACATAAGATTATAGAAAAGGAATTAGTCTCTTTTTGAGAGGATGAAAAGGAAGAGTAATATTATAATATATTCCATTATTTTCTTCAGTAAGTTAACATAAATCTTAATATTTTGTGACTTCAGTGTTAAAGTTGACAAGAGGAAGATGGGGAAAAACAGCATGAAAAAAACCTGTTTCCCAGTTGGGAAATGAAAGTGGATAAAAGCAAGTTGGAATATGCTATATGAATCAATTGTATCTTCACAAACAAGTTAATAATATGAGAATCCCTTGTGAATCAAATGTTTATGTGCAAGGAGTCAATCAACTTGTTAAAATATAAGGTCAAAATCAATCTAGAAATTAAAAAAATATATACAACAGAGAAGAGGAAGCATGTATTATAACAAATCTAACCTGACAAAATAAATCAGTAGGCATTTATTAAGCACTTGCTCTATGCCAATCATGGGGGAGCTACATGGAATAGTGGATAGAGTGCTATGCTTGGGTTCAGGAAGACAGGAGTTCAAAACCAGCCTCAGATATTTACTACCTGTTCCATCATCTATAAAATGAGCTGGAGAAGGACATAGCAAACCACCCCAGTATATTTGCCAAGAAAACCCCAAGATTCAGTCATAAAAAAACTTGGACTTGACTAAAATGATTGCACAGCAACAATACCACATGCCAATCACTGAACTAGATGTTGGGGATACAAGTACAAAAGCAAGGTAGCCCCTGTTCTCAAAAGCTTCTCTTAATATGGGGGAAAGCTTGGAGGTGTACAAGATGTTCACTGTACTTGGAGTGACTCCATGTCTGAGGCAATGGACCAGTTGGAGCTTGAGGATTCAGATTTTTAGAGAACATTGTTTTGTCATACCCAAGTAAAAGCAACACTTGTAGAAGAAAAACTTGTCCATATGCAGTTAAATGCAGCCTAAAGGATGTTTATAAAGTCTCAGAAAACAATTCATAGATTGGTTCTTCTATGTTTTTTGTTCAAATGGCCCACAGGTAGGTTTTAGGCCAGCTTAATAAAGACTAAAGGTAACTAAGCTGCTCTGGTACTATACCATCACATCTTGTCCCACAAAACTCAAAGATACATACATGGAGGATATCAACAAGTACAAAAAATTAGTGTAGAAGATAGGACACAAATACTTGTGGTGTTATTAAAAGGTCTTTTTGAAGGTGGTGGTTCTTGAGCTGAACTTTGTAGGGAGCTAACAGTTCTAAGAGGAAGAGATTAGGAGGAAAAAAATTGGAAGCAGGGCAGTGGGAACAGCCTTGAAGGGGGCATGGAGGGAAGAGATGTAATATCCTATACAGGGAACTGGAAAAAGACCAATTGAACTGTGATGTTGCTTGTTTGATTAATGTAGAGCAATGATGTCAAACTCAAATAGAAGTGACTCAAACTCAAATAGAAATTAAAACACACATGAGCATCCCCATGGGCCAAAAAGTCACATTAAAATTATTCAAGTTCTATTGTATTTTTATTTATTTTGTTAAATATTTCCCACTTATATTTTAATGAAGTTCCTACAGTCTGTCAATGGCAGTGTATTTGAAGCCTCTGCTATGGAGGATGTGAGTAAGAGTAGGCCATTATCAGCTGGCAAAGCTATGTAGACTGAAGACAGAATAGGATAGATAATAAATGATAATCAGGAGTTTGTATTTGATCCTAGATCAATGTTCCTTAACCTGGAGTTCATGAACTTAAAAAATGATAACTGTATATCAAAATAATTTATTCCCTTATTGATTTATTTTGGTTTTATATATACATTATTCTGAGAAGGGGTAAATAGGCCTCACCACACAACCAAAGGGATTCATGATCCCTCAGATTTTAAGAACCACTCCACCAGAGGCAATAAGTACCTATGTAATCTTCTTGCGTAAAGGAGCAACATAGTGAGAACCATATTTTGGGAATGTCACTTTGGTAGCTGTGAGGAGGAAAGACCACAGAGAAGGGAGTCTTGAAGTAAAAAGACCAATTAGGAAACTATTTCAATCATTCAGATGTGAATTGATGAGGAGAGAAAGTGATGGATGGGAGAGCAGAGAAAAGGGGGAACATAGAAAAGAGGTTAAGAATCATGGAGGAATGACATGATTTGGTAACTTATTGTCTAATAATGCAAAAAAAGAATAGATTAAAAAAAGACATCTTCAGAAATGGTGACCATCTCCTAAAATAATTTTAAATGATGTGATACTACCACCACAACAAAGTATCCAAAATAGCTTTGAGTCATGCCAGCCCACCAACACTTAATCTCTTTGACAAACAGAAACAACTAAGGGACCAAACAGTAATTCAGAATATCAGTTTAGAATATCAAATAATTTTCTATATCTTATGGAGGAATTTAAGAAACATTATGAGCTGTGTTCAAACATTAAAAAGGGGTGACGGAAAGTTTACTCAAAATTTCAGATGGAACCTGAATAAGTTAAATCACTTCAAAAGTATTTAAAAATGAAACAAGTAAATGAAAATGGAAAAGAAATATTTTTTGGCATTTCTCTAATGAAGGATTTTTTATCATTCATGACAGAATTACCACATTTGAACTCCAACAACTCATGTTATATTACTAAATGGAATTACAGAACAAAAAATGATAAATGTTGGCGTAGAAGAAGGATACACAGAAGAAATCTCTATTGGATGTGATACAAATGTGAAAATATTGAGAGACTGATCCTCTAGGTATCTTATCATACATTTTCTGAATAATATCTTTTGTGTCTCTTTGTGAACAAAAGTCCAACTTCATTATGTGGTACAGTCTACTTACATTCACTGTAGGTTTTTTTCTTGTTCTTTGTTCTCTTCAGAAATTGATTATTCACAAATTATTGTGTTATGTGATTCACAACCAATGAATAATATTTGTCATTTATATTTCTATTAGTCATCTGAAGATGTTTGAAGCAAAGATATTTTTTCCCAATCAACCACTTCCCATATTATCCTACATACATACATTAATCTGTGCAAAATTTTTTTTAATTTCTTGTAATCAAAACTATTTGTTTTTTTCTTGTAATTTCCTCTATCACTTATTTCTTTAGGAATTCACCTCTTATTCATAGTTGTGAAAGTTACATAAGTTTCTCTTTTAAATTTTCATATTATGCTCTCTGATATTCAGTTTGTCCATTTTGAATATATTGTCATATATGATGTAAGTATAGTTCTGAATATAATTTCTGCCAGACTGCTTTCCAATTTTCCCAAAAGTTTTTATCAAATAGTGAGTTCATTCCTAGGTAATTTATTTTTCATATTTACAAACACTGAGTAATGGAGTTCCTTTATTTATAATTCTCCTGTGTCTAGTACTAAAGAGTTTTGATGATTGCTGCTTTGTAATATAATTTCATCCTTAGAAATAATGTTCTCTCTTCATTCTCATTTTTTTTTCATTATTTCTTTTGACATTCTAGATCTTTTGTTTCTCCAAATGAACTTTGCTATTACTTTATACAGAAGTCGTTTGGTAGTTTGATTGGTATGGCATTTATTATGTGAATTTATTTTGGAAGTGTTGTCCTTTTAGTATATTGGCATGGTCCAGTGAAGAGGTCTGAGTATTCTTCCAGCCACTTAAATCTGTTAGTTCTTTAAGAACATTTTAGAATTGAATTTATAGAAGAATTTGACTTTCAATTATTTTGTAGTTACTTTGAACAGGATTTCCCTTTCTATTGTTGTCTCTTAGATTTTATTATTACATGAAAATGCTTTTGATTGGGGAGAGGGGTTATTTTGTTGCTGGCACTTTGTTGAAGGCATTCTCTTAATTTTAGCTGTGTTTACAACAATCAACTCCAAGATGCTTTCTGGAAAAAAAAAACACTTTAAAATACTCTTCACTGGACTGGATATGTTTATAAATTGTGGAAGAGTATAGTCTCTGAAGAAGCATTGATAACTCAATGTTTAATAAAGATACATAGCATACTATCATCAAGGACTTCTACAGGAGTGACATAAAGATATTATCTAGGAAATGTATGATTAGAAAAAAATCGGTAGCCAGTAGCCAGAGTGAGGAACAGCAAATGGACAACTAGAGTATTTATCTGGTATCCATTTAATTTCAAAAGACTCAGGAAAATCTTTCAGCATTTTGGGTTTTTCTTTTATACAAATGTATGTGAAGATATGAAGGAGGTTTTTTTTTTTTAAGATAAGGACATGTGGATTGCTTGTGAGTTGTACCATTAGAGGGAATGTCTGCATTGCTGACATCATGAATCCATTAAAGTGTTAAAGAAATAAACATTAATCATAACAATGCTAGCAACAGTTGTCTATTTTGACCAAATAACAGAGTATAGCCAAAGATGTATGAATGATATAGACAAGCAAATTTGCCTTTTACCGTTTTCAGATAGATATTTCAGAGGAGGAAATGTTATCCCCTCCTCTCCTGTCTTGTCACCCAGATAACTGATTTAATTTTCCCCTGTGTTTTGTCAATGTGAAATTTTATCTCTTTTATATATCCTGCTGCCTTTTAAAAGTTGTTTTTTCAAAACTTGTATCAGGTGCCCCTTATAGAGGAAGCTTTCTCTGATTCCTCCCAACTATGGGACTTGAATCAAAATCTTCCTGACATGGTTGTTGGCTCTCAACCTACAATGACACAATGTTTCAGTGTTAAAAAAATGAATTGTTATAAAGAAAATAATTCTCAAACTTAATTAAAAACCTCAGAAGGATGAATGTTATCTAATTATTATAAATAATCTGGCTTGATATATTATGGCATGGTATATGCTGTAGTAATATGTTTGCTCACATTGAAATAATAGTAAATTGAAACAATCAGGGCTCATTCATTTAAAATAATTTTAATTGATATCATTTTATAATATTGCCTAGATTTCTCTATATGTCTTCCCCTTACCCTTGTTCCCCAAGAGCCATTTCTTATAGCAAAAAAATGCAAAAAGAAAAAGAGGAATAAAAGAGGAAAACCAGCAATACTGATCAATGCATCAAACTATTCTGACATCAAATGCAATTTTTCACAACTACCTCCACTCTCCTAACTTTGCAAAAAGATTTCTGTAAATGAATTCTCAGATCTCTTCTTTGAGGTCAATAATGTTCTTTTTCGTTTTAGAGCATTCATCTTTCCATTGTCATTCCATTGCTCTTCTGTTTCTGTTTTCTTCTCTTTGCATCAGTTTTATCATTCTTTCCATGATTCTTTGCATGGAAATATTCCATTATATGCATGAAATATAATTTGTTTAGGCATCTAATTTGTTTCCAAATTAGATGTTTTCCTTAAAAATACTATCTCATTTTATCCTCATAAAAGCCCTAGGAGGGAGGTGCTATTGTTAATCCTCTTTTACAGATATGGAACCTAAAGCAGTCTAAGTGACTTACCCAGTGATTTAATCAGACACAGTAAGTCTAAGGCTGGATTTGAACTCAAGTCTTCCCTGTCTAGCACTCAGTGCTCCATGTTTAGCATTCTTTCCACTATATCACCTCATTGTCTCTCCATACAGAATTGTTGTTGGATTTGCACTTAGGTAACTTGTTCTCTGGATCCAGCTTTATTTTCTAGTAATTATTTCCTGTGATTGGATAGTGGGTTTTAATAATGGCACTAAATTGGAAATTAAAATAGCTAGAAATATTTTAATGGCACTTCATAATAAAACACAAATCAGTTTTTCCTTTCTTTCAATAAGATGCAGTATGGTAAAGCAGATAGAATATTGCCATTAGAGTCAGGAAGACCTGATTTAGGTCTTGCCTCTGATATCTACTGTATACATACTTCCCATACGTTCTCTATGTATGATCCTGGACAAGTAACTTAACGTGTCATTGCACAAATCATCTCTCTAAGAGAGGGGTTCTTAACTCTCAGTGTATGTACTTGCATTGGTAGAGACGTTTCTTCATGAGAGTGCCCTTTACTAATGAAATTTCTGGTCTGTCCAAAAAATGGGGACAATGATAGCTCTTGTCTACCACTTATCTCTGAAAAGATTGTGAGATTCTAAAGTACAAGAATTTTCTTAGAAGGAAAACTTAAGAATTTAAAGTGGAAAAAGTTGTTTAGAAAGAGATAGAAGACATAGGCTTTGATAGGAGCTCTACCAATAATAGGATTTGTAATCTTAGAAAAAGCCTTCCATTTCTTTAAGGCTGTTCTCATCTTTTAGAAAGTGAAACTAGATGATCTCTTGGGTCCCTTCTGGTTCTACAATGCTATTTCTTAATAAAGGTGTGTGTGTGTGGGGGGGGACAGGTGGTAAGGCTAAAATCTTTTCTGGCTAAAAAATTCTGTAACATAACATACATAATATGATATGTACTATTATTAGTATCATACTCTAAAATGCCATTGGGGAAAATTCCCTTTTTCTTAGTAAGAACTATATTCTTGAAAACATCACAGAGAATGCCTACTTTCTGAACTTCTCAAATTTAAAAGAACTCTAAGCAATTGAATTCAGTGCTTCCTAAATTTATAACATTTGATAGGAACACAGACAGATATCTTGAGAATCTATGCTTCAAAGAAGGCTTCAGACTTCTAAAAGAAAGCTTTAACTGAATTTAAAGGATATTGCAGTTCATTAATTTTTTCACAGACATCTATATGCCCATTTTCAAGACTGCATTCTAAATGTTCATATAGTAATTGCTTCAATGGAAAATAGGATAAACCATTTCAGAAGAAAAAAGTTTTAAGAGTAAAGTAGGCTTAATGCATTAGCATTGGAGCAGCAGACAGAGGGCAGGAAAAAGGATTATTCATTTTACACAGCAAAAAAAAAAGAAAGCATATTGTGATACAAGTTTTGAGAGGAATGCAGTTTAAACTGGACTATTCATTCTGACCTCTAACCATCTTTTGCTTCCATAAATGATCCACTGCCTTTGCCTGCCAGGATTCTGCCTACTTTTACCATGAAATACTAAGAAATGGTTGAAGTTATGCTTTGACCCTGAAACCCATCCTTACTTCCCTCCTCAGAGGAGTAAGAAAGGATCACTGCTGATCACTGTTTTTGACCCCCAAACCAATCAATTATGGTACCATGTAACTTATAGTCTTTATCAATTGCATTACTTTAAAAATTGCCAAAATGTTGAAAGTTTTGTGAGCATTTGGGGGGAAAAATCACACTGCAAAATGTGCATTGCTCATTTATCCTGACAAATCTAGTTTAATTTTAATGATTCATGATTATGTTTTATAGCACCCTGGTAAATGAACTGTTGAACATTCTTAAGAGAGTTAGTTCTCTATAATACAAGACCTCATTAAAGCTGACTGTTATTAAAATTGCTGAAAATCTGTGGGACAACAGCAAGGATTTTGCAAAATAACCTTTTTTTTAGATTAACAAATAGAATGTTATCTAATCTCTGGAATAGTTAAGTCTACATAGGCCTGTGAGTATAAAGTGAGGGATTATATATGATCAGTGTGGGCAGGCATATTGGCATATAGGAAGACCAAAAATGGTGTACATCCAATAGCATTTCTATATAGCCAACATTGTCTATATCTTTGCATCAAAATTTTACATTGTCACATATTATATGCATGTAGATATGCTGCTCAAAAACTCCTTTGGTGAATAGAGGTTTTGAATCCTCTTGTATTTCATATGCTTCTTCTCCAATACCAACTAGTGTACTTTCTATCACTATTTATGTTATATTCTCACTTTCTTTCATTTTCCAAGGCTTACTTCTCTACCTTTGGAGGATGAATTGTCTCAATGCATCATTGCCCTTGCCCTTTGGAGACATAGTCTGGGAGACAGTTAAAGTGTTAAAGGACAGTAGTTAAATAAGGGAGGAATGTGAATAGGAAAACAGACACGTCTGCTTTGTCCCATCAAACTTGTCCTCATGTCTGCCAATTCTATGTATCAAAAGTTTTTGTTTTTACTCAAAAAAAGCTTATAAAACATAAAGCTATGAAATACTTTAAAAACCTCTAACGAAGTGATGCAATTATATTTATATAATACTTTAATGTTATAAAGTACTTTGCATACATAATTTCCTTTGCATATTACAACAATCTTGTCATATATATCATTTTTATTTTCACAGAAATGGAATCTATAAGAGGTAAAATGTTTTGCCCAAAATTACAACTAGCAAAGAGCCAATCATACAACTTTTGATGGCAATATTCTTTAGGTATGTTTTATTTTTCCCTTTTTTTGCTATGAACAAATTTTAAAAAATCACAATATGAAATTCCTTAATTAAAAAAAGCAAATGGAAAACCAAACAGAGTGCAGACATTTAAAGTCATTTAAAACATTCCACAAAAGTTCAGTCATAGAAAATTTTTCACAAGTTGTATTATTTAAAATACATACACACACACAAATTAAAGCTTCTCTTGAAGTGATGAAGCCTTTTAAAAACCCTGAAATCTACAAGCAATAAGCAATTTCCATTTATAGACAATTTCCCCCTCTAAACTACTTGCCCTGATTTATTTTAATTTAATAATTTTTTTTGAAAATATCTACTGAGTGAATGTATCATATTCAAGACCTTGTGCCAAGTAATGGGTGTTTTATATTTTAACTCTAATTATACTCTAAATAAATACTTTAGTATGAATATATTCATCTGCACAGTTAAATACAATATGGCAAATGTTCAATATTATCTATGCTTCATCTTCTCATCCTTTAAGATACTTAATGAATCTTCAGATTGTATTACAATGTTGAAGGGCAAATTCAACAGTCATCTGAAATGCAATTGCTTTTATTTTTTTTTACACGTTGGATTAAATATCAGCTTGGATATGGCTTATTTTTTGTTGTCCCATCGAATACTGGTTAGAGGCAGCTAAGTTTCTCAGTGCATAAAGTCTGAGTCATGAAGTCAGGAAGATCTGAGTTAAAATTTGGCCTCAGACACTCACTAACTGTATGACCTGGGGAAAATCACTTAACCTGTTTGCCTTAATCTGCCAGGGAAGGAGATGTCAAGTAACTCTATTATCATTTGCCAATAAAACCACATGGACAGTATTGGCATGCTATCATCCACGTAGTCATAAAGCATTGGGCATAACCAAATGACTGAACACAAACAACAATTGGACAGAGACAGACAAACACAGATACAGACAAACACAGACAGAGACAGAGAGTGGGGAAGGGACAGACAGAAAGAAACATAAAGACATGGAGATACAAAGAGAGAGGAGGGGGGAAGAGAGGGAGAGAGAAACACACACACTAAGGACTAAACAAATGTAATTAACTTAGTATGTAATTATTTATTTTATATATATTATGAAACTGAGGCTCAAAGAAGTTATGTGATTTAAATATAATTTAGTCATTAGATAGCAAATCAAGAAAAGGAAAAGATGTCATACTGCAGGTACTTCACCAAAGATTAATACTGTTCATTTATTTTACTACTAATTTTTTCCAAAGCATTATGGATAGCAAACCATTACAATTGTACTTATATATATTACTGATTCTGATTTCTCAGTGTACATTGAGATACCTGCCTTCAGATCAAATGATCTCATGTACTCCAGCAGAAGTGGACTACTTACATTACTGATTGTATTTACATTTTGGGAATTCTATGCATTATTCCACCCACCTCTTTTATACACATAGTCCCTCCATCCCCCCAATTCCTGATGCTGAATGTTCTTAGAACACATTACAGGTAAGAAGTATATTTCTTGTCTTTTGCTGTTTCTATATGTTTAGAACACAGTTTACATTGATTGGCTATAGAAGCAAAAAAAAAAAATCTCAGGAAAGACTTCAGAGGTTACCAGTGACCCTTTTAAAAAGCAATTACAAGGTGGATACAATTGGCAGAGAAAAAGCTGGAAGCTGCCTCAGCTCTCCCAAGTTTCCCTCAAAAATAACTTTAAGTCATGCCTCAAAACAAATTGTGTAGAACCCTCAAAAAGATGAGCTGAAACAATTTTCCAGCCCAAGATCACTTAAAACGACTGCAGGAAAGGTATATATCACTTCAATAAAAGGGGAGAACAACCCAGCACAGATGGGTACCTGGGAAAGCCAGAAAGAGGCCTATAGCTCCAACACTGATAAGCAACCAAGCATTGCAGTTCAAGTTCAACAGGCCAGCTTGAACAAGAGGCCAGCTTGAACAAGAGGCCAGCTGTGAGGCTTCCAACCAAGACACAGAAGGTTAATGGTCAGGCCTGACAGGCCTGGGGGCCCTGATGCAGCCAGCTAGACTAGGCCTGATGATCCCAGAGCAGTAGGCAAGGTGCCAACTCTTGAGGCCCTGGTGCAGAAAGGCAGGGATCAGTGCACAGCTTCCAGAACAAGAAGCTTGGGATTATGTCCCCTGTACCTGAGGATCAGAGCTCAATGTAAAAGTAAGAAAACAGGCTGCAGATGAGCAAAACAAACAAACAACAACAAAAAAGGCCTGACTATAGAAAACTATTACAGTGACATGGAAGATCAAAATTCAGAAGAAGACACCAATGCAAAACTACAAAACTTCAAAGAGAAATATAAATTGATCACATGTTCCAAAAGCCCTCCTAGAAGAGTTCAAAAAGAATTTTAAAAATCAAATAAGAGACATAGAAGTAAAAATTGGGAAAAGAGATGCAAGGGAATCATGAAAAAAAGAATCAACAGCTTGGAACAAAAACAAAAACCACTAGTTAAAAAGTAGAATTGGCCAAATGCAAAAGGTGGTACAAAATCTGCAGAAGAAAACAGCATATTACAAAGCAGAATCAGCCAAAAAAATAAAGGAAGTTAAAAAAAAAACTACCTGAAGAAAATAATTCCTTAAAAATTAAAATTGGGCAAGTGAAAATAATAACTCTATGAGACCTCAAGAATCAATGAAGCAAAATAAAAAGAATGAAAAAAATAGAAGATTATGTAAAATACCTTCTTGGAAAAACAACTGACAGAAAATAGATCCAAGAGAGACAATTGAAGAAGCATTGGACTCAGGGGCAGCTAGAGGGCACACTGGATAGATCACAGGCCCCAGAGTCAGAGATCTGAATTCAAATTGACCTCAGACACATAACACTCACTAGCTGTGTGAGTCTGGGCAAGTCATTTAACCCCAATTGCCTTGTCCCCCCCCAAAAAAATAGAAAGAAGAAGTATTGGACTACCTAAAAGCCAATATTAAAAAAAAAAAGCCTGTACAGCATCTTTCAAGAAATTATCAAGAAAACAGCCCTGATATACTAGCACCAGAGGATAAAATAGTAATTAAAAGAATCCACCAATTATCTCCTCATAAAGACCATGAAATGAAAATTCCCAGGAAAATTATAGCAAAATTCCAGAACTCTCAAGTCAAGAAGAAAATATTGGAAGCAGTCAGAAAGAAACAAAGCAAATATCAATGAGTCACAGTCAGGAATGTATAGGATTTAGTAGCTTGTACATTAAAGGATCAGAGGGCTTGGAATATGATATTCCATAAAGCAAAGGAGCTTAGATTACAACTAAAACTCAACTACCCAACAAAACTAAGCATATTTTTTCATGGGGTAAAAAGAAAAATTGTCATTCAATGTAATAAGGGACTTTCAAACATTTCTGATGAAAAAAACAAAGATAAACAGAAAATTCAATTTTTAAATACAAGACTCAAAAGAAGCCTAAAAAGGTAACAAACATGAAAAGAACAAAAACGTAGATCATTTAATAATATTAAACTGTTTATATCCCAGCATAGGAAGATGAGACTTACAACTCTCACAAACTGCTTCACTACTAGGGTAGTTAGAAAGAGCATACATAAATACAGGGTGTGGGTATAAGTTGGGATGATATAAAAAATTAAGAGGTAAGAAAGAGGATTGCACTGGGAGAAGAGGGAAGGAAGAGGCAGAATGGGGTAAATTATACCACATGAAGAGGCAAGAAAAACCTATTACAATGGATGGAAAGGAGGGGTGAGCATTCTTTGAATCTTACTCTCATCATATTTGGTTCAAAGAGGGATAACATACACATTTAGGTGGTTATAGAAATGTATCTTACTTTTTAGGGAAGTAGGAGATAAAGAGAACAGGAAAAGGGTAGACTGAGGAAGGTGGTTGTGAGAATGAAGAAGGACAGGGTGAAAGAAGAGAGAACAATATAAACAGGGTGGAAACAGGATGGAGCAAAATACACAGTTAATAATCATAACTCTGAATGCGAATGGGAGAAACTCATCCACAAAATGGAAATGGATAGCAGAGTAGACTAAAAAACTAGAATCCTATAATGTGTTGTTTACAAGAAATACATTTGAAACAGAGAAACATGAACTGAGTAAACATAAAATGTTGAAACAAAATATATTATGCTTCAGCTGAAGTAAAAAAAAATCCAGGGGTACCAATCATGATATCAGAGAAATGAAAAGCAAAAATAGATCTAATTAAAAGAGACAAAGGAAACTATATCTTGCTAAAAGGTACCATAGACAATGAAGTAATATCAATATGATACTATACAAAACAATCAATACAATAGGATCCAAATGTCTGAAGGAAAAGTTGAATGAGTTACAGGAGGAAATACATCATAAAACTACACTAGTGAGGGACTTCACCTTTCCTTTTTTAGAACTAAGCAAATTTCACCACAATACGAAAAGAAAGAAATTAAGGAGGTGAATAGAATTTTAGAAAAGTTACATATGATAGTCCTCTGGAGAAAATTAATAGGGATAAAAATGAATGTGACCTCTTTTCAGTGGCTCATGGAAATCCACACAAACAATGATAATATATTAGGACATAAAAACCTCACAATTGGAGGTGGAGCTAAGATAGCTGAGTGAAAGCACTGACTTGCTTGAGCTGTCCCCCAAACCCCTCCAAATACCTATTAAAAATGGCTCTAAACAAATTCTAAAGCAGCAGAACCCACAAAAAAGAGTGAAACAATTTCCAGCCCAAGACAACCTGAATGGTTGATCAGAAAGGTATAACGCACCTGGCGGGGAGAGGAGCATAGTTCGGCATGGGCACACAGGTCGTAGTGACCCTGAAGCAGGCCTCGGAGGACTGAATCATGAGCAGGTGTGGCGGTTTCCAGACTCCTCAACCCACAAATGCCAAAGACAACTTGGAAGGTCAGTGGGAAAAGTCTGTGACTTCTGTGAGAGAGAAGCTAGGTCTCAGCCACAAGTCCAGAGTGCTGGTTGTAGCTGCTTCCTAAGCTTCCAACCCACAGATTGAGGGGGAATCCAGTGGCTGATCAGAGGGGGATTTCAAGGATCTCTTTGCTTGTGCTGAGGCAGGAATCTCTTGCTTTGCCTGTGCTTAGATCTGAGTCACGGTTCTGAGGGACGGTCCTGGGTCTAAGAGGAGCGCTGGTATGGTAGAGGTTGTTGTGGTGGTGGAGAGAACCCTTATCATAGCACCTTGGAAGAAGTGAATATTTTCAGGTCCCTAGAATTATCTCTGAAAATAGCTGTACAAACCCCTGAAGCTTGGGACAGTATGTTCTCTACATTGGAAGCAGACTCTTACCTTAACAAAGATTTTAAAACTCAAGTAATTGGCCGGGATCGTGAGTAAGCAGCACAAAAAGTGTCAGATTATATTATCTTACTCTGGTGACAAAGAAGATCAAAACATACAACTAGAAGAAGACAACAAAGTCAAAACTCCTACATCCAAAGCCTCCAAGAAAAATATGAATCAGTCCCAGACCTTGGAAGAGCTCAAAAGGGATTTTGAGAAGCAAGTAAGAGAAGTAGAGGAAAAACTGGCAAGAGAAATGAGAGTGATGCAAGAAAATCATGAAAAACAAGTCAACAGCTTGCTAAAGAAGACCCGAAAAGATATCTTAGAAGAAGAAGAAAATAACACCTTAAAAAATAGCATAACTCAAATGTCAAAATAGGTCCAAAAAGCCAATGAGGAGAAGAATGCCCTAAAAAGCAAAACTGGCCAAATGGAAAAAGAAGTCCAAAAGATTACTGAAGAAAATACTTCCTTAAAAAATAGAATAGAGCCATTGGAAGCTGGTGACTTTATGAGAAATCAAGACACTGTAAAACAAATCCCAAAGAATGAAAAATTAGAAAACAATGTGAAATATCTCATTGGAAAAACAACTGACTTGGAAAATAGATCCAGGAGAGACAATTTAAAAATTATTGGACTATCTGAAAGCCATGATCAAAAAAAGAGCTTAGACATCATCTTTCAAGAATGATCAAGGAAAACTGCCCTGATATTTTAGAACCAGAGGGCAAAATAGAAATAGAAAGAATCCACCAATCTTCTCCTGAAAGAGATTCCCAAAGGAAAACTCTTAAGAATATTGTAGCCAAATTTCAGAGTTCCCAGGTCAAGGATAAAATATTACAAGCAGACAGAAAGAAACAATTAAAATATTGTGGAAACACAATCAGGATAACACAAGATTTAGCAGCTTCTAAGGGACCTCAGAGCATGGAATATAATATTCCAGAGGGCAAAGGAGATAGGATTACAACCAAGAATTACCTACCCAGCAAAACTGAGTATAATCCTTCAGGGGAAAAAATGGTCATTGAGTGAAATAGAGGACTTTCAAGTATTCTTAATGAAAAGACCAGAGCTGAATAGAAAATTTGACTTTGAAATGCAAGGCTAGAGTTGAACAGGAAGAGGTAAACAGGAAAGAGAAATCATGAGAAACTTAATAAGGTTGAACTGTTTACATTCCTGCATGGAAAGATGATATTTGTAACTCACGAGAATATTGTCAGTATTAGGGTAGTTGGAGGGAAAAAATTATATGTATGTATATATACATATAGGTAGATAGGTAGATAAATAGATAGATAGATAGATAGATAGATAGATAGATAGATAGATAGATAGATAGATGGCACAGGGTGAGTTGAAGATGAAAGGGTGATATCTGGAGAATAAAATTTAGAGGTGAGAGAGGATTTTACTAGGAGGAGAAAAGGAGAGGTAGAAGGGGTAAATTATCTCATGAAAAAAACAGAAAAGAAAAGGCTCTTACAGTGGAGGGGAAATGGGGGAAGGTGAGAGGTAATGAGTGAATCTTATTCTCATAGGATTTGACTTAAGGAGGGAATAACATACACACTTAATTGGGTATGGAAATCTGTCTTACCCTACAGGAAAATAGGGGGAAAAGGGGACAAGAGAGTAGAGGGATGATAGAGAGGAGGGCAGATTGGGAAAGGGGGTAATCAGAAGCAAATACTTCTGAAGAGGCACAGGGTCAAAAGAAAGAATAGAATAAATGGGGGGGGGCGGGATAGGATTAAGGGAAATAGAGTTATTTTTTCACAGCATGTCTAATATGGAAGTCTTTTGCATAACTGCACATGTATAACCTATATTGAGTTGCTTGCCATTTCAATGAGGGTGGATGGGGATGGAAGAAGGGAGAAAATTTAGAACCCAAAGTTTTAAAAACACATGTTTAAAACATGTTTTCATGTGCAACTGGGAAATAAGAAATACAGGAAATGGGGTACAGAAATCTATCCTGCCCTACAGGAAAATAGAAGAGGAAGGTGATAAGAGAAGGGGGGAGAGATAGAAGGGAAGGCAGACTAAGGGAAGGGGTATTCAGAATGCATGCCATCTTGGGGTGGAGGAGGGGTGAGATAGGGTGAAAATTTGATACTCAAAATCTTGTGGAAGTGAATGTTGAAAACTAAAAATAAATAAATTTATTAATTATATATATATAATATAATATATATATATATAATATATGAAACCTCACAATCAAATGAAGACAGGCAGAGATAGTTAATGCATCCTTTTTTGATCATGATGTAATAAAATTCACAGTTTTTAAAGGGCCATGGAAAGACTGATTAAAAATTAATTGTAAACTAATCTAATCCTAAAGAGTAAGTGGACCAAAGGAAAAAAAAAACATAGTAACAATCAATAATTTCGTCAAAAAGGATGCCAACAATGAGACAACACAATAAAATTTTGGGGATGAAGTCAAAGCAGTACTTAGAGGAAAATTTATATCTCTAATTGTTTATATCAATAAAATGGAGATAGAGTAGATCAATGAATTGGGCATGCAACATCTTGAAAATCAAAGGATAGATGAATAAAACTGAAAGTAAGAAAACCATTGAAATAATAAATTAAACTAAAAACTTGTTTTATGAAAAAAATAATAAAAATAGAGAAAATATTTGTTAATTTTATTTAAAATAAAGAAGAAATAAAATTATCAGTTTTAAAAATGAATAAAGGTGAATTTACCACCAATAAAGAGGAAATTAAAACAATAATTAGGAACAATTTTGTCCAATTGTATGCCAATAAGTCTGACAATCTAAGTGAAATGGATAAATATTTTTTTAAAAAAATTAATTGCCCAGATTAAA
The DNA here is from genome assembly GCF_900497805.2 of Vombatus ursinus. Classification (NCBI taxonomy): domain Eukaryota; kingdom Metazoa; phylum Chordata; class Mammalia; order Diprotodontia; family Vombatidae; genus Vombatus; species Vombatus ursinus. The sequence continues at coordinate 15,143,979 of NW_020955033.1, forward strand.
AGAAGAGAAAATAGAATATTTAAATAATCCCATTTTAGAAAAAAAAGAAATTGAACAAACCATCAAAGAACTCTCTAAGAAAAAAAGTCCCCGAGACCAAATAGATTCAGAAGTAAATTCTATTGAACATTTAAATTCTGATTCCTGAACAATTAATTCCAATGCAATATGAGCTATTTGGCAAAAGGGGTAAAGAAAGAGTCTTACCAAATTTGTTTTATGACACAAATATGGTGCTGATACCTAAACCAGGAACAGCTAAAATAGAGAAAAAAAATTATAGACCAATTTCCCACATAACTATTGATGCAAAAAAATTAAATAAGATACTAACAAGTAAATTACTTCAATATAGCACCAGGGTCATATACTATACTTAGGCATGATTTATACCAGAAATGCAGAAGTGGTTCAATTTTATGAAAACTATGATAATAATTGAACATATAAATAACAAAACAAACAGAAACCATGTGATTAATCATATGGAACTATATAAACAAATTTTTTTTTAATTTTTTATTAATTTATTTTGATTTATCAACAATCACTTCCATAAACTTTTGAGTTTTAAATTTTTCTCCTCCTGCTCATTTCACTTAGCATCATTCCATACAAGTCTTTTGAGGTTATAAACACAATTATTAAAAAAAAAACTTTGTATAGAAATAAAATTAGATATCCAAAAAATAAAATTAAAGGGTAAAAGAGGATTATACTGGGAGAAAGAGGAAGGGAGAGGTAGAATGGGGTAAATTATCTCACATAAAACAGACAAGAAAAAGCTTTTATAGTGGAGTGGAAGTGGGGGAAGGTGAGCGAGAATGAGTGAATCTTATTCTTATCAGATTTGGCTAAAGGAAGGAATAACATATACACTCAATAGGATATGGAAAGCTATTTTACCCTATAGGAAAATGGGGGAGGGGGAAGAGGATAAGAGAGCAGAGGGATCATGGAAAGGAGGGAAGATTGAGGGAGGGGATAATCAGAAGCAAACACTTCTTAGGAGGGACAGGGTTAAAAGAGAGAATAGAATAAATGGGAGTGGGATAGGATGAAGGGAAATATATTTAGTTTTTCACAACATGCCTACTATGGAAGTGATGTGCATGGCTACATGTGTGTAAACTGTATTGAGTTGCTTGCCTTCTCAATGAGAGTGGGTGGGGAGGGAGTAAGGGAGAAAATTTGGAACCCAAAGTTTTAAAAACAAATGTTAAAAATTGTTTTCACATACAACTGGGAAATAAGATACACAGGCAATGGGGTACAGAAATCTATCCTGCCCTATAGGAAAATAGAAGGGGAAGTGGATAAGGGAAAGGGAATGAAAGAAGGGAGGGCAGATTAGGGGAAGGGGTATTCAGAATGCACTCCATCTTGGGGTGAGGGGACAAGATGGGAGAAAATTTGGAAATCAAAATCTTGTGGAAGTGAATATTGAAAACTCAAAAAATTAATTAATAAAAAAGGACTAAAAGTGTCACAACATGACTAATATGGAAATATGTTTTATATGATCACACATATATAACCTAAATCAAATTGGTTACTGTTTTAGGGATGGGAGAAGGGAGGGGGAAAGAAGAAGAAAAATTTGGAACTCAAGTTTTTTTAAATGATTATTAAAAATTGTCTTTACATGTAATTGGAGAAAATGAAAGAGTATTCAAAAATAAAAAAAGAAATAAAATCAGAGTTAAATAAGTAGAGAAATATTAATTGTTCACGGACAGGCAGTGCCATATATTTAATGCCATCCCAATTAAATTATCAAAAAAAATTATACTAAATTAGAAAAAAATAATAACAAAATTCCTTTTGGAAAAACAAAAAGTCAAGAATATCAAAGGAAATAATGAAAACATGTAAAGGGAGGTTTAGCAGTAGCATATATTAAACTATATTCTAAGCCAGTAATTATCAAAACTATCTGGTACTGGCTGATAAATACAAAGGTAGATAAATCAAATAAAGTAGATATACAATTTAATAAACTTTGCATAATAATAAATAATACCCATTTTCACAAATATAAAGACTTAAGATTAAGAAACCAGAAAGCAGTGTGGCAAAAGCTGGGAATGGAACAATATCTAATACCATTTATCAATCAAAATAAATACATAACCTAGATATAAAAAGACATTTTAGAAGAAAATTAAAAAAAAATAGAATATATTACTTAGCCGACATATGGATATGTGAACAATTTATAAATAAATGAGATAGAGAGCAAAGTTAGGTGTAAAATAGATAAATTCAATTACACTAAGTTTGTTTTGTAAAAATAAATCAAATGTAGCCAAGATCAGAAAGAAACAGAAAATTGGGGAGAAATACAGAAATTTATCAGATATAGGCTTTATATCTAAAATACATGAAGAACTTTGTTAAATCTATAACACTATGAGTCATTACCCAATTCTTAAATGGTCAAAGGATATAAACAAATAGTGTTTCAATGAAGAAAAAAACAATTTATAGTCACACAAAAATGCTCTAAACCATTATCAGTTAGAGAAATGCAGATTAAAACAAACTTGAGATATCATTTTAAACTTACCAAACTGGCTAAACTGATAGGTGAAATTAACAAATGTTGGAGGGGATATGGAAAAACTAGGATACTAATTTATTGTTGCTGGAATTGTAAATCATCCAACAATTTTGGAGAGTAATTTGAAATTATGCTCAAAGAGTTATTTAACTATTTGGAGCATATGAGAGAATCAGCTTTAAAAAACTACTTGAAATAATTAACAGGATATAAAAGATAAACCCATGTAAATCCTCATCATTTCTATATATTAACAACAACAAAGCCTGGAAGCAAGAGATAGGGAGATTCCATTTGATGTGATTATAGACAATGCAAAATACTTGTGAGTCTACCTGCCAAGACAAACTCAGAAACTATATAAACACAATTACAAAACATTTTTCACACAAATGCAGTCAGATTTTAACAATTTAATAAATATAAATTGCCCATGGGTAGGCCTCACCAATAGGATAGAAATGACAGTTTTACCTAAATTAATTTACTTATTCAATGCCATAACTATCAATATTCTGAAAAATTATAGAGATAAAAAATTATAGAGCTAGAAAAACTCATAACAAAATTCATCTGGAAGAAAAGGTTAAGAATATCAAAGGAATTAATGAAAAAAAAATGCAAAGAAACTTGGCCTAACAATACCAGAACTCAAACTATATCATAAACTGGCAGTCATCAAAACTATCCGGTACTGGAGAAGAAATAGAGTGGTGGATCAGTAGAATAGATTGGGTGCCCAAAACTCAGTAGTAATTGACTATAGTAATTTAGTGTTTGATAAACCCAAAGGCTCCAGCTTTTGGATTAAGAACTCACTATTTGAAACAAAACTGCTGGGAAAACTACAAAACAGTATGCAAAAATTAGGAATAAACCAACATCTTATATTGAGAAAAAAATCAAAATTTAAACAAAAAGGATGATTTTATAAGTGAATTAAGAAAGCAAGGAATAGTTTGTCTGTTAGATCTATGGAAAAGGGAAGAATGTTTGACTAAACAAGAGATACAAAGAATTACAAGATTTAGAGTGGATAATTTTGATTATACTAAAATGAAAGTTTTTACACAAAGAAAACCAATGCAGAGAAGATTAGAAGGAAAGCAGAAAAATGGGAAACAATTTTTAGAGCAAATGTCTCTGATAGAGGTTTCATTTCTCAAATATATAGACAATTGAGTCAATTTATAGGAATACAAATCATTGTCCAATTGATAAATGTTCAAGGGATATGAACAGTCAATTTTAAGATAAAGATAGAAGATTTCCAGGAGCCAAGGTGGTGGAGTAAGGAGGAAACTGCCTTAATTCTCTCACATTCATCTCCCAACAGCAATAAAATAGTGTCCCTAAATGAATGTTAGAATAGTAGAACTGAAAAAAAAGACAGAGTGAAACAATTCTCTTTTTTAAATTAATTTATTTTGATTTATCAATCATCACTTCCATAAACTTTTGAGTTTTAAATTTTTCCTTCTCCTCCCTCCTTATCTCCCTCCCCAAGATGGCATGCAATCTGATGTAGGCTATACATATAAATTCCTATTAAACACATTTTCACATTAGTGATGTTGTAAGATTTAGAACTAATAAGAGGAACAACCAGAAAGAGGAAACAAAACACAACACAAGAAAAAAAGAGCAAATAGTGTGCTTCAATCTGCATTCAAACTCCATAGTTCTGTCTTTGGATGTAGATAGCATTTTCCATCTTGGGGCCTTTGGAGATGTCTTAGATCCTTGTATTGCTGAGAAGAGTTAAGTCTACCAATATTAGTCATCACACAATGTGGCTGTTACTGTGTACAATGTTCTGGTTCTGCTCACTTCACTCAGCATCAGACCATAAAAGTCTTTCCAAGTCTTTTCTGAAGTCTGCCTGTTCATCATTTCTCACAAAAAAACTGCTATAAATATTTTTCTACATGTGGGTCCATTTCCCATTTGTCTGATCTCTTTGGGATATAGCCCTAGAGTTGCTATTGCTGGGTCAAATGGTATATATTTTTATAGCCCTTTGGGCATAGTTCCAAATTGCTCTCCAGAATGGTTGGATCAGTTCACAACTCCACCAACAATGCATTAGTGTTCCAATTTTCCCATATCTCCCACATTTACATTTTCCTGTTTTGTCATGTTGGCCAATATGATAGGTGTGATGTGGCACCTCAGAGTTGTTTTGATTTGCATTTCTCTAATCAATAGTGATTTAGAGCATTTTTTTCGTATGACTATAGATGGCTTTAATTACTTCATCTGACAACTGCCTGTTCACATTCTTTGACCATTTATCAATTGGGGAATGACTTATATTCTTAGAAATTTGACTTATTTCTCAATATATTTTAGAGATGAGGCCCTTATCAAAGAGACTGGTTGTAAAAATTCTTTTCCAATTGTCTGCCTTCCTTCTAATCTTGGTTGCATTGGCTTTGTTAGTGCAAAAACTTTTCAATTTAATGAAATCAAAGTTATCCATTTTGCTTTTTGTAATGTTCTCTATCTCCTGTTGGTCATGAATTCTTCTGTTCTCCATAAATCTGATAGGTAAACTATTCCTTGCTCTCCCAGTTTGCTTACAGTATCAACCTTTATTTCTAAATCATAGACCCATTTTGACTTTATTTTGGTATATGGTGTGAGATTTTGATCTGTGCCTAGTACATGCCATACTCTTTTCCAGTTTTCCCATCAGTTTTTGCAAAGAGTGAGTTCTTATCTCAGAAGCTGGGGTCTTTGGGTCTATCAAATAATAGATTACTATAGTCATTGGCCACTGTGTTTTGCAAACTTAACCTATTCCACTGATCCACCACTCTATTTCTTAGCCAGTACCAAGCAGTTTTGATGATTGCTACTTTACAATACAATTTAAGATCTGGAATGGCTAAGCCACTTTCCCCTGCATTCATTTTCATTAGTTCCCTTGATATTCTGGACCTTTTGTTCTTCCAGATGAATCTTGTTATTATTTTTTCTAGATGTATAAAAATAATTTTGGTAGTTTCATTGCTATGGTACTGAATAAATAAATTAGCTTAGATAGAATTGTCATTTTTATCATATTAGCTCAGCCTATCCATGAACAACTGGTGTTTTTCCAATTATTTAGATTTGACTTTATTTCTGTGAAAAGTGTTTTGTAATTGTGTTCTTATAGTTCCTGGTTTTGTTTCAGTAGGTAAACTCCTCAATAATTTGTAATGTCTACAGTAATTTTAAATGGAATTTCTCTTTCTATCTCTTGCTATTGGGCTTTGTTGGTAATATATAGAAATGCCAATGATTTATGTGGTTTTATTTTATAGCCTGAAACTTTGCTAAAGTTGTTTATTATTTCAAATAGTTTTTTACTTGATTTTCTAGGATTCTCTAAGTATACCATCATATCATCTGCAAATAGTGATAGCTTTGTTTCTTCTTTGCCTATTCTAATACCTTCAATTCATTTTTCTTCTCTTTTTAATTTTTTAAAATTTTTTTTAGGCAATTGGGGTTAAGTGACTTGCCCAGAGTCACACAGCTAGTGTCAAGTGTTTGGTCTGAGGCTGGATTTGAACTTAGGTCCTCCTGACTTCAGGGCTGGTGCTCTATCCACTGTGCCACCTAGCTGCCCCTTCTTTTCTTATTGCTAAAGATAATGTTTCCAGTACGATATTGAAAAACAGTGGTGATAATGGACATCTTTGTTTCACCCCTGATCTTACTGGAAATGCTTCTAGCTTGTCCTCATTACATATGATGCTTGCTGAAGGTTTTAGGTAGATGTTCCTTATCATTTTAAGGAATACTCCATTTATTCCTATGCTCTCTAGTGTTTTTAATAGGAATGGGTGTTGTATTTTGTCAAAAGCTTTTTCTGCATCTATTGAGATGATCATGTGATTTCTGTTAGTTTTGTTGTTGATATGATCAATTATGCTGATAGTTTTACCAATATTGAATCAGCCCTGCATTCCTGGTATAAATCCTACCCGGCCATAGTGTATTATTCTTGTGATAAGTTGCTCAAATCTATTTGCTAATATTTTATTTAAATTTTTTGCATCTATATTCAACAGGGAAATTGGTCTATAATTTTCTTTTTCTGTTTTGACTCTTCCCAGTTTGTGTATCAGCACCATATTTGTATCATGAAAAGAATTTGGTAAGACTCCTTCAGTTTTTTCCCCAAATAGTCTGTATAGTATTGGAACTAATTGTTCTTTAAATGTTTGATAAAATTCACTTGTAAATCCATCAGGCCCTGGAGATTTTCTCTTAGGGAGTTCATCAATGGCTTATTCAATTTCTTTTTTCTGAGATGGGGTTATTTAAGTATTTTACTTCCTATTCTGATAATCTGGGCAAATAGAATTTTTTAAATATTTGTTCTTTTCACTAAGATTGTCAAATTTATTGGCATACAGTTGGGCAAAATAGTTCCTAATTATTGTTTTAATTTCTTCTTCCTTGGTGGTAAATTCACCCTTTTCATTTTTGATACTGGTAAGTAGATTTTCTTCTTCCTTTTTTTAAGTTAAATTAACCAGAAGTTTATCTGTTTGTTTGTTCTTTTTTTCATAAAACCAGCTCTTAGTTTTATTTATTAGTTCAATAGTTTTCTTAATTTCAATTTTATTAATGTCTCCTTTGGTTTTCAATATTTCTAATTTGGTGTTTAATTGAGGATTTTTATTTTGTTCTTTTTCTAGTTTTGTTTTTACTTGTATTCCCAATTGATTGATCTCTTCTTTTTCTATTTTTTTATGTAAGCATTGAGAGATATAAAACTTCCCCTAAGAACTGCTTTGTCTATATCTCATAAGTTTTGGTATGTTGTTTCATTATTGTCATTCTCTTGAATGAAGTTATTGATTGTTTCTCTTATTTGTTGTTTGACCTAATCATTTTTAGGATTAGATTATTTAGTTTCCAATTATTTTTAGTCTATCTCTCCATGGACCTTTATTACATATAATTTTTATTGCAACATGAACTGAAAATGATGCATTTAATATTTCTGCCTTTCTGCATTGGGTTGTGAGGATTTTATGCCCAATTACATGGTCAATTTGTGTGTGTGTCATGTACCACTGAGAAAAAAAATATATTCCTTCCTATCCCTATTCAATTTTCTCCAGCAGTCTATCATACTTAAATTATCTAATATTCTATTCACCTCCTTAACTTCTTTTTTTGTTTACTTTGTGTTTAGTTTAATCTAGTTCAGAGAGGGGGAGGTTGAGGTCACCCACTAGTATAGTTTTTCTGTCTATTTCTTCCTGTAACTCCCTGACCTTCTCCTCTGAAAATTTGGATGCCATACCCCTTGGTGCATATATGTTTAGTAATGATATTAGTTCATTGTCTATGGTGCCTTTTAGCAGGATATAGTTTCCCTCCTTATCTCTTCTGATAAAGATCTGCTTTTGCTTTTGCTTTGTCTAAGATCAGTATTGCTATCCCTGCTTTTTTTTTCACTTCAGCTGAAGCATAATAGATTCTGATTCAGCCTTTTACCTTTGCTCTGTGTGTGTCCCTCTGTTTCAAATGTGTTTCCTGTAAGTAACATATTGTAGGATTATGGTTTTTAATCCATTCTGCTATCCACTTCCATTTTATGGGAGAGTTCATTCCATTCACATGCACAGTTATGATTACTATCTGTATCTTTCTCTCCATCCTCCCCTCCCCCATTTATGCTTTTCTTTTCCCTTTTTCCTTTTTCCTCCTCACTAGCATTTTACTTTTGATGACCATTTCCCTCAATCCAGTCTCCCTTCTATTACCCCCTTCCCTTTTCTTCCCCTTTACCCTTACTACTTCTTCACTCCCTTCTATTCCCCTTCCCTTTTCTTTCCCCTTTTCCCTCCTACTGCCTATAGGGCAAGTTAGATTCCTATACCTAACTATGTTATTCCCTTCTTGAGCCAAATCTGAGTATAAGAGTAAGGTTCAAACAATGCTTAACCCCCTCCCTTCTTTAACTCTGCTCTAATAGATTTTTGTGTCTTTTCCTGTAATGTAATTTACCCTTGTCTGCCTCCTCCTTTCTTTTTCTCTCAGTACATTTTCTTAATTAGATCAGATTAATTCATGTACTTGATCCATTTAATACCCTTGATTAAGGTTTTGCTTTTTTTCTCAATCCACCAAAGTCAACTTATACCCACCCCCTTTATGTATACCCTTTTACCATGATATAATAACAATACAGTTCTTAAGAGTTACAAGTGTCATCTTCCTTTGTAGGGATGTAAACAGTTTGCTCTTATTAATAACATGTTCTTTCTTTCTGTCCCATTTACCTTTTTATGTCTCTCTTGAGTCTTGTATTGGAAGATCAAATTTTCTGTTGAGCTCTGGTCTTTTTATCAGGGAGGTTTGGAAGTCCCCTATTTCATTGAATATCCATCTCCTCCCCTAAAAGATCATGCTCATTTTCACTGGGTAGTTGATCCTTGGTTCTAATATAAGCTACTTTTCCTTACAGAATATCATATTCCATGCCCTACAGTCTTTTAATGTAGAAGCTGCAAGGTTCTGAGTAATCCTGACTCTGGTTCCATGATATTTAAATTGTTTCTTTCTGGCTGCTTGAAGTATTTTCTCTTTGACCTGGTAATGTAAGAATTTGGCTACTATATTCCTTGATGTTTTAATTTAGAATCTCTTACAGGAGGTGATCAGTGAATTTTTTCTATGGCCATTTTACCCTCTGGTTCTAGGACCTCAGGGCCATTTTCCTTTATGATTTCCTGAAAGATACTGTCCAGGCTGTTTTTTCACCATGAGTTTCAGATAGACCAATAATTTTTAAATTGTCTCTCCTGGCCTGATTTTCCAGGTCAGTTGTTTTACCAATGAGGTATTTTACTGATTCTTGTTCTCTCATAGAGTCATTAGTCTCTATTTACCCAATTCAAATTTTTAGCAAATTGTTTTCTTCTATTAGATTTTGTACCTCCTTCCCCATTTGGCCAATTGTATTTTTTAGGGACGTGTTTTCTTCAGTGTACTTGTTTTCCAGTTGGCCAATGATATTTTTTAAGGGCTTGTTTTCTACAGTTAATTTTTGTCCTTCCTTTTCCAAGCTGTTGACTCTCTTTTGTATACCTCCCATTTCTTTTCCCATTTTTTCTTCTACCTCTCTCATTTGACTTTTAAAATCCTTCTTGAGCTCTTGTAAGAAGGTTTTTTGGGCTTCAGACCAGTTCATATTCCCTTTTGAGGTTCCCGACATGGGTTTGTTGACAATGTTGTCCTCTTCAGAATTTCTGTCTTGATCTTCACTGTTCCCATAATATGAATCTATTGTACATTTCTTTTCGCTCATAGCGTTTGCTTATTTCCTGGCCTTTACAGAGACTGAGCTCTCCTTCTGGGGAGCAGAGGGAACTAACCCAAACTTTCTGTGTTGGGAGGCTATGGCCTGTTAACTGGCTTTGTGTGCTGGGGTCTCGGATTTTGGCAGTTGGAGACTATAGGGTTCTGGCCACTTACCTGATGTTGGGCTGGAATAAGCAACACTGCAACTCTAGGGGTAGGATCGGGTAGTCTGACCCATGGAGGTTGCCTGCTTTTCCTTTCCTTTGGCTTTCTTCAGTTCCTTTCAGATGGATGTTTCAGGGTGTTTATCTGCCTCAGTTTTGCTGAGGCACTGAGAGACTGGGTATAGTAGAATGGGGACAGTAGAATGCCCAGTCACCTGGTGGTTTTCCACACTGGTTTCCACAGGTTCCCACACTCTCACTGAAGTACTTGGGGGCCAGGTGTTGGTGTTTGCCTGCTCCACCACCTGAGTTTCAGGATCTCCTCCTGGTTCTGAGGTGGGGCTTTCCACTAGCTTGCTGGGATGCCTCCAGTTGTGTACTGCTCCCCTTGTCCTAAGGCAAGAGGCCTTTCCCATTAATCCCTCATGCTAACTGGGCTACCAGACTTTTTCACCCCATCTTTCTTCTGGTTCAGCTGTTCTAGTGTTTTTCCTTGGGTGATATTTTTTGGGCTTTCACAGGTTAATACAGGAGGGTAAGAGGAACTTACTTCTTATTCCACCATCTTGGCTCCCAGAAGCAGAACCTGAAACAATTCTCTTGATGAAGAAACTTGGATGGTCAGCAGGAAAGGTCTATCTCAGGTAAAAGGGGAAGACAGTCCAGGATAGTCAGTAGCATGCCCCATCTCAGCACACCAGTGGGAATTCATCAGAGGAGGTAAATGCCAAGACCAGGACCCCCAACATGCCTTAGCAAAACCAGGGGAATGGGCAGATGCCAGCTCAAAGAACCACCATGGGCTTCAGCATACCATTGGGAAAACAGATAGACATCAAGGCCTGGACTCCACAGGTGACTAAGCAAATGAGCACACACCAGCACTGGGAGCCCCCAAATTACCCAAGATAACTAGGCAAACAGACAACCACCAGCTTTGGGACTTGTCACATGCTTCGGTGTAGTCCTGGACAAGGATATGTTTAACATGATTGCATTTATATAAACTTTATTAAATTGCTTACCATTTTAGGGAAAGGGAGGGAAGGATGGAGAACAAATGGAACTCAATAAAAAAAGCAAATGTTAAGAATTATTTTTATATGTAATTCAAAAAAATACTAATATAAAAAAGATAACATAATTTAACTGGTCTCACAATTGCCCATAATAATAATAAACTAACTCTTGACTTGTATAAAAAGAGCAGTAGAATAGGGTGGATGGAAGTAAGATGGATGGGACTGATGAAAGAATAGGTATGGAGCAATTTTTTTTTCTTTGTCAATCCCACAAATTAGATCATTCTCCAAATCTTGTTTCTACTTCTCAAACACCTCCTTTATTTGAATGTGCCTCTCTTCTTCCATTGTAATTACCTAGTTAAGTTTTTCATATGTTCTTCCTAAGAAAATGATAGTTTTTTAGCTTCTCTTCCACACTCTAATCTTTCCTTTCTTTATTTTATCCTCTATAATACTTCTTGGCTAATTTTCATAAAGAACTACTACAATCAACAATTTTCTTAAAGAACAACAATTTTCTTAAAGAACTACTATGGTCAACCACTCCTTTACTGAAAAATATTCATTGGCTCTCTATTTCTTAGGAAAAAACTTTTTATCCTAAAATTTTAGACCTTTGAAAATCTGGCTACCTACCTAACTAAACAATTTCATGTTTTTTTTCTCTTTATATATACTACATTCTAGCATATCTGGACTATTTTCTATTGTCATTCTTACCCTGCCTTATTCTGAATCTTGCCAATCTTTATTATCTGCTATGCTTTGAATAGACCCCCTCTCATCTCATTCAAAGATCCTCTTCTTATTCAAAGCTCCAATTCCAATTCTACCTCCTTGATGAAATGTTTTCTGATTCCTCTTCCAGGTGAAAGTGATTTCTCCTTCATCAAATTTCTTCTAGAAGTTTTACTAGTTCTCCCTTGCCATTCAGTAGCTTATTATATTCATGTTGCATCTTTGCCTCATTAGACTCATATTTTTTTGAGATTAGGAACAGGCTTTTTAAATTTTTATATTTCTAGGCCTTTAGCACAATTCTTTCAAGCAGACTCTTAATTTTTAAAAATTGAGTTGTATTGAATTTAACCAAATTAATTATGGTAGAAGAGAAATAGACTTTAAAAAATTAATTGTTTCTATTACTGGAGGCAGATGGCAAGAAGTCAGTGGAGAGGGACAAATTAAAAGTGTAGGAAAGAGAGGAGATCCTGGATTAGATGGGTTCAAGGGTGAAGGGATATGGATTACAATCAGTGAGGAGTGTTAGAAATGTGCTTCAGAGACAGGAGGTGAGGGAGAATTGATAATGATACTGAGAAATTTTTAGGAGTGGACACAGTCAGATAAGAGCATTTTTTGGATTGTCTCTCTCTTCTCAGGGAAATAAACCCCAATTTGTCCGTTGTAAATAATAGTAGAGTGAGGGTGAGTCTATGGTTGGGTTTATGAAAAGAGAGGGAAAATGATCATTTTTTTATTTGGAATAAGTTTCAGAGTCAATAATAATTAAGTGGAAGGATTTCTGAGCATAAATTTCTGAGCCTAGGTAAGATTACACATAATAATTCTAGCAGGTAAAATCAGCTTAACTCGGAGCCTTTCCTCAGCACAGTGGAAAGAGTGTAAATACTGGATGATTAATATTCTCCAGGGCTAAGAGATAACCAAAACAGATCAGGGGCTTGGGAATGATAGAATTCCAGGGCAATGACTGGTGAGTGATTAAAATGAAAGAAAAAAGGGCAAAAATTCAGTATGGAAGCAAGTTAAGCAGAATGTGTGGGTGGGTGGCATGATGATTTGAGAGAATTGTGAAGGGCCAAAAATACGTATGTCATCAGAATGGTTAAGATTGTGTTTAAAGTAAGTGAAGGAGTATGAAGATACAAAAGAATAGGAGATTAAAGTTGGGGAATAGAAATTCTGAGTATAGGTGGTACAGCTCTATAAGATGAAGTCTAAGGTGTTACTATAATGATGTATGGATGAAATGGAGTGGCTGTAAAGGTCATTTATATTGAGGCTATCAAGCAATTTTATGATTAGGATGATTTTATGATTAGGTCATGAATATGGATATCACTATTAAAGGACCTGAGAATGATAATAACTGAGTAGAGGGAAAAAGCCATGAGCCAGGTATATTTTATGATATATGTGACATATAAAGATTCCCTGTATTCTAATTACTTGATCATTTACAAATTGTATTACAAAATGGCCTTCTATTTAGGAGGTTTCATAAACCTCCTTAGATAGATAAGCTCATCCATGGAGTATGGATGCCTAATAGTTCGAAGATAGCTACTGTTCATTCCCTGACTAGGATCTCCCTTTTTTCCCTATCAATAACTACTTTGCTATATCTTATATTCTATTGTACTGTTGTAGGCAAGTGTACATTTGTGCATTTGTGTGTGTTTAAAAAGGACATATTAGATTTATTCTGCTACCTTGGACTGAGAGACTTGAATTTTGCCATCAAAAATATAATCCTTCTTGGATATTTTCAGGGTGACTGGCTCTAAGCTTTCCTTCCATTAGGAGATACAAAGTTAATTTTGAATTAAATCTTTCAATCAATATTTCTTTATTTCCCTTGGACTCAGTGGCTTGAACCTGTAATTCAATTTTCTCTGATCAACTTACAAGTATAAATAGATTTAGTCCCCTTCTCAGTAATTGCAAGATATCTTGTTGGCTAATATTGGATATAGCCAGTTGTTTATATTTATGTGCATATATGTGTGTGTGTGTGTGTGTGTGTGTGTGTGTGTGTGCATGTATGTGTTCCTTTTGATCTTTGGCCTATGGCATCAAATCCAGAGCCTGCTAATTTTGGTAAGTTGCTTTTTAAAGCATTTCCTCTCTTCTTTTATTGGCATTTCTATATTATAGTCCCTCCAACACTTTCTCTGCGTCATGTTGTATTAAAGAGATTGTATATGTTTCCTACTTAATAAGATGAATATGACTAAAATATCTTAGTAACACTCCATCAAAAAGAAATGAAATATGAGGACCAGTAAGAGCTGTTTGGCTACTGCTCTTTGCCTTGTATAATTCTCATTCTGAGGATAGACCCCATGACTGTGTTTATCATCACTGATGAGCATTTCTCTTTGCATCAGTGTCTAGGCCAGATTTTTCCTTATATCTAAAGAGAAAGAAATGGATTAAATTTTGTATTAATGACATTTATTTATTTCCCTCTGACCACTGAATCCTCTCACCATTCAGGTGTAGTATCATATTAGTAGGAAGTTTGAATTTAAAATCAGAAAACCTGTATTTGAATCCTCACTGGCCTTCTATTTGTGGTTATATGTATAATAGCAGGTAAATAACTTCATTTCTCTTTGACTTAGTTTCCTTATTTGTAAACAATAGGTCTGGGTTTAGAATTTCCCAAGATCTCCAATTCTAAAGCCTATAGACCTTGGCTGCTTTACAGTGAAAACTTCAAAACTGATTGCAACCTTAGGAACCTAATTCATGTTTAAGTCAAATTTCCTTAGCTTATTCAATTTAAAATGAAGATTAAGCTATCAATTCAATCCAGTAAACATTTGGTCATAACTTTTTAAACTATCTTGTATATGTCTTGTATTTACTTCCATGTTTACATGCCACTTAGTCAAATACAAAGTATGTTCCTTGAGATTAAGGACTGTTTTATTTTTGTATTGATATCAAAACCACCTACCAGCCTCTGGCACATAGTGACTGGAATACAATTAATTGTTTGTTGTTTGTTTATAAAGTGCTATGATGACTGCAGATATGAAGAGCATTAAAAATAGGCTTTTTCTGCAGGGATTTAATATCTCATTTGGTTGGTTGGTTATCCTTTATGCTCTAAGATGGCCAAAATGACATGACTATATCTGGATCAAGATATAATATGTCCAACTGGGGCTGATCAGATCAATATGATCTTGGAAGGTCAGGCACAAATAGTTCAGATAAACATTTGGAGTGGAGATGTCTCTAAATTTGCACATCTCACGTTTCATTTGAGCTACTGCAATTCTGCTTTGCTTATAGAGCACAGCGCCTTCTTTGATGTAGGAATTCCACGTTGGGCAGTCCTGTGCCAGTGTCTCCTATGTCTCACAATCAATTCAAAAGTTCTTCAGAGTGAAGTTCTTGAGAGTGTCCTTGTACCACTTCTGATTTTCATGACCTCAAACCCTCACTTGCCTTGTTTGAGTTCTCTGTAAAATAGTCTTTTAGGCAAACTTGCATTTGGCATTCAAACTATGTGGCCAGCCCATCAGAGTTGCACTCTCTGCAGTAGCATTTGAATGCTTAGAGCTCAAGAAAGGACTTCATTGTCTGGTACCTTATGTTGTCAGATGATCTTCAGAATCTTCTGGAGACAATTCAAATGAAAGTGCTTCAGTTTCCTGGCTTGGGGCTAGTATGCTGTCCAGGTTTCACAAGCATACAACAATGAGGTAGGCTTTCAGTTTGTTAGGCAGTCTAATACCTATTCTCTCCCACACTTTCTTTCAGAGACTCCCAAACACTGAGCTAGCTCTGGCAATGTGTGCATCAACCTCATCATCTATGTGTACACTCCCAGAAAATGTACTGCCAAGGTAAATGAACTTATCCAAAGCATTCAAAATTTCTCCATGTGCTATGACCAATGGTTCCATATATGGTGGTGCAGTGTTGATTGATGGAGAACCTCTGGTTTCCTGGTGTTAATTGTCAGGTCAAAATTAGTGCAAGCAGCAGAGAATCAATCCAAACTCTGTTGCAACTCAGTCTCAGAGGCTTCATTGAGTACACAATCATCTGCAAACGAAAAAAAAAAGTCAAGTACCAATTCTCTCTCCACTTTAGTCTTGCTTTGTAGCCTTTTCAAGTTAAATAATTTACTGTCAGTGCAGTAGCTAATCTTGATGCAATTTTAGGCCTCATTGAAAACTTCTGACAACACTGCTGAAAACATCATGTTTAAAAACATGGGAGCAAAGTACATAGCTGTGATTCACTCTGTTGGTGAGTACAAAAGGGCAAGAGTATTGTCCATTATCTGGAACCCATTCAAGCATGTAATCATGGAACTTCTCTTTCACGCTTTGATTTAATTTGTGATCTAATTTAGGGAGCAGAGGAAGGAGCAAGTATATGAAGAACTCTTTTATGTGGGACACTACTATAAAGGAAAAAAGGAAATCTAGACATACTATTGTGGAAAATTTGGTGTGAGAAACAACAGTGTCATTTGGAGGACATAGAGAAGGCTTCATGAAAAATATACATGTATGTATGTATGTATATATATGCAAATATATATGTATATGTATATGTGTGTGTGAATTGGTCATTTTTTTAAAAAAAGGAAATTTAAAAAAAAGTTCAAGAGAGAAAGAAGAAAGAAGGCAATCCATTCCCAACATGAAGGAGGGGAGCATGAGCAATGGCATAGAGAGGGGAGGGGGCAAGATAAGAGCATAACTATGGTTAAATTGGAAACCAAAATTAAAATTTTATTATATCATCATTCGTATCTATTTTGTATGACTTTATTAAGCAGATTTTTTCTCCCATTCTTCCATTAAAATTGGTAAATACAAGTTTCTGACACATGTAACTTTACTCCTTTTAACTTCATTTTCTGTTTTTAATATAATATGATTCAGTTCCAAAAAAAATATTTTAAGTATATTAATGGCTTAAAAAAGGTTTGAATTGAATTGAATATACAGCTTAGAGGGATGAATGATTATTCCAAATTCTAATAAATTAAAGTCCTATCAATTCAGAATATCTTAAAAATTATATGGATGTTTGTTGGGCTAGTTTTACCTCTGTATTATTCATGTTCGGAAGGAATAGGGAAATGCTTTCCAAGAAAACAAATAATAAAAATGAAATTTCTCTGAATATATAAAAAACCTTTAATTATTTAGAAACATCAATTTTTTAAGTAATGCACTATTTACAAATAATTTTTAATTCTACATAGCTGCCAAAATGATATTGTCAAAACATAAATCCCACCATGTCATTTCCCTTCTTAACAAACTGATGATTCCCTATTACTTCTATGATAAAATTTACATTCCTTTGCTTGGCATTTAAAGGCTTTCAAAGTCTAGTTCCAACTTCCATTAATCTCCTTCATACCCTTTAGCTTCAGTCAAATTATCAATGCTGCTCTTACTGTCTTTATTATTTTTTTCCAGCCAAAGATGAGGTTTATTAAAGATCCACCATATTGCCAGACTCTTGAGGAATCTAAGAGTCTGTGAAGTATTGGCTAGATTGTAAGAATCTGAGCAGTGACTAGACTTTAAGAATCTAAGCACCTTAATGGAGACAAAATGAACCTTGTATACAGAAAGACTGTGGGAGGGATCTATGAGTGGCCAAGTAGTTTGGGGTTACTGGAGGAGGGGTCTAATGAAGATCTGAATGGGAGTGGCCGGTAAGTTGGGGTGAACAGGACTCAGGGACCTGGACAATTGAGCCTAGCTAGGATTAAGTGTGGGAAATGGCTGGGGGTCATAGAGAAGGCTAGGCTAGGTTAAGGGTAACAGAATTGGGAGATTGGATGTAGCCACAATGAAAGACCAGTTGATGGGATTATAGCTTCAGGCAAACACTAGAGATTTGGCCAGGTGGGAAAGTCCAGGGTTTTTCCATTTTGAGATTTAGCTCCCATCCTCATTATTCCCACCTCAAACAAATGGGACCCAAATTCTTTTGGGGTAAGGGGGGAAGGTCTCAGCTTCTGAAACTGCTTCTTGCTGACAAGGGATGTAGAGCTGTCCCTGCCTCAAGGGGGTCCCAAAGAGGAGGTTGACTGGAACCAAACACAGGCTACTTCCAGGGAATGATGGGGGGACATTGGCTGTTACCTGTTGTTTGCTATCAACTATAAGTGAATGGCCTGTAGCCTGGAAGACACAAATCTTCCAGGCTCAGCTGGTGAAAAGCTTGGTATAAGGCAACTTTTCCCTGTGCAGAGAACCACATGATGAGGTCTAGAGGTTAGGGGTGCTGGGACCCTGAGATCATGACATGCAGGCCCTGCCCAGAAGAATTCAATACAAGCCTTCTTTCAGCCAAAGACAAGGTTTATTAGAATATCCATCATATTGGGCAGACTCTGAAGGAGTCTGAACATTAGTGAGTTATTGTCTAGATTGTAAGAATCTGAGATGCTCTTTTTTATCTTAACTGTACACATAATTCCCTTCATTTGAATATAAGCTCCTTTAGGATAGGTTTTGTTTCTTTTTTATATTTGTATTGCTAAAATCTTGCAGAGTGCTTGGATGATAGTATTCATTTAATAAATGTTTATTGATTGATTATTCCTCATATTAGAAACCATGTCCTGTTTCCACACCTTTGTAGAGGCCTGGATGACTATTTCCTTACCTCCCTCACTTATTACCCCTAGTTTTCTTCAAAGCACCACTTAAGCACTACCTCCTAAACAAGGCTTGTACTTATCCCATAGAAGTGTCTCCCTCCTTCCCAAATTATCTTATATATATTTTGCATGTATGTATTTTCTTCCATATTTTTTATTAATTTATTTTGATTTATCAACAATCACTTCCATAAGCTTTTGAGTTTTAAATTTTTTCCTGCTTCTTCCCTACCTCCCTCCCCAAGGTGGTGCACAATCTGATACAGTTCTATATTCTTTACATAGAATGTAAATTCTTTGTAGGAAAGCATTGTATTTCCATTGTATTTGTGTCCCAAGGGCTTGGTAGATACTTAATGAATGGTAGAAAATAAATGCATGTTGGTTGATAGATATCTTTTCACACATACCTAGAATGATTTTTGGTTGTACTTAGTTTGGATATCATTATTCTAGGTACTTAAAATAGCTTAGCTAAATTTCCTCTAAATTATTCTAAGAATTTTTTTAAATATAGTATTATTTAATTGGTTGGAAGAAACCCTCTCCTCACACTCTCTCTAATTATACATATCTACAATTTGCCTTTAATATATAGCCTTGGACAGCTCTAAAGGACTCAAGAGGAAAAACACTATCCACTTTTAGAGAAAGAACCAACAAACCCTGCATGCAAATTGAAGCATACCTTTTTCAGTCTTTATTTTTATTGCTTTTCTGTGTGTGCATGTTTGTGTGTGTGTGCGTTTTCTTTTGCAACATAGCTAATATGCAAATATGTTTTCCATGACTTCACATCTTTAATTGGTATCATATTGCTTGTCTCCTTAAGGAATGAGGGAAGGGCAAAAATGGAGATGATTTGAATTCAATTTTTTAAATGATGGATTTTTTGATGTAATTGGGAAATATTTAACAAAATAATTTTTAAAAAACATATTGAACAACAATATAGTCTTAGAAAATGGGTGGGGCTCATTGAGAAGTAAAGTATCTTACTTGTGGTCACACAGCTAGTATTGGGGGCTGTCATTATTTTTAATTAATTTTAGCATTCATTTTTAAAAAAAGTTCCAAATTCTATCACTTACTCCAGTCACATGTCCATCCATTGGAGAAGGCAAGCAATGTGATGATATCAATTATGTATGTGAAGTCATGCAAAATATATTTCCAAATCAACTATGATGCAAAAAGAAAGAAAGAAAAAGAAAGTGAAAAATAGTATGCTTCAATCTGCACTCACAGTTCATCAATTCTCCCACTGGAGGTGGATAGCATGTTTCATTATGCATTCCTGGGCATTGTTTTGGATCATTATGTTTATCAGTATTTGAGTCTTTTTCACAATTGAGCGTTGCTACAGTATTGGTGTTAATGTGTATAATATTCTTCCAGTTTTGCTCACTTCATTTTGCATCACTTCATATAAGTCTTCCCAGATTTTTCTGAAACAATCACCCTTGTCATTTTTTATTGCAATAGTATTCCATCACAATCACATACCACATCTTGCTCAACCATTCTCTAATTTATGGTCATACCCCTCAGTTTACAATTCTTAGCCACCACAAAGGAATTGCTATAATAGTTTTGTACATATAAGGCCTTTTCCTTTTCTTTATCACTTTGGGATAGAGATCTAGTTGTAGTATTGTTGTTAGTAGTATTGTTGTTTCAAAGGGTATGCACAGTTTTATAGCCTTTTAGGTATAGTTCCAAGTTGTTCTCCAGAATGGTTGGACTACAACTCCACCAAAAATGTATCAGTGTCCCATTTTTTCCACATTCACTCCAGCATTTTTCATTTTCTTTTTCTTTCATGCTGGCCAATCTAATAGGTATGAGGTAGTACCTCAGAGTTGTTTTCATTTTCATTTCTCTAATCATTAGTGATTTGGAGTATTTTTTCATGTGACTATTGATAACTTTAATTTCTTCTTGAGAAAACTTATTCATATCCTTTGACCAGTTTTCAATTGGAGAATGGATCTTATTTTTATGAATTTGTTTCAGTACCCCATGTGTTTGAGAAATTTGAATTCTATCAAAGAAACTTAAACATGGCTATTATTCTTCAGAGCTCAGACTTAAACCCAGGTCTCCATCAAACTGTAGCTTAGCACTCTATCCATGACACCATGCTCACTTTTCTACAACTCACTCTTCCAAGTTATTTGGATTGCTATTCCCAGTGAAACTTGATTAATGACTCAGAACATATGCTATTTAAGGAGTATCTGCCAGATTGGTGGCTTCATAAAGGGAAGTGGTCTTCATAAAGGGAAATATTGCCATGCATTAGAAGAAGTAATTTTGTATACCTACCTTTCCAATGTCAAACCAATCCACATTGGCTAGCCAACATAAATAGTTGATATGTGTTACCCACCTTTGATAAAAAAGGAAAAGATAGTCAAATTGTAATGATAAAAGTAATTACTGTTGAAAATAAAAAAGATTTATGTTGAACTTGTGATCAAGGTAATATACAAATGTTTTAGTACCCTATTAATTATGTTGAAGGAGGTACACATTTGATGTATTTTCTCCCTTTAACATGCAAGATGAAGCTGGCAGCATTTACAATAAAATCAGAAAATTTGTCATAGTCTAATGTGAGCTTCCTCTTGACCTAAGAAAGGTGTAGGTACTCATACACAATATTCCTTTTCCCATCACTATACTATTTTGTACCTCGCCCCCAGAAATTGCTTTGTATTTACTTTGTATATTATTTATATTTACTGATCTGTGTATGTGCTATTTCTACAAAATAGAATATAAAATCCTTGAGGGCAGTAACAGTTGAATTTCTATCTTTGTATCTCTAGTGCCTAGCATACAGAAAGTACATAATAAATAGTTTTGGAAAGAATAAATGATAATACAAATCACTAGTTATATACATCCATTTCTTTGACTGCATGAAAGTAGGGAAATATTTCTTTTCTACCACAAAATGAATTAGGGAATTGACTCTATTGTGTTCCTAGTAAGCATAACTGTGCTACAACACCTTGAATATCTCAACTCTTTGACTTTTGACAACTGTGGGTTTATTATTCAAACCAGATTGCCCAAATCACACTGATATATGTGTGTATGTATACATACACACATATATGCACATATATTATATATACACACATATATACACATGTACATATATGAATTTATATCGATCATATATTATATCAAGGTCATATATTAAGATTTTATTATGTCTATATGTTACAATATGTTAAAATATATTTAGATTATACACACACATATATACATGTACATGCATGTGTAAAGTATTGGTAGTACGGGTACTGGCAAAATGGTCAAGGTGGTGTGACTGATTGAATTGATGTGATTACTGTGTGACAGTGGTTTCAGGATCTCAGTCATGTGTTTTTGGTGTTGGTTATTAGATCTACCAGATATTTTACAAGTGTCAATGCATATCATAAAAAATCAATTTATAGAATGTCTTATACATCAATGATGAATCAACTGACCCTAATATAGTATAAGTGTACATTAGTTTGCTTATTTCACTTACAAAGACCATATTGTAAGGACTCACAAGTAGAATGCAGTACTTAATGATTCACTATCATGTTTTAGCTTTTTTTTTTTTTCCCCAGGATAAATTATATGTAATTTTCCTATATTGTTTCTATACAGATAAGGTCAAGAAAGAAACCTGGGATAAAAGAAATAATAATCTTTATGACACAAATCACTGCAACCCAATGATGCACTCATTGGTTGTTAAATAAATGAAAAAGGCATGAGCAACCACAATTCACAATTAAAATTGAGAAACTTTGATATAGAAAGGCCAGGGAAATAATTGTCTAATATGTCCCTCAATGCTACTTTTCTCTAACTATCTGTCTTGATTAGATATGAAAGTATGTCATGTTAGGATTTTATCATTCTGTTTTAAAGGCTACAAGTTCTTGTGACTTAGATATATATATATATACATATATATATAGATAGATAGATAGATAAATATAGATATACACATATATACATGTATGTATATATTGTATATATTTGTATATCTGTTATGTATATCTTAACTAAAAATAGAGGAATCTACCCCAAATCTGTGAGGCTAATGCCATGAATAATGTGTTGCCTGGGATAACTACATTTACTATTAACATCTCTATCTGATAAATGGCAAATGCTAATGAACTCTGCACACATGCTAGCAACCTGAAGGCATGGAGTTTCTAAGCTGCACATTCTTTTAGCTTTTAGGAGGCAGAGGAATATTTGAAAATCAGCAAACCATAAGCAGTTTTCCACACTTTTTATGTTTTGGACCACTATAATGGGATAAGTGGTAATGAACTAATGGTCTTGGCAAATGAGACATACCTTTAAATCCAAAACTTAAATATAGAAAGAAATGTGGGATTCCATTGTTTTGTTTTTCTTGGTGTTTTGCCTCTCATCATAAGCAAACTTAATCTGCATTATTAGTAACTGTCAATAGCATATTTTAAGCAGAAGGCAAATACAGCAGGCAGTTTAAAAAATAGCTGCAAAAAAAGCAAAACAAATGATTGCCAGAAACAGCTAATCCAGTTATGCATACATTTATGATAAATTAAAATGCATGCTAAGCTCCCATTGAAGGTGAATGCTTGACAGAAAAGGAGATAAATTGACCAATTTCAGTTATTAGATCATTGTCTGAAGCTAAAGTGGTAACACCCTTCACAGTCTTCTAATTACTTTGATTCCTTAAATGTGATTTACCTAGCAGTTCTGAGCAATTAGATATGAGAAAACAAACCTTATAGTGTGCCTACCTCTGAACTTTATTAGCAGTTTTGAAAGATGTTACTTTGGCCTCAATTTGATGAATTTTCATTTGACATTTAGGAACCTAAGAGCAGTACCAATTTTAGCTACATGTAAGTTAAGGATTTTTTTTAATAGGAAATGGGTATAATGATTATCTTTTCTTCTGAATTATGTTATATTTTCAATTATGTTCATACAGTGAGTAAATAAGCCTATCTGTGCTCTTCTAGATTAGGTAGCTACACACTTACACACACACATACACACACACAGGCACACACACACAAAATATAGTTAAATCATTATGATTTTACTTGTGTCTACTCATGCTTGCGACTCAGCTGCACAATAGCTATCAAGGGTAATGCTTTTTAAAAAGCTTTGGTCTGTGAAACAATAGTGTCATCCTCTTAGCAGTTAGATCTTTAAGAGCTAAGACACAATGATATTTAGGTCATTATTAAGAACCTATAACACCAAAGAGAGAAATCCAACACCACTTCCAACTTAAACTTAGAGCACTCAAAGGAACTTTTAAATTATTTGATAAATTGGGAAAAATGAATACATAGTAGGTTAGGATAGAAGAATTTAGAATTTAAGGTGTAGGAAAGTAAAAGAAAAGGGAAATATTGGTAACACAGTTAAAAGAATCATGGGATTTGGAACTAGAAAAGGAGTTAGAAATTTTAATTAATGATAAACATAAGATCATGTTATTAGGAAGAATTGGACTAGTCATTCAGCTGATACATTATTGGACTCAAAGGTAGGAGGACGTGAGTTTAAATCCATGTGATCCCTTTCATCATGGGTCACCTGGGGACAATAATGGTTCTAACACCCCAAGTTGTGAAGATCAAAGGGTCAGATGAGACAACACTGTATAGAATTTTAGAAACCTTAAAGTGGCAATGTAACCACTTCTAATGAAGACATAAAGGGGATCTGTCCAAAATACTAATTTATAGAAGGAATTTACTAAACAACTTAGATTTAAACAGAATAAAATAGATAAAGTAGAAATGGAAGATGAAAGTAAAGCCAAGTAACAAAGATGATGAATATAAGAGTGTGATGCCTTTCTATGAAATAGTACTATTAACGTTAAAGCATATAATAAGGTGCTACTTACAAGGCAATCTGAGGGGTAAAAAGTGTTTTTTAAAGCTATGTCAATATAAAAAGGAGAATCATAGAAAGTAAATGACCATAGCATGGAGTGAATGGGATAATAATCACTGGCACTCAGTGCTTTTTCTCCCTCTGTTCTCTGCAAATGAGAATGGCCTTTTCTTTGGAAATGACAGAAAAAAAAATGATTCGAAGGGTGTTGTCATACCAGATATATTAGAGAGTGTCTAAATGTTTTAGATAAATTCAAGTCACCTTCACCAGATGAAATATATCCTGTTGTCCTGAAATACTTGGAATATGTAATTGCTATATAACTGGCAGTCATATTTTGATGATCTTGGAAAAAAAAGAAGAGGTACTACAAGATTGGGAAAAGACAAGTTATTTTTAGAAATGGAAAAAGAACAAAGTCTGCAAATGATTAGTCCAGCTATCTTGACTTAGATTCCTAGAAAAATTTGAGAATGGATCATTATAGAGGTGATTGGAAAGTGGCTAGAAAGTGATGCAATGATTACAAAGAGCCATCATGGCTTCATCAGGAAAAAGTCATGCAAGGCTATCATTTCCTTTTTTTCACAGAATTACTAAACCAGACTGACACAACTAGAACATATGGAATGGATTGTGCTTATACTTTTCCTATGTTTTAGCAAAGTTTTTTGATAAAATACCTTATACTCTTGTAGGGAACATGGAGAGATATGTATCAGGAATATACTCAGATGGATTTGGAACTAATTAGATAGCTAAACTCAAATAATAATTGTTTAGTGCTTCAATGCTAATGTGACAAGAGGGCTGCAGTGGATTAACAAAAATGAGATGTATATGACATTGTGTTATTCATCATTTTTCATTAGTGACTTTGATTAAAGTGTAGATGACATACTCACCAAATTTGTAGATGATACTATTATATAAAGTATGATTCATACGCTGGATGGTAGAATCGGGGTCCAACAGGAACTAGACCAAGACAATCTTCATTATGCTGAATTTCAGAAGATGAAATTCAATGGGGATAAATGTAAAATCTTAAATTTGATGCCAAAAAATAAAAGAATCAATATTATAAGTATAAAATGGGGAAGACCTGATTGAACGATAGCTTTTTTTAAGTAAATAGGCAGACAGATAGAGGTTTTAGCAGAATGAAAGTTTAATATTCACCAGCAATGTGTTATAGAAGCCAAAAAAAAAAAAGAATGAGAACTTGGGCTAAATTAAGAAGGGCAAAGCTTCCAAAACTAGGTACCTGATTATCCTACTGACTCCTCACGCATCAACAAGAGCATTATGCTAAGTTCTGGGAACTATGATTTAAATAAGACAATGATAAGCTGGAGAGTCTCCAGAAGAGGGCAAGTAAGATGGAGAAGGAACTTGAGTCCATAACATATGAAGATTAGGTGAAGAAACTGTCTGTGGTTATCTCGAAGAAAAGAAGACTGACTCTGAGAGCCTATAATAACTGTTTTTATGCATTTAAGGTCTATCATGTAGAGGAAAGATTAAACTTACTGTGTTTGGCTACAGAGAACTGAACCATGAATAATGGGTAGAAGCTGTAAACGATCCAATTCAGGATTGACACCAAGAAAAAATTTAGAACAATTAGAAGTGTTTGAAAGTAGAATTGCCTATATAAGTGATAGACTCCCCCTCTTCAGAGATCTTGAAACAAAGGCCTGATTACAATTTGTGGGTTAGGTTACAAGTCACCTAAATGTTAGTTCGGGATTACCTGAGTTCATATACAGCCTCAGCACTTACTAGTTTTGTGACACTACCATTTAATCTCTGTTTCCTTCAATTTCCTTGACTATAAAATAGAAATACTAATAGCATCTAGCCTGCAAGATTTTTTAAGGATCAAATGACAAAGTATGTGTAAAGAACCATTTAGCACAGAGCCTGGCACATAGAGGTTGCTATATAAAAAAAAAGTTTATTCCCTTTCCTCCCCCGTCAATGAATATTCTTCTTTTTTTTTTTATTTAAAGGTTGGATTAAATGAACTCTAGCTCCTGTTGGACCCTGATTCTACCATCCAGTGCATTAATTATCCCTCATATAATTATATCATCTACAAATTTGGTGGGCATATGGATTAAAATCTCAAGTTCTTTTATTCTGTGATATTTGTATGTGATTTCATTATCCTCTCTTGAGCCACTTCCTGAACCAGTATACACAATCAAGTCTGAGCTTCCCAGGGCCCTAAAGTTTGTTGTTTTTCTCTTGAGACCATGGATGGCATTTATTTTTGTTGCATGTGGTCATGCTCTTTGATATTCTTTTTTTTTTTTGAAGATTTTTTTGTTGGCAATTGGGGTTAAGTGACTTGCCCAGGGTCAAATAGCTAGTAAGTATCAAGTATTTGGTCTGAGGCTGGATTTGAACTCAGGTCCTCCTGACTTCAGGGCCAGTGCTCTCTCCAGTGTGCCACCTAGCTGCCCCCTCTTGCCTTCACTAGGAGATTATCTTTCTCAATTCTTTTTTTCCCTCAGTGTACCACTCTGCTGTTGGCTAACGGTGTTTTCTCCTATTAGCCCTTTCTACGTAATCATATCTGGATGCACTGTATGCTACTGTTTCATCCTCTCTGATGACATGATCTCATAATGACATAATGACATGGGGTAAGAGGATAAAGAACAACTTTCTCTTACCTCTGTGAGATATGACCCCTAATGATCTGGCTGTAACTCTGGAATCTTTGACTCCCAAACTTGAAATCCTCCATCAATGAACTTGTTTATCACTTCACTAAATGCTATTTTTAAACATAATCCCAGAAGTGTGTCTGACTAAAGCTTTCAGCCAAGCACAACTCTTCTTTTCTTTGGTTTTGATATTTTTTCTGTTGTGTTTCTTCTTTGTTTTGTTTTGGATTGAACCTGCAATTTCATTAAGATATGGAGTAT
Organism: Vombatus ursinus; assembly: GCF_900497805.2. Taxonomy (NCBI): domain Eukaryota; kingdom Metazoa; phylum Chordata; class Mammalia; order Diprotodontia; family Vombatidae; genus Vombatus; species Vombatus ursinus. The sequence continues at coordinate 15,171,329 of NW_020955033.1, forward strand.
CAGATGAAAAACTGCTTATATAATTCAGATTGGCATCTTATCTGCAATTTAGAGTATTAATGAATTGTATAGAGGTGCTTAGAGATTAAATGACATGCTCAGAGCTACACATTCAGAAATTTTAGTGGCAAAACTTGAACCCACATTGTATTTTCTAGGCAAGGTTTCTCTGTACCCATGCAACACAGCTGCTCATACATTCACATATACATAATGGTTTTTAACCCTGTTATTGGTGGCATCAGAAAATATGAAATTACCTTCCTTAAAAAAATGAAACCAAGCATCCTTTAATGACTTCATGATTACTTCTGGTTAATTTGAAAAGTAACTTCTGGGGGAGGTGGAGCCAAAATGGCAGAGGGAAAGCAGTGATTTGCTTGAGCTCTCCCCCAAACCCCTCCAAATATCTGTAAAAATGGCTCTAAACAAATTCTAAAGCAGCAGAACCCATAAAAAGACAGAGTGAAATAAATTTCCAGCCCAAGACAGAATAGATGGTTGATCAGAAAGGTATATCTCACCAGGCAGGGAGAGGAGCACAGTGCATCTTGGGTGCACAGGCTGCAGCGACCCTGGAGCAGGCCTCAGAGGACTGAATCATGAGCAGGTGTGGCAGTTTCCAGACTTCTCAACCCACAAATGTGAAAGACAATTTAGAAGGTCAGTGGGAAAAGTCTGTGACTGCGGTGAGAGAAAGAGCTAGGTCTCAATCACAAGGGTGGGCTGCGGCTACCTCCTGAGCTTCTGGCCGACAGACTGAGGGGGAATCTAGTTGCTGATCAGAGGGGGATTGCAGCTATCTTTTTGCCAGTGCTGAGGCAGGAATGTCTTGCTCTGCCCAGGCTTAGATATGGGTCGTAGTTCTGAGGAGGGTTCCTGGGGCAAGGAGGACTGCTGGCGTGGTGGAGCTTGTTGTGGCGGTGGAGAGGAAACACCTCTTTCCTTATCATACCACCTTGGAAGAACTGAAAATTTACAGGTCCCTAGAACTATTTCTGAAAACAGCTGTACAAACCCCCGAAGCTTGGGACAGTACATTCTCCACATTGGAAGCAGACTCCTACCATAAGAAAGGGCTTATAACTCAAGTAATTGGCTGGGATCATGAGCAAACAAAGGCACAAAAAAAGTCAGACCATAGAATCTTTCTTTGGTAACAAAGATCAAAACATACAATGAAAAGAAGACAACAAAGTCAAAGCTCCTACATCCAAAGCCTCCAAGAAAAATATGAATCAGTCCCAGGCCTTGGAAGAGCTCAAAAGGGATTTTAAGAAGCAAGTAAGAAAAGAAGAGGAAAAACTGGCAAGAGAAATGAGAGTGATGCAAGAAAATCATGAAAAACAAGTCAACAGCTTGCTAAAGGAGACCCCCAAAAATACTGAAGAAAATAACACCTTAAAAAATGGCCTAATCCAAATGGCAGAAGAGGTGCAAAATGCCAATGAGGAGAAGAAAGCCCTAAAAAGCAAAATTGGCCAAATGGAAAAGGAAGTCCAAAAGATTACTGAAGAAAATACTTCCTTAAAAATTAGAATAGAACAATTAGAAGCTAGTGACCTTATGAGAAATCAAGACACTGTAAAATAAATCCAAAAGAATGAAAAATTAGAGAACAATGTGAAATATCTCATTGGAAAAACAACTGAATTGGAAAATAGATCCAGGAGAGAGAATTTAAAAATTATTGGACTATCTGAAAGTCATGATCAAGAAAAGAGCCTAGACATCATCTTTCAAGGAATTATCAAGGAAAACTGCCCTGATATTTTAGAATCAGAGGGCAAAATAGAAATGGAAAGAATCCACCGATCTCCTCCTGAAAGAGATCCCCAAAGGAAAACTCCTAGGAATATTGTAGCCAAATTCCAGAGTTCCCAGGTCAAGGAGAAAATATTGCAAGCAGCTAGAAAGAAACAATTCAAATATTGTGGAAACACAATCAGGATAACACAAGATTTAGCAGCTTCTACATTAAGGGACCGCAGGTCGTGGAATATAATATTCCAGAGGGCAAAGGAGATAGGATTACAACCAAGAATCACCTACCCAGCAAAACTGAGTATAATCCTTCAGGGAAAAACAATGGTCATTCAGTGAAATAGAGGACTTTCAAGCATTCTTGATGAAAAGACTAGATCTGAAGAGAAAATTTGACTTTGAAATACAAGACTCAAGTGGAACGTGAAGAGCTAAACAGGAAAGAGAAATCATAACAGACTTATTAAGGTTGAACTATTTACATTCCTGCATGGAAAGATGATATTTGTAACTCATAAGACCTTTGTCAGTATTAGGGTAGTTGGAGGGAAAAAATTGTATGTATGTATATACAAATAGATAGAGATAGATAGATAGATAGATAGATAGATAGATAGAGGGCACAGGGTGAGTTGAAGATGAAGAGGTGATATCTGGGGAATAAAAGTAAAGGCTGAGAGAGGATTATACTAGGAGAAGGAGAAAGGGAGAGGTAGAACAGTGTAAATTATCTCACAAAAAACAGAAAAGAAAAGGCTCTTACAGTGGAGGGGAAATGGGGGAAGGTGAGAGAGAATGAGTGAATCTTATTCTCATAGGATTTGACTTAAGGAGGGAATAACATACACACTTAATTGGTATGGAAATCTGTCTTACCCTACAGGAAAATAGGGGAGAGAGGGGACAAGAGAGTAGGGGGATGATAGAGAAGAGGGCAGATTGGGAAAGGGGGTAATCAGAAGCAAATACTTCTGAGGAGGGACAAGATAAAAAGAAAGAATAGAATAAATTGGGGAGGACAGGATAGGATTAAGGGAAGTAGAGTTAGTTTTTCATAGCATGTCTACTATAGAAGTCTTTTGCACAACTGCACATGTATAACCTATATTGAGTTGCTTTCCTTTTCAATGAGGGTGGGTGGGGAAGGAGGAAGGGAGAAAATTTGGAACCCAAAGTTTTCAAAACACATGTTTAAAAAATGTTTTCACATGCAACTGGGAAATAAGAAATACAGAAAATGGGGTACAGAAACCTATCCTGCCCTATAGGAAAATAGAAGGGGAAGGGGATAAGAGAAGGGGGGAGAGATAGAAGGGAAGGCAGACTAAGGGAAGGGATATTCAGAATGCATGCCATCTTGGGGGGGAGGGGCAAGATAGGGTGAAATCTTGTGGAAGTAAATGTTGAAAACTAAAAATAAATAAATTTATTAATAAATAAAAAAAGAAAAATAACTTCTTTCCTTCTGTTGTGCTGTCACTGGCATGGTGCTATTAGTCATGAACTCTCTGGTTATACAAACATTATTTAGCTCTAGAACTAGCTGAGCAAGATTCTTTAGAAAATGAAGATAATAGCAATAATAAGAATAAACATAAGATCACACCAGTAAAATTTTACCATGTTAATACCCTACTCAATTGCAGATCGCATATCTGTGAGGTGGGGAAGCCTATCACTTCTAATATACACACACATATGTGTACAGGCATATATACAAATATGAATATAATTTGTGCCCCTATTCCCTAGAATAGTTTTCATATTATAAGTTCAACATATGCTTGTTGAATGATTTTTTTCCTGAAATCAATTTTATATTTATCTAACTATATAGTGTCCTAAAAATCTCATTGCAGTTTAAACTTAAATAGTTTAAAATTGTGCTAAGTTTTTTGGGGCACATTCTATATCTTTATCAATAAAAAACATAGATAAATTGATAGATGATAGATAGATAGATAGATAGATAGATAGATAGATAGATAGATAGAAATATATATATATATATGTTTATCTATTTTTCTGGCTGAAGATTTATTCCAATGAAATTTAAATGAACATTCCAAGGTGCCTGAATCAGAAATCACTAATGTTGACTGAAGTGGAGACAAGAAAGAGAAAGCTAACTTGATGACATAATCTATTATTTTATGAGGAGGAACTAATGGTATGTCTCAGAATTTATGTAAGCATCATCATTTCTGAGACTGGACAATAATAGTCTTTCTCCTTAAAGAGCTATCAGTATGGCATCAAAAAGTGCTCTATACAGTCTAGACATCAAAGTAGGAGAAAATATAGGCAAACTGGAATAGGTAGTGATTTAAAGGACCAATTTTATTAGTAATTATTACAAGAATTGAAGATATATAGATTGAGCAAATGATTGCTATGAGAGTCATAGACAAATTCTTTATGTGACAAGTACAGTGTATATAGATAGAGACACAAAACCTTTGAACAAAGTGATATAACTTGAAATTATTAGTGAAGATTATAGAAAATATATTTCCAGTTAAAATATATCAAGTTATGATAAATTAAATGGTATAAAAGAACAGAAAAACATTTCCAAAATATCCGGCTGAGAACAATCCTTTTTGAGAACTCTGATGGATCATATGTGTTCTTAATTATCCTTATTTTTAAATTGCTTTAGGAATTTATGTCCTTTTTAAGAAATGTTTGCTAAATCAAAAAATCCACTCTTTCTTCTTCCATCTCTCCCAAAGGTACAAAGTTTTAACTAGTAAGAACAGCTTTCCTTTTACCACAATAATTTTGATTTGTGCTATTTCTTTGTTAATTTATTGTAAGAAGAAAGTAAAGTATATCTTTTTGTATCTTTTTTTTTATCAAAAGAAACCTGGGACCTTTCCAGCTACTGTGTTTTAGTGGAAAGATTACTAGAACTCAGAATCAGAAAACCTGCTCTGTTCTCTTCACTCTACATTTTTCTGGTTATACGACCTTTGTCAATTCATTTAGCCTGAGTCTGTTTCCTCATCTGTAAGAGGATGATAATTATAAAGTAAATTCATTTTACAAATGCTTATTAAACATCACTATGTTTCAGGTACCATTCTAAGTGCCAGATATACAAAGACAACAAGAACAAAAAAATAGTAATTGTCCTCAAGGAACATACATTCTTTTGGAAATTTTCCATCTTTCCAATCAATCTATTGTCAACTATTATTTAACCTGAACAAACCCTTCAGGTACACTCACTTAATTTCCAGTCTGGTTGTATGGTCCCCAAATACTTCCTTTTATAACCAAATTCCGGAAACATGCCTAAATGGGAATTTTCTTTAAGGCAAGTACTCTCTGTTAGTATGCATACAGTTCATGTGAGACAGACTCTCTTGATAAGTCAGCTTGTATGCTAACAGTTAACTTTGCAAATAATTAGCTTTCTCTTTAAGTGTCTTGCTTGCTGGCTTATAGCATATCATTTCCTTTCTATTCGTTGAAGAGCTTTAGTCTATGTCACAATAAAATTGTTTCCTTCCACCCTGACATCATACTTCTGCAAGCAACTGGAGAAACATAGCTCCCTCTGTGTGGGGTTTCCCTATCTTATTCATGGAAAATAGTAAGTGCATAATAAATTCTTATTGTCTGATAGACTGATTTTTAATAATTCAAGGCCTGGGACCTTATTGTTTTTAATTCAATCCAATCTAATCCCAATCATGAAATATTTTTGAAGCATACATTTTGTGAAAAGTGCTACGTACTAGTCTGAGATACATATTTAAATAGGTGTATATATCTTGAGAATATTTTCTATCATCTACCTGTGTATTGATAACATATCAACTATTTATATCTACATATTGGGATGGGAGAGAGAGAGAGAGAGAGAGAGAGAGAGAGAGAGAGAG
>NW_020955033.1:15177085-15190179 GCF_900497805.2 Vombatus ursinus
GAGAGAGAGAGAGAGAGAGAGAGAGAGAGAGAGAGAGAGATGCAGATCAACATATCCATATACACTTATTTGGATATGTTGATCTAGATAGATGATAGATGATAGACACACAGATACAAAACAGATAATAGACAGACAGACAGGTCAATAGATAGATAGATAGATAGATAGATAGATAGATAGATAGATAGATAGATAGATAGATAGATAGATAGATCCTTATGGTAAACTGGAATTAATTTCAAAGGAGAGGTATGAGCATTAATAGGGTCTGGGAAAGGTTTCTCATAGAAGATAAGATTCCACTGAAACCTTAAGGAAGCCAGGGAAGTCAGAATTTCAACATGAGGAGGAAGAACATTCAAGTATAGTCAGTGAAAATTCATGGAGTCAGGAGATGAAGTATCTTTTATGAAGAACATCAAGGAGGTCAGTGTCATTCAACTATACATGTGTAGAGGAGTAAGATATTAAAGTGAAAGGTTGGAAACAGTTAGATTGTGAAGGACTTTAAAAACTAATAAAAAGCCACAATAAGGATTTTAAATTTCATCTTGGGAGTCACTGATTTTTTTTTGTTTTGAGTAAGGAGATGACATGATTCAACATTCACGTGAAGAAGATAAATTTGGCAAATGAGTGGAGAATGGATTGAAGGGGTTAGACTTGAGTCCTGAAGATGAAGAAGTAGACTTTTCCAACAATATAGTTATTAGGTGACTAGAATCTCAACTAGATTCAGACAATGTCCAAAGAGCTAAGGGGACAGATATAATTTATGTTATAAAGGTAAAATTGGTAGGTCTTGGCAAGAAATTGGATATAGTGAGTGAGAGAGAGTGAGAAGATGAGACTGACACCTAGGTTGCAAGCTGAGTTGACTGGGATAATTGTAGTGCTCATGACAGTAACAGAGAGGTTGGACATAGAAGAATTTGGTAGAGGAAAAATAATGAGTTTGGTTCAAAAAATGTTGAGATGAAGATGTCTAAAGAATATGCATTTCCAGACATCTGGAGAGTTGGAGTTTTCAGACTGGAAGATGAGAGAGGTTAGAACTAAATAAATAGATCTATGAATCATCTACAGAGTGATAATCATTAAATCTATGAGAGCTAAAGAGATAACTAATTTACACCTTCTCAATCTATGTGATGTATGTCCATGTTCTCCCATAAATCTTCCTCAAAAGTCTATCCCATATCATGAAGACCATCCTCTATATCTCCTGTAAAAAATTTAAAAATATTTTGTTAAATATTTCCTACTCATATGTAAAATATTTTTTAACATTCACTGAAAAAAATCACTTCCAAAGTCTATCGCTCCCATTAAGAAGGTGAGCTATATAATATAAATTGTACATTTGAAGCCATGCAAAATATATTTAAAAATTAGTCATGTTGAAAAAAATACACACTAAAAGAGAAAAATAAAGTAAAAATAATGTATGCTTCAGTCTGTTCTCAGAGTTCACCAGTTCTCTATCTTGAGATGGAAGGTACTTCTCATGCTGGGTCCATTGGAATTGCCTTGGAATATTATCTTGATTTTGTCTTTCAGAGTTGATTACCATTACAATACTGCTGTTCTGATTTTGCTCACTATATTTTGCAACAAGTTGTATAAGTCTTCACAGGTTTTTCTGAAGCCATCCTACAGCCATAGTATTCTATCACAATCATATACCACAATTTGTACAGCCATTCCACAATTGACAGGCATCCAATCTGTTTCCAATTCTTGCCACCACAAAAAAAAGAGTTGCTATGAACAATTTTGCATGTATAGGTCCATTTCCTTAAAAAAAAAATCTCTGTGGGATTCAGACCTAGTAGTACTATTACTAGGTTCAAGGAAACCCACAATTTTTTAACACTATGGGAATAGTTCCAAATTGTTCTCCAAAATGGTTGGACCATTTCACAACTCCCCCAACAGTGCATTAGTGCCCTATTTTTTCAACATTTATTCCACCATTTGTCATTTTCCTTTTCTATCATGTTAGTCAATCTGATATATAAGAGGTGGTACTTCAGAGTTAATTTGTGTTTCTCTAATCAACATTGATTTAGAGCATTTTTATGTGCCTATTGATAGCTTTGATTTCTTCTTCTAAAAAAATCCTGTCCATATCTTTGATCATTTATTAATTAAGGAATGACTCACATTTTTTAATGAATTTGACTCAATTTTCTATTTATTTGATTTATGAGATCTTTTTTAGAGAAACATGCTATAAAAAATTTCCCCACTTTCCTCTATTCTAATTTGGGCTGCATTAGTTTGGTTCATGTAAACTTTTTAAAAATTTCATGGAATCAATATTATCCATTTTACTTCCTGTGAACCTCTTTATCAATGTCTTGGTCATAATTTTTTCCTTATCCATAGATATTACAGGTAAAATTTTCCATGCTCCCATAATTTACTTCTGATATCCCTGTATTTCTAAATAATATATCCATTTTATGACTTTCTCTTGGCATTTAATGTGAGATTTTGGCACATAGCTAATTTCTTCCAAACTCCTTATCAATTTCTCAGCAATTTTTGTCAAATGTTGAGTTCTTGACAGAAAACCTTGGATCTTTGCATTTATCAATCACTAGATTACTATGGTCATTTACTCCTGTGTATTATGTACCTAATCTATTCCAGTGATCCACCATTCTACTTCTTAGCCAGTACCAGATTGTTTTCATAGTTGCTACTTTGTGTTATAGTTTGAAATCTATTATTGCTAGGTTCTCTGCCTTCAAATTTTTTCATTGATTACTTTGATATTCTTGACCTCTTGTGCTTCCAGATGAATTTTATTATTTTTTCTAGCTATATAAAATAGTTGTTTTGAATTTTATTTGTTTGGCAGTCAATAAGTAAACAAATTTAGGAAGAATTATGATTTTTATTATATTGGCTTGGCCTACATATGAGCAATAAATATTTCTACAGATATTAAGCTCTATCAATAATTGTGTGAAAAGTATTTTGTAACTGTGTTCAAATAGTCACTGTTTGTCTTGTCAGATAGGCTTCCAAATATTTTATATTGTCTTTAGCTATTTTAAATAGAATTTCTCTTTCTGTTACTGTTGGATTCTATTGCTAATATATAGAAATTCTGAAAATTGATGTAGGTTTATTTTATATCTTGCAACTTTGCTAAAATTGTTCATTTTTAACTAGTTTTCAGTTGATTCACTAAAATTACCTAAGTACACCATCATATCATCTGCAAAGAGTAGTAGTTTTGTTTGTTCACTGTTTATTTTTATTCCTTCAATTTCTTTTTCTTCTTATGTAGCTATTGCTAGGATTTCTAATACAATATTGGATAATAGTGGTGGTAATCAACATCCTTGCTTCACCTTTGATCTTATTGAGAAGGCTACTGTCTTCCTATGTATCTTCCTGTTTCCTTCCATGTCTTCCTAAGTTTCTCTTAAAATTGTACCATTCATTATTTCTTATATCACATTAATTCTGATTCTATACAGAATGTCTTCATTCCAGTGGAAAATACACTTGGTGGATATACATCTCTCTGCATTATTTTTTATTGGCAATTAATTACTTAATCATGATTACTAAATATTTAAGACTTTTTTATGCTATTTCTATTAGAGATAGCATAAAACTCCCACTCTGTTATACCTCACAATACCATTCCATTTTGATTATGATAACAGCTCCCACTAACAACCAATTCACCTCTTTACTAAGCTAATCATTGATTGCCTTCCACTTATTTTAGTATAGTAATACCTATGTGGCAGAAGATTATTGAAGTAACATTCTAGACCTAAATTGTCACCTCAGCTTTCATCCTACATATTATCACATCAAATGAGGATTCTTTTTCTTCTGAACCCACATTGAGTCACTTTGGGGAGCTTGCTCTTTGTTTTTCTTTTAAACAAGACAATAAGCATTAAAGCTGAAAGGATTTATAAGTCACTTCAGGGCAATTTTATCACCTGTCACTGGCTGATATATAGTAATTCATCTCTTCCCTCATACTAGACCTAAACTGTAGCATAACCCAGCAGTGACTTTTCCTCCAAATGAGGAGCAAAATTTATCTTGGTTTTCCTAGAATAACAGCTTGCCAGTTATTACAGTTTGCTCTCCAACTCATGTAAATTATCACTTAATTCTTTAAAGATAAGATTTAAATTCTGCACAAAAAATACATTTCCCACACCCATTATTTTCAGAGAGGTCAAATGTTTTTATTTTTCTTACATTTAAAAATACATAAGGACTATTGTAAAACACATAGAAAATAAAAGAACATGACTTTTTTATTACTCATTTTTTACAGGACCATAATTTCCTTACACCTTTGTATAAGCCAAGAACATAGGACTTAAAAATTTAGTGAGTGAGCTCATACAGGTAAAATTAATTATTGGTGTACACCTTTTGTTGGTCACCAAACTTGCTGTCATTTTTTTTTATTGTTATCATTTGTTTATTTTCTGTACCATAAGGAACAATTGCAGCTGCTCAGGAAGACAATCTTGATAAAGACTTTCTTTCTTCTTGCCTTCCTTGCTTTCTTGTTCTTGGTTTTCTCTTTATTTTTCTTCTTTCTTTCCTCCTTTCCTTTATTCTTCCCTCATTTTCTTTCTTCCTTTGTTTCTTTCTTCTTGTTTCTCCCTTCCTGTCTTCTTCTTCTTCCTCTTCTTCTTTTCTTCCCCTTCCTTTCATTTTCCTTCTCTTTCATATTTTTTATGAAGTAGTGAAATAGGAAGCAGAAAAAAATAAAACTGCTCTTGCTCTTTTTTAAAAAAATTAAATTTTACATTTTCAATCAATGAAAATCTTCTTTTTCTCCATGCCACTCCACCACCCTCATTGAAAAAGAAAAAAAAATCCCTATTACTAATTACTAAAACATATTATCACAATGACTTCCAGGAGAAAAAAAAAAGTTTCAATCTGAACCTGTAGTTCATCATCTCTCTTTTAGGAGTTCACACAATTCGTCCTGAAACCTCTAGAATTCCACTTGATCAGTGTTTTGTTGAGCATCCCTAAGTCTTTCAAATCATTTATCTTCACAATATTTTTGTTATTGTAAAATTGTTTTCTCACCAGTGAACCTCTATTCCCTTCAATATATATTAGTCTATGTAAATCTTCCTAGGATTCTCTGAAATTGTCCGTTCCATCATTGCTGGTAAGAAAATAATATTCCATCACATTCATATTCTATAAATTTTTTAGTGATTCTCCAATTGATGGGCACCTCCTTCAGTTTCTTATTTGTCAATGCAAAAAAAAATGCTGTAGTTTTGTATGTGTGGATGTTTTTCCTTTTTAAATCTTTTTTTTAACTTCATAGTTGCACTGTTGGCCTTATTCTTATAAAAATGCATAGCCATTTCTTTGTAAAACACATTGACTTTTTGTGGGGAAACACAATCAAAGCTCAATATGACCTACATTAAACATTACACAAATTATTATAGACCCATGTTGTGACTAAACAGAGCATTTCAAATAGTAGATTTATCCAAATTATCTTTCTAGGATCAGTCAATTTCCCAATTAAGAAATTAGTTCTTGAAAATTGGACTATTTTTCCCATAGAGAGGTGTTCATGAATAGGCTAACCCTGTAAAAGATGGAGAAGAAATGTTAAATCCAGGACAAAATCTACAAAATGATGGTAGTTTTGCTGCTGTTTCAGAAATAAGTTTATTACTACAAAACAGTGGAGATTCAGCTTACTATTCCTACTGCTCGCTGTTTGGTTTTTGTTTTTGTTTTTGTTTTTTTTTTTGGTTAAAGTACCTTAACTCTAGGAAGGAACTATGAATATTTGGTCTAATGCCTTATTTATAGAATCAGGCTTAAAAGCTACTCATTATTGTACAAGTGATTTCTAACCAAAATTTTGTTCACTATTATTTTATAAAATAAGTAATTAAGCAATTATTTATTAACAATTATTTAGTAGAAATGTGGTTTTTGTAGCCTCAGATAGCATGGCATAGTAGAAAGAAAACTAGTCTTGTTGACAGGAAGACCTGATGCAAATCATACCACTGTCACAAGCTGACTATATGATCCTAAGCAATTTATTTAACTTTTCAGTGACCCCAGACAACTCTATAAGACAATACGTTTTAGAAAAAGGTAATGACCTGTATTGATAGAGATAGTTTTCTCCTCTGGGGTTCCCTCAAATCAATGAAATTATAAGGTGAGGTCCTATTCCCTCTGACCTTGTGCAAGTTTTCTTATCAGTAAATTGAGGGGATAAGTCTAAATTACAACAAAAGTCCATTGGAGGTCTAGAAGTATGAAGATAGGATCTCATGACCAGTATAAATCTCATGATACTGTTATATTGCTATTACCTGTTTTTGAAGGAATGGTTGTTTTTCTTATTAAGTAGGTCATGTATTGACAGTAGACGGACACATTTGTGGGAAACCATAATGACTTCCCTAGTCAAGAAAAACAATTGTCAGAGGCTTATATGGGAATTTCTAATTCATCAGTTGCTAGTAATAAGGTAAGTGAATCTAAAGCTTATTTTCGGGACTGAAAGACAGTAAACGTATCATCATTTTCCCCCTAATTTCAGCTTTAAAAGTCTTATTCTCAAAGGTTTTAATTATGATGCTGATACATTCATTGAAAACTCTGTATCATATCATTTGTGATTCCCTGTAGTTTAGTTTTAAGCTGCATTTTCACATTTTTTTCTCCCCAATGATACATACATACATACATATATACATACACACATATGTATATATACATATATATGTGTGTACACACACACACACCCCACACACATTATACCACTTCTGAATATACTGTAAGGTATGATAGTCATATTTTTGTAGGTTTACTCTCTGTTTACAATGAAAATTCACTTTCTCTCATTTGAGAGGCAGCATGGCATAGAATCAGGCTTTATCCAAATTATCTTTCTAGGATCAGCCAATTTCCCAATTAAGAAACTAGTTCTTGAAAATTGGACTATTTTTCCCATAGAGAGGTGTTGCAATTTGAACTGAATTTTCCCTTGAAGTCGTGTTATACATATTGTTTCTGTTAAATTAAGAAAAAAAACTTAGTCCCCTCTGGCCAACCCAAAATAGGACATCGAATAATATTAAGAACCATAGTAGCAATATTAATAATACTTACTCACACTTTGATTTTGTTTTAAGTTTTTGAAAGGGATTTTCTAACAATTCTGATAGGTAGATAGTGTAATATCTTAGCAGAAGCCCCCCTTCTTGTTCTTGTCATATGATTCTAGGTAATAGTAATAGGGAGGCCCCAAACTCTATTTAAATAATTAACAGCAGCCCCTAAATCATAGGGTATAATTCTAGGAAAGTGAACATGCTATATCTAGAATTAGGAGTAAAGAACTGGAGTGAGTAGTATGGGAGACCTGGGGACACAGGAGGAGTAGAGATAGGGAATAATGAGGGATGGAGACAAAGATGAATAAAATCATAATTGTAAAGCCTAAAGACACCTTATATGTCACCTAGACCAATGTCCTCATTTTAATGATGAGGAACCTGAGATTTGGGAGATTAAATGACTATTCTTGATCTCAAATGTATTAAATGGTAGAACAGGAAACTAAAAAAACTTGAATTCCAGGTCATGTAATTTCTAGGATTAGTATTCTCTCCATTGCTGCTTTTGTATAGATGGACATGAGATGGAGAGTATGGTAGACTGTGAGAGTTACATGGATTCACCATTTCCATCTTGCTCTTTCTTTTCTTCCTCTCATTTCCTTTTTTATTTCTAAATCAACTGTCCCTATCTTCCCCCTAACCATGTCAAGATTGGAGTAATGGGGAAGAAATTCTTAAGGTATCTTACATGGGCAATAGGATGAACTTCACCTAATCACTTCTTTCTTTCATTCCTCCTTCCCATTTCTCATTACTTCAGGTAGATCATTCTTAACCAGGAGTAGCAGTTAGTGATAGAAAGGAGTAACAGTAGAAGTGACAAGAAGTAAAATACAAAGTCAAGGCTGGAACTTAGCTTAACTCTCTCAAGATTTTCCTTGAAATACCTTTCAAATAATACCTCAAATCTAATTCTAGAGTGGCAGAGACAAGAAAAGTCCAGATTTTGACATTTTTCTAGTCCAAGGGAAGTTGAGAGGTTGTCAAGAAAGCTCTGTGACACCAGGGAGGTGGTCAGCCCAAAGTGCATCACACACCATGGCAATACCACTGTAGCAATGTCAACAATAGACCTTATATGCAGCCATAACAGCAGCAGCAATAGCTTCTGTAGCTCTAAGCCCACAGATGTTAAAAGGGGTCCTATAACTAGCCAAAAAAGAGATTACAAGAGAACCCTTGCTAGTGTTTGGTTCAGGACCCTATTACATTGCCCATACTCAGTACTGGGTTATAGTTCCAGGGCAAAGAGAAGCACTAGTAGAGCGGCCCCAGGGGAAAGGGGCCCTAGACACAGTTCCAGGATAGATGAGTGCTTATGGTCACTCACAAGGGAGTAGGTGGCCTAGTTTCAGTTTAAAGGAAGAAAGGAGCCCTAGCACTTGCAACCACTGGAAAGCTGGAATAGCAGTCACAGTCCAAGGTCAGAAGGAGCAATAGCATTTGTGGCTGCAAGGAGCAGGGACAATTGTCACAGCTCCAGGGCAAATAATCTTATTTGAAGTTACTCACAAAGGAAAAAAGGTCCTGGTATTAGTTCTAAGTAAGAAAGAAGCACTAGCACTTGTGGTTGCAGTCAATCAATATCCCTTCCTAGGTATAGACCACAGTACAGGCCAACAGAGCACTGATCACAACTCTTCCCAGATAGTGTCACCTTGGAAGCATGAAAAAACATGCAGACTTCCAGAACTAGCTCTGAAAACAACAGCAAGAAACACCTGAAGCTTGAGACAGTTCTCCCCCAACCCCAGGAGCAGAGCCCAACTTTAACATAAGTTAAAAATGAATAAAAATTGGCAAACAACAACAACAAAAAAAAAAACCTGATCATATAAAACTACTACAATAGCAAGAAATACCGAGGCAAAAATTCAGAAGACAGTGATGTCAAAAGAGCTAAAATCAAATGCTGAAAGGAAAAAAAAATGGGAATTGGACACTAGCCAAATAAGAATTTGTGGAAAAGCTTAAAAAGGATCATAAAAATCAAATGAGAGAAGTAGAAGGAAAATTGGAAAATGAAATGGGAGTGACACAAGCAAATTATGAAAAACGACTCATTATCTTGGTAAAAGAGGCAGAACTAGAAGATGGTAGAGTAAAAACAGACACTTGTCTGAGCTCTCCCAAATTCCCTTCCAAATAACTTTAAAATAATGCCCCAAAATGAATTCTGGAGTGGAAAAACCAACAAAAGGATGGGATGAAATAATTTTCCAGCCCAAGACAACTTAAATGGTTGATCAGAAATGTCTGTTTCAGTCAAGTGAGAGTGGAGCCCAGTTCAGCACTGAAAGTATCCTGTCAAGTCAGCAGCAACTCATCCTTAGCAATCCATTTCAAGCCTGGGGTGTGGTATGGAGATGGGCAGGGGGGAGTGATTGACCCAGCAGTGGCAACTTCCAGAGCTCTTAGCCCAAAGATGGTAAGGTGATTGGATAATTGATAAGAAATAGATTACAAGGAACCCTTTGCTGGTGTTGGGTTCAGGACAATGTTGCATTGCCTTTACTCAATACTGGGTCATAATTCCTGGGTACAGGACTCTGTTACATTGCCATTATATGATTCTGGGTCAAAATCTGGGGGTCAGGATGAAGACTAGGACACTAGAGGTCACAGCTGCAGGAAAGTGGGGACGCTAGTCAAAGTTTCTGGCCAGGAAAGAGTATTTGTGATCACTCACATACCAGAACATAGGCCAGGAGAGGAGTAAATGCAGATCTCCTTAGATCATACTACACTGGAGGAATTGAAAACTTGGAGAACCCTAGAACTAGCTCTGAAAACAACAGAACAAAAATCCTGAAGCTTGGGACAGTTCTCCCTCCATTCCAGGAGCAGAGCCCAACTTTAAAATAAATGTAAAAGTCAATAATTGGAGGGGGAAATAAGGAAGCAGCTACAGCAAAAACAAAAAGAACCTGACCATAGAAAGTTATGTTAGTCTCAGGCCCAAAAGTAATCCTAGAAGAGCCCAAAAAAGGATTTTTAAAATCAAATAAGCGAGGTAGAAGAAAAATTGGTAAAACAAATGAGAATGAAATAAGTAAATCATGAAAAAAGAGTCAACAACTTAATTAAAGAAGCACAAAAATGGGAAAAAAAACATTCACTGGAGAAAACAACTACTTCAAAAGTAAAGTTGGTCAAATGGAAAAGTCTATACAAAAGCTCACCAAAGATAATAATTCCTTAAAAATTAGATTTAGTTAAGTAGGAGCTAGTGACTCCATGAGACATCAAGAACCAATTAAACAAAACCAAAAGAGTGAAAACATAAAAGAAAATGTGAAATATCTCATTTGAAAAACAACTGATCTGGAAAATGGATTAAGGAGTGATAAGTTAAGAAATATTGGACTACCTGAAATCCATGATAAAAAAAATTTTTAAAAAAAGACTAGACATCATTTTTCAAGAAATCATCAAAGGAAAACTGCCCCAATATCCTAAAAAAAAACCAAAACAAAAAATAAAAAAAACAAAACAAAAAATAAAAAAACCAAAAAAAACTCAGAGGGTAAAATAAAAATAAAAAGAATACACTGATCACCTGTTGAATGAAATCCGAAAATGAAAACTGCCAAGAATATTATAGTAAAATTCTCAAGCTCCAAGGTCAAGGAGAAAATACTGAAAGAAGTCAGAAAGAAATAATTCAAATATCACGGAGCCACATTCAAAATAACACAGACTTAGCAGCTTTTACATTAAAAAAATTGAAAGGCTTGCAATATGATGTTCCAAAAGACAGAGAAGCTTGGAATACAACCAAGAATCACATATTCAGCAAAACTGAGTATAATCTTTCAGGGGAAAAAGTAGATATTTAATGACTTAGCAGACTTTCAAATATTTTTTGAGACGCAGGATAACACAAGACTTAGCAGTTTCTATTATAAAGGAGGAGAGTGCTTGAAATATGATATTCTGGAAAGTAAAAAGCTAGCATTATTAACAAGAATAATCTATTTAGCAAAACTGAGTATGATGAAATATAAAACTTTGAAACTTTCCTGACTAAAAGATCAGAGCTAAATAGAAATTTAACATTCAAACACAATAATAGTATAAAAAGGAAAACATGAGAGAGAAATCACAAGGGACTCAATAAGGTTAGGAAAGTGATGCTTGTAACTCCTAAGAACTTTATCATTATTAGTAAGTTAGAAAAAGTATAAATTGACAATGACTGGATTATTTAAAAAAAATAACGTTACAGAGTGAAAAAAAGGAGTACACTGGGTGAAGGAGGAAGAGAGAGGAAGAAAGGAGAACATTATCTCACACAAAATTAAAAATAAGAAAAACAGTGAACTAATATATAAAACAAAGAGCTAGTTTTATGAAAAATGTTAACTGGACCAAATTGGCCTCTAACGGCTAGAGTTGAACAGAGAAGGCCCTGAGGAACAGGAGAGTTAGAAATCAAACAGAAATTTAATTTCAAAGTGAGGGAAATGACTTGCAAGCAAGGAGGGGAATTAGACACATGTGCTGGGACCCCACCCCTAGTGGTGGGACCCAAAATGGTGGAACTGAACTTTGATTCATATGCTTGTGGCTAGACAGAGAGTCAAACAGTGTAGTATGGCAACACTAGTGAGGTGCAACAGCAACAGTGAGGCACAACAGCAATAATGAGCCAGAATTGTCTAATTCATAGCATGGCTTCATGTCTGGGTGTGTTGGTGCTTGCATGACCTCAGGGACCATCAGTTCTGTGATTTAGTTGCAACAATGTTCATCCAGAGGGTAAGTGCAAAGGATTGTTATTATGCCAAGCTCACAGCACTACTTGCTTGTTGGGCCTTAGCTCTGAACAATATGGTCTTTCCTAATATCTTGACAAAAAACCCACCAATAAAATAGATAAATCATTGGATTATTTGATTTAAAAAAAGAAAAAAATGAAATTTCTTATATCAGAAATGAAAAGGGTGATTGCACCAGCAACAAAGAGGAAACTAGAGTTATTTATTAGGAGCTGTTTTGTCTGTTTATATGCCAACAATTCTGACAATCTAAGTAAATGGTTAAATATTTTAAAAGTATAAACTGCTTATATTAATAGAAGATGAAATGGAAAACTTAAATAACCCTAATAAAGAAAAAGAAATTTAATAAACCATAAATGAGCTTTGTAAGAAAAAAAAGTCATGGAATCAAATGAGTTCACAAGTGAATTCTACCAAACATTTAAAAAACAACTAATTCCAATGATATAAACTATTTGAAAAAATTGGCACAAGAGTCTTACCAAATTATTTGTATGACACAAAATCTGAGAGGCTCTGTATTGTAACATTCCATGTCTTTCATTATAAAATTTGAGTCATTCAGAAATAACTGGCCTACGTGCAGACACTTAGAGACTTTTTTCCAAAAGTGTCACTTAATTATTCACTTTAAACTTTGTTCTTTAAATTTGTAGTATCCATTCAGATATACATATTTGGAATTAAATCTAGGTCACTATTTTCTGAAATCCATTTATGCATGACCAGAGACCAAGTTAGGAACGCTAACTGATGAAATGGCACTGAATAATCTTATTCACTTCAAAAAGGATATCTTTGAATTTATTAAATGAGTTTGATGTCTCTATCTATAAATTCTATGAGTTTAAAATATATTAAAGCTCTTTCTAATCACCATCTACATGTTCCTCTTTTTTTCTTCTATTACTCTCATTAACACCTTTCTATTCCAGTCCTCTCTCCTTGTTCTCCTCATAATGATAGAAGTTCCAGCTCCAACAGTGCATTAGCATCACAATTTCCCTATATCTCCTCCAACTTTTATTATTTTCCTTTTTTGTCATATTAGCTGATCTGATAGGTGTAAGGTGATACCTAAGAGTTGTTTTAATTTGAACTTCTATAATCAATAATAATTTAG
>NW_020955033.1:15190189-15434951 GCF_900497805.2 Vombatus ursinus
TTTTCATGACTACAGATAGTTTTGATTTCTTTATCTGAAAAAATGTCTGTTCATATACTTTGACCATTTATCAACTGGGGAATAATTCATATTCTTATAAATTTGATTCACCTCAATAAATTTGAAAAATAAGGTCTTTATCAGAAAGAAAACAAACTTGCTGTATTTCCCTAGTTTTATATTTTTCTTTTAATCTTGGCTGTATGGGTTTTGTTTGTGTAAAAATGTTTTTTTTAGTTTGATATAATCTAAATAATTGATTTATAGCTTAAAATGCTCTCTACCTCCATAAATTCTTCACTTATCAATAGAATTGACAGGTAAAGTTAACTATATCCCCCTAATTTGCTTATAATATCACTTTTATGTCTAAATCATGCAGCCATTTTAATTTTATCTTAATATACAATGTGATATATTTGTTTATACCTAGTTTTTGCCAAACTGTTTTTTAGTTTTTCTAGTAGTTTTTGTTAATTAGTGAGTTTTTCCACCCAAAGATTGGGTCTTTGTATTTATCAAACATTTTATTACTATGGTAATTTACTACTGTGAATTGTGTTCTTAATCTATTCCACTAATCCATCACTCTATTTCTTAGCCAGTACCAGAGGGTTTTGACAATTACTGCTTTGTTATATAGTTTGAAATTTGAAACTGCTAGGCTACCTTTAATAACATTTTTTTCCTGATTGATTCCCTTGAAATTCTTGATGAATTTTTAAAATTTTTTTCAAGATTTATAAAATACTTTGTTTTGGTAGTTTTATTGATATGGCACTGAAAAAATAAATTAATTTAGGTAGAATTTTCATTTTTATTATATGGGCTTAGCCTAACCATCAGGAAATAACACTTCTCCAATTGTTTAGAGCTGACTTTATTTGTGTGAAAAGTGTTTTATAGTTGTGTTCATATAATCCTTTGGTTTGTCTTGGCAGTTATACCTTCAAGTATTTTTTTTAAATTTTCTGTAGTTATTTTAAATGAAATATCTCTATCTCTTACTGTTGGGATTTTTGGTTGCACATAAAATTATGATGATTTATATGAGTTTATTTTATATCCTGCAATTTTGCTGAAATTGTTGATTGTTTCAACTAGTTGTTTGTTGATTCTCTAACATTTTTCAACTATACCATCATATCATCTGATAAAAGTGAGTTTTGCTTCCACATTGCCATTTTTGTTCCTTCAATTTTGTTTTCTTGTCTTATGTCTATAGTTAGCATTTAAGTACATTGTTGAATAATTCTTGTGATAATGGACATCCTTGACTCAACTGTAATCAAATATTTTTTGTTGTTAATGTGGTAAATCATACTGTTTGTTTTTCTAATATTGAACCAGCCCTTTATTCCTAGCATAAAGCCCACCTGGTCATAGTGTATGATCTTTGTGATATATTACTGTTATCTCCTTGATAGTATTTTATTTAAAATTTGTATGTTGATATTAATTAAGGAAATTGGTCGATTGAGTCTTTCTGTTTTTTTTTTTCTCTTCTTGATTTAGGTATCAAAACTGTATTTGTATCATGAAAGGAATTCAGTACGACTCCTTTACCTATTTTTTCAAATAGTTTGTATAGATGGGGATTAATTGCTCCTTAAATGTCTGGTAAAATTCATTTATAAATGCATCTGGTTCTAGGGATTTTTTCTTAGGCAACTCATTTTGGCTTGTTCAATTTCCTTTTCTAAGATAGTTTAGGATCCAGAATTTCCTTGCACATCTGTGTTCATGCTACTGGCCCATCTTTCCCAAAGAGTGGGACAAGTTTGATACCCAAGGAAGAGGCAGGAATACCATATTGATTATAGATTTCAGTTTAATTAATTGGGTTATTTATATTGGGGCACAATGATGGATCCCTGCCAAGAATTTAACAATCTTCAGTCTGGTGCAGCTGGCAGATGATTCAGTAAATCCCCACAAAACCCCAGGAAAGCCCAATGGTAATTATGGAAATCAAGCAAAAGGAAAAGGATTGTCAGAGCACATCATTACTGATTGGTCGATATTTCGGGTTTTCTACTTAGTAATGAGCTCATTTCCAAGCTTGGGCATTAAACCAATGTTATTGGGTGAATGCCCAAATAAAGGTGTTTGTACTGATCACAAACCAGTCACTGTGTTCGTGTTATGGCTGTTACTAGACACATTCTCTGAGTTATGATTCAGTGTCTGAATTATGATTTTAACAAGTCACCATGTCCAGGCTTCCAACTTTCACAGGGTTTAAACTATGGCTTTCACTTCTTACTGTGTTTTATGACTTTTCCCTAATAGGGACCCCACAGATGGGGTTATTTATATTTTTTATTTCCTCTTTTCTTCTTCTGGGCAATTTATATTTGTAAATGTTTATCCATTTCATTTAGATCTTCAATTTTACTGGCTTAGAGCTGGACAAAATTACTCCTAATAATTGCTTTAATTTCATCTTCATTGGTGGTACATTCACTCTTTTCATTTTTGATACTGGTAATTCGTTTTTCTTCCTTTTTAATCAAATTAACTAATGTTTCATCTATGTTATTGATTTTTTTTATAAAGCCACATGCTACATTTATTTATTACTTTGATTGTTGGTGTTGTTATTATTGTTCTTTAACTTTCAATTTTATTAATCTCTCCTCTTCCAACTTGATGTTTAATTGAGTATTTTAAATTTTTTTCTAGTTTTTTTAAAGTTACACACCCAATTCATTGATCTCTATTACATACATACATACATATATATACATATACATACATATACACATGGGTTGAGTCACCCAACTATTTCCTCTTATAATTCATGTAACTTTTCCTTAAAAAAATTGGATGCTAATCCAATTGGCACATATATGTTTACTACTAATATTTTTTCATTGTCTATGGTTCATTTTTGGTTATCAAAATTACCTTCCTTTGGGCAGAACACCCTTAGTAAGGTGGAGAGGAGATGAGAGGAGAGAAGAGGATGAGCTGAGTTGCCCAATTTGGAGTTTTCTGGCTAGATTTCTTTGTCAAAGACCAAGCCTTAAACCTAATTTTTTCCCCTTGAATTTCTCTGTCACCACAGTAACTATTTATAGTCATCAGGTTCTTTTTTCTTGTTTGTTCATTCTTCAATCTCATTTCTTGATTTTAAGCATTATTTTAAATTTAGTCTCTGCTCCTAGGTTAGAAATTTGCCTTTTCACAATTCTATCCCATAGTTCCTAGCTCTATACTCTAAGGCTAAATATACATTTAATATTTCTTCCATGTGATGATGTTTTTTTTTTCTTTTTTTGGTTAGGCAACGGGGTTAAGTGACTTGCCCAGGGTCACACAGCTAGTAAGTGTTATGTGTCTGAGACTAGTTTTGAACTGAGGAACTCCTGATTCCAAGGCTGGAGCTCTATACACTGCACCACCTAGCTGCCCTGTGATGATGTTTTAAATATGTGAATATAGTTGCTATATTCTCCTTAGGTCTCTTCTTCTGATTAAGCATTACTAGTTCCAAAAACTGATCCTCAAAATGCATGAACTTAAAAGCCTTCATCATCCTGACCAGTATTCCCTCTGGATCATCTCTGACATATCAGGGTATTCCTTATATTTTACCCAAAACAGCACCCAAGACATGATTTAATTAAGTAAACTTTCAGCAAGCCTATCACCTCCCTAATCCTGGATATTAGATCTTTCTTAATGTCACTTAACATTGCAATTTTTTTGCACGTTGTTGATTCATGTAAATATCCTCTTATGTCCCTTAGATCATACCTACCACTTTGGTACACCTGGCTCACTTCTGCACTCCGAGCAAAGGCTACTTCTTACAAGCTTTTTCTGATTACCTCTGTTTTTAGTTCTTTTCCACAACTGAATTTTTTTTCTGCAACTGAATTCCACAACTGAAATTTTAGCATAAACTCTTAAGCTCAATTTGCTGATTCCTTAAAATCCTACCAGGTTGGGTCCACAAAATACAACTGGATGCTTTTGCTAAAGGTTTTGTGGGCAGCCCCAAGGGCATTTTCCCCAGAACTACTACTCTCGAACACCTATTGGTATGTTTTCCTCCAGGGAGTATCACATAAAACAATTAATAAGTCAAATATTTTTTAGAAATAGGTATTTACTAGAAGTAGTATTTTTATTACTGCTTCTACTTGTAGTAATAAAAGTAAAAGTAGCAGTATTAAAAACAGTATAGCTGCTACTGAAGTCTAACAAGTCTCTCCCATAAGCCTTTCCAGAGTAAAGGGAAAATGTGTTTCAGGTTAGTGAACATATGTAGAAAAGGCAAAGCTCATAGTTCATTGCCTTTGCAAGTCTTTTTTCCACCCATTTTGGAGTAGTAGCGCAGTTCGCTTGAATAATAGTATATCTTATCTTGGAATTCAATATTTGATGTACTAGTAGAGTCCTAAAGTTGTTTTTCTCAATGTGTGATTGAGAAATGTGGGACCATCAACCACTGCTTTTCCAGGGATTCTACTAGGATACCCATAAGAATACCAAAATCTTCCAATATTTTGAAGTTCACAGGGTCATCTTATCAAAAGGTTAAGGGAGGAGGCAATAGAGGCTCTCTTCTTTCTCACTCCTCCCAAGTGATTACCTCATAAAGACTTGGCTGGAATTCCTTACACCAGTGAGATGATCTCCAACTCAAATGCTGGAATCTGAGCTGTCTTGCTGTAGAGCCAATATTTATGTCTGAATTTCCTAACAATTATAACATACTCCTTGTGTAGCATCATTTCATTTCATCCAATGACCTATACGAACATTTTTTTTTTGTTCAGTCATTTTCCAGTTGTGTTCAACTCTTCATGACCCCATTTCAGGTTTTCTGAGACAAGATACTAGAATAGTTTTTCATTTTCTGATCCAGCTCATTTTGCAGATGTGGAGAACGAGACAAACTGGGTTAAATGACTTGCCTAGGATCACACAGTTTAGTAAGCTTCTGAGGGAGTTTACTCCTTCCCAACTTTGTTGACTGTACTGTTCACACTTGGTTCCATGTGGTTTTATTGATTTGATAGAGGTATTCATATTGTATTAAAATCATTACCTTAAGTGAGTTGGGGGTATTTTTATATTAAATTTTACCGATGCTTTTATAGTATTTTATTTTTCCCCAGTTACATGTCAAGAACAAATTTAGCATTTGTTTTTACAACATTTTGAATTCCAAATTTTTCTCCCTCTCTCCCTCCCTTCCCTATTTCACCTCACCCCTTATGAGAATGGTAGGCAGTTTGTTATAGTTTATACATGTTCTATCATGTAACAAAACAAAACCGTATTAGGCACAATTGTGAAAGAAAAAACAGATCAAAAGAAAAATGTGTGAAAGAACAAAGTGTAGAAAATGTACTTCAATCTTCATTCAGAGTCCATCAGTTCTTTATCCAGATGAGGATAGTATTTTCCTTTGTGAGTTCTTTGTACTTATTTCGGGTCATTATGTTGCTGAGAAGAACTGAATGATTCATAGTTGATGACACAATGTTGCTGATACTGTGTACAATGTTTTCTTGGTTCTGCTCATTTCACTCACCATCTGTTTAGACAAGTCTTTACAAGATTTTCTGAAATCAGCCTGTTCATAATTTCTTACTGTACAATAGTATTTCATTACATTCTTATACCACAGCTTGTTTAGTCATTGCCCAATTGATGGCATCCCCTCAATTTCCAATATTTTGACACTATGAAAAGGGTTGCTATGAATATTTTTGCCCTTGTAGCTACTTTTCCCTTTTTATGATCTCTTTAGGATACAGAACTAGTAGTAGCATTGCTGGATCAAAGGATACATACAGTTTTGTTGCTCTTTGGTCATAGTTCCAAATTGCTCTCCAGAATGGTTGGATCAGTTCTGCTTCAGTGCCCCAATTTTCCCACATCCTCTCCAGCATTTATCATGTTCCTTTTTTGTCATATTAGCCAATCTGATAGGTGTGAAGTGGTACCTCAGAGATGTTTTAATTTGCATTTCTCTAATCAAAAGTGATTTAGAGCACTTCTTCATATGCCTATAGATAGATTTGGTTTCTTCATTTGAAAACTGCTGTTCAAATACTTTGACCACTTATCAATTGGGGAATGGCTTGTATTCTTAGAAATTTGACTCAGTTCTCTATATATTTGAATAATGAGGCCTTTGTCGGAGACACTTGCTATAGAGATTATTTCCCAACTTTCTGCTTTCCTTCTAAACTTGATGGCATTGGTTTTGTTCCTAAAAAAAGCTTTTAAACATAATATAATCAAAATTATCTATTTTACATTTTGTAATGCTCTCTATCTCTTGTTTGGTCATGAATTCTTCTCCTCCCTATAGATCTGACAGGTAGAGTATACCTTGTTCTTCTAATTGTTTATGGTATCACCCTTTATATCTAAATCATACACAAACATTTTAACCTTGTCTTGGTAATCAGTGTGAGATGTTGGTCTATTCCTAGTTTGAGTCCCATTGTATTCCAGTTTTCCAAGCATTTTTTTTTCAGGCAATGAGTTCTTATCCCAAAAACTAAGTGACTATGGTCATTGACTGTTGTGTCTTGTATACCTAATCTATTCCACTGATCCACCACTCTGTTTCTTAGCCAGTAGCAGATAGTTTTGATGATTACTGCTTTATAATATAGTTTGAGATCTGATATTGCTACGCCATCTTCCTTTGTATTTTTTTTCAGTAATTCCCTTGATATTTTTAATTTCAGATGAATTTTGTTGTTATTTTTTCTAACTCTCTAAAATAACTGTTGATAATTTGATTGTTATGGCACTGAATAGGTAAATTAGTTCAGATAGCATTGTCATTTTTATTTTATTAGCTAAACTAAAACATGAGAAATTGATATTTTTCCAATTGTTTAGATGTAAATTTATTTGTGTGACATGTGTTTTGTAACTTTGTTCATATAGTTCCTGGGTTTATCTTGGCAAGTAGACTCCTGAATATTTTATATTGTCTACAGTTATTTTAAATGAAATTTCTCTTTCTATCTCTTGCTGCTTGGCTTTATTAGTCACAAAGAAATAGTGATGATTTACGTGGGTTTATCTTATATCCACAAGTTTCCTAAAGCTGTTAATTATTTCAAGTAACTTGTAATTGATGCTCTGGGGTTCTCTAACAATACTATCATATTTTCTGCAAAGAATGATAATTTTATTTCCTCATGCCTGTTTCAATTCCTTCAATTTCTTTTTCTTCTCTTATTGCTAATGCTAACATTCCTAGTACAATATTGAATAGCAGTGATGATAATGGGCATCCTTGCTTCACCCCTGATTTCATTGAGAAAACTTCTAGCTTATCCCCATTATATATATAATGCTTACTAATGGAATTATATAAATACTGCTTATAATTTTTAAAGAATGCTCCCTTTATTCCTATGGTTTTTAGTGTCTTTAATAGGAACGGATACTGTATTTTGTCAAAAAGCTTTTTGAGCATCTATTGAGATAATCACATGACTTTTGTTAGTTTTGTTATTGTTGTGGTCAATTACACTGATAGTTTTCCTAACATTGAACCAACTCTGTATTTCTGGTATAAATCCTACCTGCTCATAGTGTAAAATCCTTGAGATATTTTGCTGTAATCACCTTGCTTGTATTTTGTCCAAAATGTTTCATTCTTATTTATTAGGGAAATTGGTCTATAATTTTCTTTATCTGTTTTGGCTCTTCTTGGTTTAGGTATCAGCACCATATTTGTGTCATAAAAGGAGTTTGGTAAGACTTCGTCTTCACCTATTTTTCCAAATAGCTTATATAATATTGGAATTAGTTGTCCTTTAAATTTTTGGCATAATTCATTCATGAATCCATCTGACCCTGGTGATTTTTTTTTTATTTTTTAAAAATATTTACATATATATTTTAAATGTTTTCCCAGTTACTTGTAAAAACAATTTTTAATGTTCCTTTTTAAAAAAAATTTTGAATTTGAAATTCTCTCCCTCTTCCTTATTTTTGCTTTTACTTTGTCTGAGATCAGAATTGCTACCCCTGCTTTTTTTTACTTCAATTGAGCCATAAGAGATTCTGCTTTAGCCCCTTACCTTTACTATGTGTGTATCTCTCTACTTCAAGTGTGTTTCTTGTAAACAACACATTGTAGGATTCTCTTTTTTTTTATCCACTGCTATCCACTTCTGTTTTGTGGGAGAATTAATCCCATTCACATTTACAGTTATGATTACTACCTGTGCATTTCCCTCCCCTATTCTTTCTCCTCTTTGTCCTCTCTCTCCTTTAGCCCTTTCTTTCCTCACCAGTGTTTTCTTTCTGTCTCCCATGCCACTTGATCTGCTCTCCATTCCATCATTCCCCACCCCACACTCCCTTTTATGTCATCTCCTCCCCTTCTACTTTCCTGTCTGTTTAGATAGACTTGTATATTCAATCAATTCTGTGCATGATTCCCTCTTTGAACCAGTTTGGATGAGAATAAGATTCAAGGGATTCCCATAACCCACACTTCCATTTTCCCCTTCGCTGTAATAGATCTTTTGTGCCTCTTCATGTGAAAGAATTTATCCAATTCTACTGCTCTCTTCCTTATGCACTCATTGTACTCCTCTTTCTAATCCTTTAATTTTTTTTATATTCCCTCAAATTTACCTTATACCTATACCCTATAATCCTTCTATCTGTACTATTAGTGATACAGTTTTTAAGAATTGTATGCATTGTCTTCCATCATAGGGATATAAATAGTTTAGCTCTATTGAATTCCTTATGTTTTCTTTCCCCCTTTTTACCTGTTTATGCTTCTCTTGGTTCTTGAGATTGGAGGTCAAATTTTTTGTCTAGTTCTGGTTTTCTCCTTATGAAAGCTTGAAATTCTTCTATTTATTAAATGACAATTATTTGCCTTGATGCATTAAGCTTAATTTTGCCAGATAAGTGATGCTTGGTTTTAATCCTAGCTCCTTTGCCTTCTGGAATATCACATTCCATGACCCCTGATCCTTTAATGTTGCAGCTGCTAGTCCTGTGTAATCTTGATTGTGACTCCCCAGTATTTGAATGTCTTTCTTTCCAATTAGCTTGACCTGATAGTTCTGAAATGTGGGCATAATATTCATTGGAGTTTTTATTTTGGGATCTCTTTCCTGAGGTGATCAGTGGATTCTCTCAATTCCTCCTTTGCCCTCTGCTTCCAGGAAATCAGGGCAGTTTTCCTTGATAATTTCCTGAAATATCCTATGCAGGTCTTCCTTTTGTTTGTGGTTTTCAGGTAGTCCAATGATTTTCATATTGTTTCTCCTGGATGTGTTTTCCAGGTCAGTTCCTTTTCCAATAAGGTATTTTAAATTTTCTTCCATTTTTTTCATTTCTTTTATTTTGTTTGATTCTTGATGTCTCATAGAGTCATTAGCTTCTACTTGCTCAATTCTCACTTTTAAGGTGTTACTTTCCTTAATTACCTTTTGTACTTTCTTTTCCATTTGGCCAAGCATAGTCTTTAAGGAGTTGTTTTCTTCAGTGGATTTTTGTATCTCTTGTTCCATTTGAACAATTCTACTTTTTTAGCAGTTTTCCGAGCTGTTGACTCTTTTTTCATAATTCTCTTGTATCACTCTAATTTTTTCCCAATTTTTCTTCCTTCTCTTTTATATGAATTTTAAGCTCATTTTTGAGCTCTTTCATAACTTCTTTCTAGCCTTGAGACCACTTCTCATTTTCCTTTTGGGTTTTGCCCATAGGTGTTTTGACATCGTTGTTCTCTTCTGAGTTTGTGTTTTGGTCTTCCCTGTCACCATAATAGCTTTCCATGGTCAGATTCTTTTTGTGTTGTTTTTTGCTCATTTTTGGGGGGTGGGCTTTTTACTTTCTTTTAAATTTGATCTCTGCTCCCAAGGTGGAAGGAGTTCTGTCTCAAACTTCTTGTGCCAGTAGCTACAGGCCCTGGTTGTTTGCTTGGTGCTGCACTGATGTTGCCCCGAGGCCCAAGGAGGACTCTCATGTGTGTTGCTGTTTTGAGGGGGTGGCTCAAACTTCTGGAGTTCATAGGGATCTGGCTGTATACCTGGTGCTGAGTTGAGGTCCTAGTGGTGGGACTATGCTGAGGCCCAGTGGTGTTTTTCTGCATTTCCCCAGGGTTACACTGAAACATTTAGAGGTCTGGCCACTGGAGGATGCCTATTTGCCCTGGGCTATGATAAAGCAGATGGAGATCTGGACACTGGAAGATGCCTGTTTGTCTAGGGCTGCACCAAAGCATGTGGTAGATCTCCAAGCTGGAGTCTGCTGGGCCCCCTGGCTATGCTAAGATATGTGGGGGTCTTGATTTTGGCATTTGCTGTTCTGCCACATTTGGGCTCAGTATCTCCCACTTGTTTGATGACATGTTACTTGCTGCTGACTTTCTAGGATGCTTCCTGTCCTGGAATATGCTCTCCTTCTACCCAAATGAGATGGACCTTTCTTGATGATCCTTCAAGTCTCCTCATCTAAAATATTGCTCCATCCTGTCTTTCTTTTGGCTCTGCTGTTCCAGAATTTCTTCTAGGGTGCTATTTTTTGGTTGTTTGGAGATGAATAAGGGAGAACTACAATGTTTACAACTTGCTTGCAGATTGCTTCATCAATTCAATAGATTCTCATCCTTTTCCTTGTTTTATAATATATATGTATATATTTTGTTCTTTATTTACATTTTGTTTTCCCCAAAATGTGAGTTTCATGATGACAAGGGTTTTTTTTTGCACCTCAAATACACAAGTGTGCCTAACACATAATAGGTATTTATTAAATGTTTTCTGAATTGAATAACATCTTTTCATGCAAAAAAAAAACAAGTTCTCAAATCACACATATGCAATCATGTAGTTCTAAACAGGATTTATTAATCAAAATGTAAGGCTTCACTTTGGTCCTTATTAAACTTCATCTCTATAGATTCTTCCAACATGTTAGCCATTCATCCTAGCTTTTTGTCATCTAGGTAAAAGCACTGATCCCTATATCATTTTACTGGAGCCCCCCTTCCTAAATGATGGTAAACCATTAATGATACTCTTTGGGCCCTACCATTCAACCATTTTCAAATTCCGCTTACTTGACTTTCTTTTAACCTGATTGTAATTTGACAATCAATGTCTTTAGGCACTAAATTTTATTTCATTTCTTTTGGGGGGTTATAAATTCAAGCCTCTATTGCCTATATAAAGAGATTAAATAAACAAAATTTTGTATGTCACAACAATAAGAATGGTAAAGTTATCTCTCTCTCTTCTTTTTTTTGCTCTTATCTCAGGCAAATCATTTAATTTCTCAGCCTTATTTTTGTCAAAATGGTGACAATAAATACTTTCCCTTCCTAACTCACAAAGTGATTCTGTGGGGTTTAACATTATTTATTGTTAATGTTGTTTAGTCATTCCAGTCATATTCAATCTTTCCTGACCCCATTCAGAGTTTTCTTGGATAAAAAAGATACTTGAGTGTATTGCCAATTCCTTCTCCAGCTCCTTTTACAAATGAGGAAACTGAGGCAAATAAGGTTAAGCCATTTGTCCAGGGTTACATAGCTAGTAAGTGTCTGAGGCCAGATTTGAACTCAGGAAGATGAGTCTTTCTGACTCCAGATCTGAAACTCTATCCAGTCCACCATCTAGCTGATTTTATTGAGATTATATATGAGTAAATCCTTTATCAATGATAAAGCAATGTGCAGATGTAGGATATGATGAGTAGCATTATAACTTGCATCTTTGCTTGTAACTCCCAAGACTACATTCAGGGGAACTTTATTTTTCACAAGACAGATTCTAGATTACTTCTGAACAATGGTGACATTCTTTAATTAAAATATATATGGCAATGATATATTTATATATAAGTGAGCAAAGATGTAATTAATATGCTTGCTAAAGTAAATACCTTCAATTTTCACCCTTATCCCACTATATCTGGGGCCATCTCTAGTCATACTGATATATATCTTGCTATTGGATCCAGATGGCTATGGAAGAGTTTTGATTTTGAACAGTCCTCTCTCACTTAAATCCAATTCACTTGCAATTCATGATATCACCTTCCTGATACCATGATCTTCTTTGAAAATGAAGAACAAACAACAACCTTTCATTTTCACTCTTATGTTTTCCCAGACTTCTCAAAAAAGTTTTCTTATTGGAACTCATTTAGCACAAAAAGGGTAAATTAATTTAAGTTTCTTTTGTAACTAAACCACAGTTACACTGGCTTTATTACTCATTTTTTATCACCAAGGAACCTCTATATGGGAACAATTTCTAAGCTGCTATGACATTTAATTTTTCACACTTTATGCTTTCATGTTATATAACTCCACAACACAAATTATAAAATTTGTAATATCAGTATAATTTTATTGAAATGGAATACAGCACATACATGATGAATCATTAAGTATTTAGTCATAAAAAAAACATGTTAGAATACCACCATGTATAATACCAAGGGTTGAATCTGAGTGATTCCTTGGACCTTTTTTTTTGTGCTGAGAGAATATACAGTGTTAATTGATAGTAACTTGGGACTGTCATTATGGGAATTCTTGGGGAAATAATAGACTATATTATATTTTTGGCAAAACTATTATTATAAGAATCCCTTATTAGTTATTTTATTATTTATTTAACACTAATAGCTCCAAAAATGGACTGATAATTATATGTTCTGCAGATGGAAAGGAATACTTTGAAAACTCAATAAATTTCTTCTAATATAGTGATATTGTTTTTTTAATATCTCACCTTAAAATTCTCAAATTGCACATGAACTTAATATGCACAATTTATTACTTCTTTTGAAAATTCTATGAATTTGCGATAAGAAAGATTATCTCATATGCTTGAAAAAAGGTATAATAGAAGATAGAGGATTTTGAAAGATTAAACTGAATTTTCAGTCTGTGGTAGGCCACTAAATTTAGTGAACTCTGTATCTACTAAAATTGCACAAAAATCTCTAATTAAGAGCGCAAATAGAAAGATGTCTTTATTTTCTTTTAATATCATTAATTTTTATATAATTAGTTGGATATATATATATAATATATATAAAATATATATTTTTATATAATTAGTTTGGAGATCATATTTAAAGTGATAATTTCAGAGAGGCAACTGTAGGCTTATGTGAAATACTTTGAGAGAGAGAAAGTGTAGGGATTAGAAGTAATTGAACATTGTTAGAAAGGAGGCCAGGGACAAGTAGCCTCTTAGAGGGAAAGGAGGAGAGGACATTTACTATTTGAAAGGTGTGATGAAAAGGGTAGAGATAAGGCAACAGAAAAGGAAGAAAAACTGACTAAGAAACATTAATGTAGGATAAAGTCTACTTCTGTAAATGGACAGATTACAAAAGACTTTTTTTTACCCAAATCAAATCAATTCAGTCATAAGAAAAGAATTTGAATAGGACAAATGATATTCACATCAATTTTTATCTACTATTTCTGACACTATTTCTGACAAGGGTCTACCATCAAAGATTTTTAGAGAATTAATATAAACTCATAAAACAAAACAAAACAAAAAAAGAGCTTACTTCCCAATAGATAATTCATAAAGGTAAATGAAAACAATTCCCAACAGAATTGAAAACTGTTTCCAATCATATGAAAGATTTTCTAAATCTTTCTAAATAAAACTAATATTAGGTTTTACCTAGGATCAAGTAAATTGACAAAAAATTGACGAAAATGACAAAAATGTGAATATTCAATTATGGAAAAATTGAGAAAAAATAAGCACACTAATGAACCCTTAGTTAAGCAGTCAACTGGCACTACCTTTCTGGAAAGAAATTTCATTTATGCACAGAAGGTTACTAAAATGTCCATAGCACTTGAACCTTTCATTCTACTGTTACTCATACACACAAATGAGAATTGTAATCAAAATAAAGGTACCATCTAAACTACCATATTGCTAACCAGCATATTTTATATCAGTGGAAAACTAAAAATGAATCAAATGTCCATCAACTGAGTAATGGCTCAACACATTGTAAAATATGAATGGAATGAAATATCACTGTGTTTTAAGTAATGATGAATACAGAGAAGTCCAGTGATAATTACCCATACATATATGAACTGATACAAAATGAATTAAGGGGGCAGAGCTAAGATGACAGAGTAAAAGCAGCGACTTGCTTGAACTCTCCTCTAAACCCCTCCAAATACCTGTAAAAAATGGCTCTAAAGAAATTCTAGAACAGCAGAACCCACAAAAAGATAAAGTGAAACAAATTTCTAGCCCAAGACAACCTGGATGGTTGGCAGGAAAGGTCTATTGCACTGGGATGGAAAAAGAGCATAGTTCAGCATAGGCTGTGCCCTCAAAGACAGGGTCTCAGTGAACCTGGGGCAGGCTTCAGGGGACTGAATCACAGGAAACTGTGGTAGTTTCTAGACTCCTCAACCCACAAATGCCAAGGACAACTGAGAAGGGAGGTAGGAAAGGTCTGTTGGACCATGGTGAGAGAAGAGTTTGATCTGGGCCCCAGTCCTCACACAGCTCCAGGTTGGCAGCTGCTTCCAGAGCTCTCAGCGTACAGATGGAGGGGGAAATGAGTGATTGTTCAGAGGGGGATTACAGGAATCTCTTTGCTGGGTCTGAGGCAAGATTCTCTTGCTTTGCCCATCCTTGGATCTGGGTCTTAATCGTAGGTGGTTGTCCTGGGACAAGGAGGAGCACTGGTATGTTGGAGTTTATGGTAGTGGTAAAGAGGGAATCCTCCTCACAGTTCCAAGGCAGAAAAGAGTGCTTGTAGTCACTTATAGAACAGAGCACAGGCCAGGAAAGAAATAAACACCTTGCCTTTGATCATACCACCTGGGAAGAACTGAAATTTTACAGGTTCTAGAAGTATCTCTGAAAACAGATGCATGAAGGAGGAAGCAGACAAAAGTAAATTACATTACAAGAAAAGGTACAAAAACCTATTACAGTAGAGAGAAAGGAAGGAAATAACCATTGTTTGAACCTTACTCTCATCAGATTTGGCTCAAGAGGGGAATAACATAATCAGTTAGGTATAGAAATCTAACTTGCCCTTATAAGCAGTAGGAGGGAAAAGGGAAAAGAAAAGGGAGGGAGGGTAGAAGGGAAGGAAGAAGCAGTAAGGGTAAAGGGGAAAAAAGTGAAAGGGCTAATAGAAGGGAGGAGGGACTGAGGGAGTCAGTGGTCAAAAACAAAACACTAGTGAGGAGAAAAGAGAAAAAGAAAGAAAAGCATAAACAGGGGGGAAATAGGATAGAGAGAAAGACCCAGCTAGTAATCATAACTGTGAATGTGAATGGGATGAATTCTCCCATAAAACAGACAGGGATAGCAGAATGGATTAAAAACCATAATCCTACAAATAGGCTGTTTACAGGAAACACATTTGAAACAGAGAGACACAAACAGGGTAAAGGTAAAAGACTGGAGTAGAATATACTATGCTTCAACTGAAGTAAAAATGCAGGGGAAGCAATCCTGATCTCAGACAAAGCAAAAGCAAAAATAAATCTTATCAAAAGGTATAAGGAAGGAAACTACATCCTGCTAAAAGGCACCATAGACAATGAAGTAATATTATTACTAAACATATATTCATCAAGGGGTATAGCATCCGAATTCCCACAGGAGAAGTTCATGGAGTTATAGGAACAGACAGCAAAACTATACTAGTGGGGGACCTCAACCTCACCCTCTCTAAACCAGATAAATCTAAACACAAAGTAAATAAAAAAGAAGTTAAGGAGGTGAATGGAATATTAAAAAAGTTAAGTACATTAGACCTATGGAGAAAATTGAATGGGGATAGAAAGGAATATACTTTTTTCTCAGTGGTACATGGCACATACACAAAAATTGACCATGTACTAGGACACAAAACCTCACAATCCAATGCAGAAAGGCAGAAATATTAAATGCATCCTTTTCAAATCATGATGTAATAAAAATTATATGTAATAAAGGGCCATGGAAAATAGATTAAAAATGATTGAAAACTAAATAATCCTAAAAAATAATTGGGTTAAACAACAAATCATAGAAACAATCAATAACTTCATTCAAGAGGATGACAATAATGAGACAACATAATAAAACTTATGGGATACAATTACAAAAAAATACTTTTCACACAAATAAAGTCAGGTCTAAATAATTGGAACAACATCAGCTACTCATGGGCAGGCCAAACTAATACAACAAAAATGACAATTCTACCTAAATTAATTTACTTATTCACCGCTATACTAATCAAACTACCAAAACATTATTTTATAAAGCTAGAAAAAATAATTACAAGATTCATCTGGAAGAACAAAAGATCCAGATTGTCAAGGGAACTAATGAAAAGAAATGCAGGGGAAGGTGGCCTAGCCATTCCAGATCTTAAATTGTATTATAAAAAAGCAATCATCAAAACTGCTTGGTACTGGTTAAGAAAAAATTGGTGGATCAGTGGAATAGGTTAAGTATGCAAGACACAGTAGTCAATGACTATGGTAATCTATTATTTGATAAACCCCAAAACCCCAGCTTATGGGATAAAAACTCAGTATTTGACAAAACTGGGAAAACTGGAAAAGATTATAGCAGAAACTAGGCATAGACCAAAATCTCACACCATATACCAAAGTAAAGTCAAAATGGGTTCATGATTTAGATATAAAGGGTGATACTATAAGCAAACTGGGAGAGAAAGGAATAGTTTACCTATCAGAGTTATGAAGAACAGAAGTATTCATGACCAAACAGGAGATAGGAACATTACGAAGTGCAAAATTAAAATAGCTGCACAAAAACCCTGAAGCTTGGGACAGCACATTCTCCACACTGGAAGCAGACCCCTACCTTAACAAAGAGTTTAAAACTCAAGTAATTGGCTGAGAACATGAGCAAACTGCACAAAAAAGTCAAACCATAGAATCTTTGTTTGGTGACATAGAAGATCAAAACATACAACCAGAAGAAGAAAACAAAGTCAAAGCTCCTACTTCCAAAGCCTCCAAGAAAAAATATAAATCAGTCCCAGGCTGTGGAAGAGCTCAAAAAGAATTTTGAGAAGCAAGTAAGAGAGGTAGAGGAAAAACTGTGAAGAGAAATGAGAGTGATGCAAGAAAATCATGAAAAACAGGTCAACAGCTTGCTAAAGGAGACCCAAAAAATACTGAAGAAAATAACACCTTAAAAAATAGACTGCCCCAAATGGCAAAAGAGGTCCAAAAAGCCAATGAGGAGAAGAATGCCTTAAAAAGCAGAATTGGCCAAATGGAAAAGGAAGTCCAAAAGCTTACTGAAGAAAATATTTCCTTAAAAATTAGAATGGAGCGATTGGAAGCTAGTGACTTTATGAGAAATCAAGACACTGTAAAACAAAACAAAAAAAAGAAAAAATAGAAAACAATGTGAAATATCTCATTGGAAAAACAACTGACATGGAAAATAGATGCAGGAGAGAGAATTTAAAAATTATTGGACTTTCTGAGAGCCATGATCAAAAAAGAACCTAGACATTATCTTTCAAGAAATTATCGAGGAAAACTGCCCTGATATTTTAGAACCATAAGGCAAAATAGAAATCAAAAGAATCCACCTATCACCTCCTGAAAGAGATCCCCAAAGGAAAACTCCTAGGAATATTGTAGCCAAATTCCAGAGTTCCCAGGTCAAGGAGAAAATATTGCAACCAGCCATAAAGAAACAATTCAAGTATTGTGGAAATGCACTCAGGATAGGATTACAGCCAAGAATCACCTACACAGCAAAATCAAGTACAATCCTTCAGTGGGAAAAAATAGACATTCAGTGAAATAGAGGACTTTCAAGCCTTCTTGATGAAAAAACCAAAGATGAATAGAAAATTCTACTTTCAAATACAAGACTCAAGAAAAGAATGAAAAGGTACAAGAAAGAGAAATCATAAAGGACTCATTAAGGTTGAATTGGTTACATTCCTACATAGAAAGATGATATTTGTAATTTATGAGAGTATTCATGAGACAACTCATGTCAGTATTAGGGTAGTTGGAGAGAAACATATGTATAGATAGATTGATAGATAGAGGGCACAGGGTGAGTTAAAGATAAATGGGTGCTATCTGGAGAATAAAATTAAAAGGTGAGAAAAAGAGAAAGGGAGACGTAGAATGGGGTAAATTATCTCACATAAAACAGACAAGAAAAGACTTTTACAGTGGAAAGGAAGGGGGAGAAGGTGAGAGGGAATGAGTGAATCTTATTCTTATCAGATTTGGCTTAAGGAGGGAAAAACATACACACTCAAATGGGTATGGAAATCTCTCTTACCCTTCAGGAAAATAAGGGAGAAGCAGATGAGAGAAGGGGGATGATAGAGGGGAGGGCAGATTGGGGGAGGGGGTAGTAAAAAGCAAACACTTTTATGAAGGGACAGGGTCAAAGAAGAAAATAGAATAAATTGGGGATGGACAGGATGAAAGGAAATATAGTTAATTTTTCCCAACATGACTATTATGGAAGTGTTTTGCATGACTACACATGCATAACCTGTATCTAGTTGCTTGCATTCTCAATGAAAGTGTGTGGGGAAGGAGGAAAAGAGAGAATTTGGAACCCAATGTTTTAAAAACACATGCTAAAATTGTTTTTAAGGGGCAGCTAGGTGGTGCAGTGGATAGAAGACCAGATCTGAAGTCAGGAGGACCTGAATTAAAATCTGGCCTCAGACCAAACACTTGACACTTACTAGCTAGTTGTGTGACCCTGGGCAAGTCACTTAACTCTAGTTTTCTAAAAAAAATAGTTTTTACATGTAACTGGGAAATATGATATATAAGCAATGTGGTATAGAAATCTATTCTGCCCTATAGGAAAATAGAAGGGGAAGGGAATAAGAGAAGGGGGGATGATAGTAGGGAGGGCAGGTTAGGGGAAGAAGCATTCAGAATGCATGCCATCTTAAGGTGGAGGGATGGGAGAGATGGGGAGAAAATTTGGAACTCAAAATCTT
Source organism: Vombatus ursinus (assembly GCF_900497805.2). Lineage (NCBI taxonomy): Eukaryota > Metazoa > Chordata > Mammalia > Diprotodontia > Vombatidae > Vombatus > Vombatus ursinus. The sequence goes on from NW_020955033.1 coordinate 15,209,189, forward strand.
GTGGAAGTGAATGTTGAAAACTAAAAATAAATTAATTAATTAAAACTTTAAAAAAATGAATTAAGCAAAGCCAGGAGGAAAACATGCACAATCAGTACAAGGTAAATGGGAAGAAAAATAAGAAAACAGTTGAAAACAGATCTGATAAAGACCGAGCTTGTTCATAAAAAATAGATTTGAGAACTGTTACTCCCTCCCTTTTTGGTAGATGTTGGGGACTATAGGTGTAAATCACCATATATAATGTCAAGGTTAATTTTGTTGTTCTTTCTGTCTCTGTCTCTCTGTCTCTCTCTGTCACTCTGTCTCTCTGTCTCTATGTCCTCTCTCTGTCTCTATCTCTGTCTCTGCATCTGTCTCTCTCTCTATCAAAATTCTCATAAAGAATGGTTCTCTAGAAGAGAATTTGGAGGAAATAGGGATATATTAGAAAACATGTCAGAAAAATAAATTGCAAAAAAAAAAAGAATAATACTTAAGCCTGTAATAGAGGGTAGAGAAGACAGTTGTACAAGTTGAAAGGTAAGAAAAAACTTTACTTACACTGAAATTTACTCACAGACCAAGTGGTATCTGAAATAAAAGAATCAGAAATTGTAAGTAAAAATTCTCTATTTTTTTTACTATAATTACTATATTTTAGGTAACTTCCTTCCCCATAGTAAAATATAAAAGTATTCTCATTATTCTTGATTTTCCTCAGTATATTTTCTGTATTTTTAATATTTGTTAATTTATAGTGTTCCATCACAAAAGTAACAATAATCATTTTTATCAAAACTATTATTTAGTTATCATACTATTACTATTCTTTCCAATGTGGTCCATCTAGATACAGTATTAGTACCAATTACTTTTCTCTTGTTTTTCTTTTATATATAGTATTACTTTATCTGTTGCAAAGGTAAATACAAGAAATGATTTTTGTGGTAAAAATAAAATGTATCATGATGTAAGCCCCTCCTCTGCAGGTCACTGAAAATATTGTCAGTGCAATGATAGTGATTAAATCTAACAAGGATTAAAAATAGTTCATCATGTTCTCACATATTTTTTCCTTCTCTCCTGGATCTCTATATTTAAAAATTAATCATTCCATGGAGCTCGCAATTATGAATGTTTGACATTGCAGCAACTATTAAAAACATTCTCAGGTTTGTATGATTCATTATAATGTCTGGTAGATTGTGGGCCACAGTTTAGTCTGGTATAATGATTCAGTTTCAGTATATTTTATTGATTGAGTTTTTAAAATATTCTGAGATATGTATTTATAGTATGGAGATTTGTCACTGGTCAACTCATTAAAGTCACATCTTGCTAGGTTTTCAGTAGATATGAAAGTATTAGAAATTGCAGTGATTTGCTGGGACAAATTATTTTTTTTAAATAAGCTTTAAAAAAAACTTTTCTTTTTGCATCAAATTCCCCGAATACCACTGCCTATCCCCCTGTAAGAGGCATATAACAACAACATGAACAACAATTAAAGAAAAAATGGAAGAAAAGAAAAATCAGTAAAAATTGATCAATACGTAGAAAAAATGTGTGAAAATATATGGAAAGTTAATAGCACTGGACCTCTTAGCATATCTTTGCAAAGGAGTGAAAGTAAACATTTTCTCATATTTCATCTTTGGAGCCAAGTTTATGCTTTGTAATTTTCCAGTTTCTAATTACTTTGTCATTGTTACTGCTATTACATTGTAATCATTGTTGTTGTTTTTCTTTGACTCTGTTAAATTCATTTTGTATTGGTTCACATAAGTCTTTTGGAAAGAGGTTGCTTTAATTTCTTTTACTAGTACTTTGGATAACTCATTCTTATGGTTATTAATAACTTGCAATTCTTTTGAGAACTTAGTTCATGTCTTTTGACCATTTATTAATTGTTAAATTACATTCACTCCTATATATTTTTGTCAGTTGTTTAAATATTGTGAACAATAAACCCTCTTCTGAGAAATCTGATGTAATTTTTTTCTTGTTCAGTTACTTCCTTTCTTTTCCTATACTTAATGTAATCAAAATTTATATCTAATAGGTGTATTGTGTATAGTACATCATATCTAGATGTAGATGTAAATGTGTATATCTGTGTGTATAATATTTGGTGTTAGGAACATTTTGGTAGGGGCAGCTAGGTGGTACAGTGGATAGAGCACTGGCCCTAGAGTCAGGAGAACCTGAGTTCAAATGTGACCTCAGACACATAACACTCACTAGCTATGTGACTCTGGGCAAGTCACTTAACCTCAATTGTCTCACAAAAAAAGAATATACTGGCTTCCCGTAGCTGTAAAAGGTATATGATCTTCTTATTTTTTTGTTATGGTCTTTAGTATTGAGGTCCCATATCCATTTTGAATATATTTTGGATTATAGTTTAAGATGCAAGATCTAAGTATAATTTCTTTCAGATAGTTTTCTTGATCTCCAAGGAGTTCTTATCAAATATGAAATTATTTCCTGAATATTTTATACTTTAGATTTTCACAATAATAGATTATTGGAGATAGTTCAGGATGCAATGGGAGATCTTGACCTTTTTATGCTAAGGTTTTTGAAGTTCTCACTTTGAGTGAGGCAATGCCTATTCAATGAATAGGCCTCTTCAAGAAGTGAGTCAAGGGATGGCCCCTTTAAAAAAAAAATCACACTGGGAGGAGAAGACCTTCAGGGTTGCTGGCCAAAAGAGAAACAGTTCCTATTTGCACACTCTGAGCCAGGAGGGCCCAAAAAATAACCATTAAGTAATGCTTGGGCAGGGGCCTTCTGTTGTCCAATCTATGAGCTCTAGAGTGAATTGGGTTTAAGGCTTGGTCTTTGAGAGAGAAATCTAGCCAGCAAATCCAAAGTTAAGTAGGCAGCTTTTAGCCATCAAAGTGTACCTTCTTTTGGGCAGAATACCCTCAGGTAAGGGAAGGGGAGGGGAAGAGAGGCAAGGGGAGGGGAAGAGAGGCAAGGGAAGGAGAGGATGAATATCTGGCCACGGGACCCAGATGGCTCTGGAGGAGAAAGTGAGGCTGGTGACTTTGCACAGCCCTCCCTCACTCAAAACAAAGTCAATTGCAAATCATGCCATCATCTCCCTGATGTTATAGTCCTCTTCAAGAATGGGCCAACACAAAAACACAAAACTAGATTATTGAGTTCCATAGTTTCTGTTTCCCTAATGTCTGGTCACTTTCATTGACTTATTTATCTATTTATAAACCAATAACAAATATTGTATATTATTTCTGGTTTATAATATAAAGTTTGAAAGTGCTATTCCAATTCATTTCTATGGTATTCATTATCTTCTATGACATTCTAGATCTTTTGTTACTTGGTGATTATTTTATCTATGTATTTAACTTAATCCATTTGATGGTTTAACTGCTATAATTTTAGAATTGTAAATTAACTTGGGGGGAAAGTATTGTCATTTACAAAAAAAATTAGTTTAGGCCAAACCAGGAGCACTAGATAAATATTCCTTCAACTATTTAATTTTATTTTTTAAGGAAAACTTTGTAATTGAATTTATACAAGAATTAAGTGTACTTTGGTAAACAGAATACCAATTTTTCTTTAAAAAAATGAAATTTGTAATTATGTCAAAAGAGATTATTATTGATACTGTTACCTCTTAGAATTTATTATTATTGTATAAAATATGGATTTTGTGGATTTATTTTGTAGACCAAAACTTTGCTGTAGCTATTGTCTAAAATAGTTACTTTGCTGATTCCCTACGATTTTCTATATAAACCATCATGTAGTCCTGAATAGGGGTAGTTTTATCTCATCTTTGGCTATCTGAGAAGGTAGATAGTATAGTATATACACTATGGTACTTGGAGTCAGAAATTAGTAACTCCAAATCCTGCCTTAGTCATTTACTAGATGTGCAATACTAGTAAAACATTAAAAATGCAACTAAAAAATGGAGATAATACTTACTTTACATCGTTGTTTGATATCTAGTGAGATAACATAAGTAATGGAAATTGCTAACCTTAAAATGCTATATAAGATGTCCCAAACACTGAACACTGTACTAAAACTTTTTGAGTATTCTGTATAATTGATACTTACTTTTGTAATCATTAACTTTACTACTCTCTTACTGTTCCTGCTTCTATTTCTAGAACTATATCAAATTATGTTAGGTAGAGTTGTTATCCTTGCTCTACTCATTTAGAAACCTTCTAGTGTATGGTGCTTAATTTTCATTTTACATAGTTTTTTTATGTTAAAAATGTACTTTTTTCCTAGCCTTATAGGTTTTTTTCAGTATAATGAGAATTGTACTTTGTCAAAAGATTTCTTTGATTGCATCTATTAAAAAAATCATAAGATTTGGAATGTGTTTGTTTCTAATATAAATAATGTGTTGACTTTCCAGAATCTTGAATGATCCATAAATCTTTAGCATAAATCCAACATAGTTTTAATACAATATTTTAGATACATTGCTGAAATCTGTTTGACAAGATTTTATTTAACATCGTAAAATCAATATTCAATTCATTATATTGGCCTGTAATTCTCTTCCTTAGCTTCTCTGGTTTGACTATAAAGGCTAAATTTATCTCACAAAAGTTTACTAAAATATTTTTCAATTTTGAAAATAAACTATGAAGTATTTGATTGCACTCATCATTCTTAAAAGTATCATATATATGTATATGTGTATATGTATATACATACATACATATACATATATACATATATGTGTGTGGTGTGTATTTGTGTGTATGTATGTATGAGGACCAGCAGGGTTTATTTTTTCTTGGTTTCGCATTTTTTATAACTTCAGGATTTGCTTTAAATCTAGTTCTATTTCTTTTTATCTCATTTGATCCTCACAAAACCATGAGAGGTAGATGCTGTTATTATCTCCATTTACAGTTGAGAAAATGGGTGAGGAAAAGTTAAAGGACTTGCCCAAGGTCACACACTTGAGTGGGAAAGTATTTGAGGCTGGATTAAGGACTTCTTGATTCCAGATTGACTCCAACTATGCTGTATGCACTATGTCACCTAGCTGCCCCTTTTGTACTGGTTTTTTTAAATTAAAAAAAAAGGTTTTTAAAATGTAATAATCCATAATTTTTATATTCTCAAGTTTTTTCTCTGTACAATTGGATAGCTGGTTCAATTTTTTTTTTAAATTTTCATCTGGTTTTCATGTGATACTGCTTTGTAAATTTACTATTTTTTGATTTGATTTCCTGCCCACATTTTTCTTCTTCTTCTTTTTGTAAGAATGCTTTAGATGCTTCATTTTTATTAAATGTATATGTATTTTCATTGATGATCAAGCTCAATTTTGGAAGAAAAGTCATCTCAGGCTGCATCTTGATCTCCTTTGCTTTTCATAATATATTACTCCATTCCCATCTATTTTCTGGTAGATAGAAAATCTACTAGATGCAGAGAAGTCTTGTATTATTCAAATTTCCTTTATAATTAAAGGTCATTTTTTCCCCACTGACTACTTGCAGACTTTGTTGTTTGTCATTAGAATAATTAAATATAACCTTGGTTTTAAGCATATTTATTTATTTAAGTATCTATTCACTGGTTGATTGATTTTTTGGGAGCACTCTATGGATACTTTGATTAGCACTTTGCTTTCTGTAATAAGAACCACTGGACAGTTTTCTTCTATTATTTCTTGCATTATGATGTTGACATTTTTGATTTGTCATATTCTTCTGGAGGGTTTATGATTCAAAGTTGTTCCTTTTTCTACTGTCTTTTATGATATTGCATAGACATATGTTAATAAAGAGATAATGTGTTCTTTTAACTTTTTTTCTTTTTGTTCTGTTCTTCCAAATTGTCATTCACCCCAGTATATTGCATTCACAATGTTTCCTTCTCTCTTATTTTTTTCAAACATTGCACCATTAATTTTTTTCTATTCCACTAATTATTTTTCCTGTACAGGTCACACATTGTACCATTTGTTTCTCTTTTTTTTAACTTCTCTCAAGATTCTGATTTCTCTCTTGGACCATACATGGACATCCCACTCTGGTTCCATCCTCTTCCCAGAATACACAAGGCCCTATATTTCATCAGTTTTCTGTTTAATTTCTTTTTTCTTGCAGTAGTTATTTAGTGACATTTGTAGTATTTTGAATGTTTTGGTAGCCATCTTCTCTTCTAATACGCATTTCTTCTTTGCTGATTTTTCAGTTTGTGATTTTGCTTATAATTGACATTTCTTCCTGAGGTCTTTTGTTTTTTAAGAATTCCTTTATTGCATCTTTATATTTCTTCCTTTTTTACTCCAGTTCTTTTGATAGTGCATTTGTCTCCAGGAGCTTAACTTCAAAGCTATCTTACCCACCTTCTACATTGGGAAATGTGATCTTCGCTATCCTCAATATTTTCCTCAAGCAATTTCTAGGGGAACAAGATTGGCCCCAGTAGGATGCCATTCCTCATTCCTTTAGTTTTGGGGCAGCTGTGTACATTGGCACCATGTACCAATTTTCTCATTTTGTTCCTCTGAATGAGTATGGCTGCCCCAGGCAGAAAAGTATCTTACCTTTCTTTGCCTCCCTCTGCTCTGCAAGTGTCTGGGCAGAATTGAGGTATTTTTCTTCTTAACTGAAAAAAGAAGGATGAGAGCAAGATCACAGCATGTTGCCAGAGATGGAACAATAGCAGGGGAATTGCTAAATTGTTCCCAGAACAGAGTCTAATGGAGGCTGGTGGAATATTGTTGAGCGGGCAGATATAGAATTAGCACTCATTGGGTGCAATCATGTTTTGGTAATGTCTATTAATGATATTCCTCTTTTTTGAGCAAATAATAAATTCTATGACTCACTCAGGATTATAGTTTCTTTCTGTCTCTGTCTCTTTCTGTCTTTCTGTCTCTGTGTCTGTCTCTCTCTCCCCCTGTCCTTCTCTCTCCCTCCCCCTCCCTCTTTCTCCCTTTTTTTGACTCTTTTTCTGCCTCGGTAGCTCTCTGTTTCCATCTCTGTCTGTTTCTAACTCACCTCAACAATTTGAGATCCACACGGTGCCTATTCCCCACTCAATCTCAAAACACAGAGATTAAAAAAAATCCATATTAATTATCATGCAATTTATTAGCAATATTGGAAAGATGTTGTTAGCCAAATAGATAGAAGTTCAAATATATGTTAAAATAAGTTGCAGTAGGTTGCCATTTGGTTTGATTTCTATTACTCACACTTCTCCATTCTTCCTCCTTACTAAGTGGAGGAAGAATGAGAAGGAAACTAAGTGTGCAGGTAAAGATCAGGGCCTTCACCTGGTGCAATGCTCTGGGGATACTGAAAGAGAAATTCCCTGATATTTCATCCTTGAAAAGGGTGAACAATAACAGAGCTGAAAAAACATTATGTTAAATGGCTTTTACTTTCATAGATTGATAATCCATGAGATCTGACTTTTAGTTTGAAAAAAAAAACTTTATTTAGAATTTAAGATAATCTGAATTGATTGATTTTGCTTTTCCATATCATTATTAAATCCTATTGTTGTAAAAAACAAAACAAAATAAGAAAGTACTTTTTGTTCTTAGGAAAATCACAGGGTAATATTTACCCTCTTACCTTTCAGACTATTCTGATAAATGGTGAATTGAAGTATTTGTGTGAGGAGAAAGGGTAGTGAAATAAAAATGGAAATTAATTCATGTCACACATATAGTGAGAATGTGGAATCAGTCCAAAGCCTCAAGAAAAGCATCTATCATCCTGCTTTGGGGAAACAAATATAATATTTGGCTACAGTGATTCCATCCAGAAGTTTAATCAATGTAAATTAATTGTCATAACAAGAATATTGAAAGAGGTCATAAAACACTTTAGTCAGCAAACATATGATATACTTGCCTAGTAGAGGGAGATGATTGCCAAAGGTAACACTAGGTTAAAATTTAACCTTGTATATAAAATCTTATAAAGAATGATAACATAAGATTATGAGCACAACCATTTTTAAAGCAGAGTGAAGGATATTGAAAGACAGTTTAAGGAAAGCTTGGATAGATATCTACATACAATTATCTCAAGGAAATTCAAGGATGAATACAGAGGGAAAACCACAAACAAAGATGGAAAATGTGAAAAAAAAATCTCCATTAAGGATGGTGGAACCATTAGACTTTTATCTAATATCACATATGAAAGAGTGATTATCAAGGAATTAAAAATCATAGTAAAGATAATAAGAATAAGGGGCAGCTAGGTGGCTCAGTGGATAGAACACCTGCCCTGGATTCAGGAGGACCTGAGTTCAAATCTGGCCTCAGACACATAATACTTACTAGCTGTGTGACCCTGGGCAAGTCACTTAACCCCATTGCTTAGCCAAAAAAAAAAAAAAAGATAATAAGAATAAAAAAGCACCTAAATAGAGAAGTGATGATATAGCTGAGAGGTCATTGAGGGACTGATTGACAAGGTATTTGAAGCAGGGAAAGATGATAAACATGTGAGGGGAAAACTTGGAGACTATGAATACCAAAAAGAAGACCAAAAGAAAAACAACTGTAAATTACATACACAGTGTCCAAACTATACAAATTGTGTATAAGTCATTTATATACATATCTGGGGTATTCTTGAAGATCTTGTATAGGGAATTATAAGACCTCCTGAAATTGATCTGAAATCACTCAAAAAATGTGCCCAGTCCCTACAGTAAGGGGAAAAAGATATATAGAATGACCATAGAAATTTGGGGAAGAAATGAATAACATTCACACAGGATGGGCAGGAAAAGATGGATTACAATGTATATCATTGTAAAAACTCCTGAATTAATGAGATAACATCCATTTGAGTTAATTTTGCTTCCAACATATTAGAGAACAAATTTATCTTCCTAATGCCCTTTTTGGGCAGACCTAATAACCATTTTGTGCTTTTCTTCATGCCAATTAGAATTCGAGAAAGATGGTGCCACAGTCAAATATAAAACTGGATGCTAGTCTTCATAGTTCTTCAAGAAGCCTTATTGATCCTGAAAGTAGCTATACCTATCTTTCGAATTTTAATTTATTTTTTCTCAATTTAAATGAATATCTACATAAAATTTGAGAAACATGTGACAAGATTACAGTGGAAATAAACTGGAATATAAGCAGATAATTTCTTCCTTTTTTTTTCATTTCACATCTTCATAGACAACTCTATATTCATTAACTGTATCAATGTGACAATTTAGAAATAACTGTGTGGAACATATAAACATACTTTTTTGAACTTTTGCTTTTTGCACTTAGAGATTTGAAATTCCTTCATTAATTCCTAACTTTGACATCTGAGAAGCAATTTAATAGCCTCAAAGTCATATGTAATTGTATGGTTCAGTAGTAAGATCAGTCTGGCTAGCAAACAACCTATCTTGAGAAATAAAATCTTCATCAAAGTCACCTTTTAGTTCTTTAAATGAACTCTAAACATATTGAGAGCACTTATAACTAAATATCCAGTTCAGATAGCTACACACACAGACACACACACACACAGAGACACACACACATACAGAGAGAGAGAGATTTGTGTATTTATAGCCATTTATTTTTCTGAAGTAATTATCTTTTTTGTAAAAAAACTATTTATCATTAAGTGGTTAAATGGAAATGGAAAATTACTAAATGGCTTCTTAAGAATAAAGGGGCATAGGAAGAAGGGGCTCAAGCCAATGAAACCAGAGAAGAGAAACCTCACAAACCTATTAGGGTACTCTGGAATCTTGAGGTTCAATGTAACCTACCTAAATGTAGCCAGAACATCCTCAGTGGATATACACATAACTTAAAAAAAAAACAAGCTATATTTACAGATCTATTGGAAAAAAATATTTATATATTACAGAAAGCAAAACTGAGGTTCACAGGTTAAGGAACTTGATCAATAAACATTCTACCTTCATTCCTGCTCTGGCACATACAAATTATTGCATTGTGTTTGGTTGAATTTTGGAGCCAGAGATATCATTCTTGTTAAAATATGTAAAGAAAATCTACAGAAATAAGCATTACTGAGATGATTGCTTTTCTGAGTCATCAAATGACCCCTTAAGTGTATAATATATATGATGTATAAATTCATATGTTATTTATCCATATATGCACATTTATGCATAGATAGATAGGTAGAGTCCTAGATTTTATGGCTACTATAAAAGGAAATAGAGATATCAAAATAACATGAGTAACAGTTTTCAGGAAAATAGTGCTATGATTGGTATGTTCATAGGTCTTTCAAGATACTGTATACAATCAATCTTTCTGCTACAATTTTGCAAATTTTTGAGATGGGTCAAATTTTAAACATGATCCACAATTTGTTTTCTTATTCCTTAATGATTATATAACCATGTACTATACAAAGTTAGAAAAAATATCATTTTCACATTGTAATGCCTATTTTATTTCAAAGCTAATGGATTACAGTGTTCTCTGAAAACTCTCATATTATAGGTTTCATAGGATTAAATATGTAGAACTACAGGGGACCTAAAGTATATCTTCTAGCCCCCTCTCTTCATTTTACAAATGAGGAAATTGTTGTCCAGTAAGGTTAAGTTACTTGTATAAGCTTGTTCAAATTCTACAAGTAGAATTTGAATCTGTATCCTCTGACCTACAAAGCCACTCTACTCTACTACCTCTTAAGCATATAAACTATATAATATTGAAAAATAATAAAGTTTTCTATGGAGTTATGCCATAGAACTTCTCTAGATATTTGTTTCCAAAATATAGGAATGAAAATAAAAGGAACTACATAAGCACATGATTAATCAATTTAACTTATTTTTAAGAAACTGAGGAGAAAGACCCTGAAAATAAAGTTCAAAAATATTTGAGTTCCCAGAAACTTTAATACTTAAATCTTTGGAAGTACCATTTCAACTCTGATGGGGCTTTATGGTCATTTTATCATAGAATTTGAGCAAAAAATGATGACATCAAATAAAATCCCTTCTTTACCATGAAAAAATTAATTCTTTCTGAGAAAGCCTTTTATCTTATAATGATCTTGCAAAAATTAGTGTTTCCAAACCTATCATGATATCTTGAGAATCAAAAAATTTAGTCTAACTCTTGCATTTTGAAGTAATTCAACATCTCTTCCTTCCTCACAAGCAAAAATACAAATATACAAAGCAAAAAATGAAGTGCTGATGATGAAAAGATAAGGTGAGTCTTAATCCTCCCAACACATTTTGTTAGGACTTAAAAAAATACCTCAACTACTGCCACTGCTTCCAGTACCACTGGTGAACAACTGTCATCTCTGCATGTGAAAATCAAGAGTGATGGCGAGAACAGTTTTTCCCTGATGAATTCATTTAAGATAAAATTTCTCAGTGCTTTAAAAAAAAAGTGAAAAGTAGTATTATACTGACAAGTACAAAATTTCATTTTCTTAAATCATGTTTTAGTCTGTTACTCGCTACTGTAAATGTTCTGCTCTTAGGGGAAAAAAAAGCATGCAGACAACCACTCTGATGAGAGGAATAAGGGTAGCAATTTGACTTTGCCCTTCTAGTTCATTTAGCTTGATGGTTTTAGTTATTGCTTTGATATTGTTGATTACCTGAACTCTCCTGGCTCTTCTCCCCTAATTGTAATCAAGACCTCTTCAGAATGTCTCTGGAAGCTTATTAGAATAATAAATCAACAAAAGGGATTTATGGACTTGACTTTCATATAGATAACCTTTCATGATTCTCTAATGAAAATTGAAGTAGTTTTGTTATTTAATTATGAAATAAGTAACCTCATTTTAGCATTCTGTACTGGGAAAGCACTGAAGCTGACATGTCAAGTGAGTTTACCCAAGGGTTCATAAGCTCGGAGAGTTAGGCACTAGCAACTATCAAAGCTCAGGCATCATCATAGACTCCCCATACCTAATTACTACAAGTAAAAACTTTCCTCCTGAGAGAGACCGCTTTCATTCCAAATCTGACAGGTAGAAATTAGTTGCCTAATGGAATGGAATAGTTCTGCAAATTGAAGGAATTAAGTGAGCTTTTTTAATTTAAGCTCCCTCTAAATTAGATTTTAATTTGGATCTAAATGTGAAGAGGTTGATGGTGTGAAGCTGCTTAGTTTGGATGAGAGCCCATAATTTTATATTGCCCTTCTCCAGATTTTGCATTTCTCCTTTATAGTGACTAGCCATTACAGGGTTGAAACCCATCATGCCTTAATCAAGGGGAGTTTTCCAGAAGAAAATTGTATCACTTTGGCATTGAGCCAAATCCTTTGCTTCAACTACTTAGTCATATTATAGTCAAAAAGGCATCAAAGGTGGAACACATTTTTTCTCTTTTTCTACTGTTTGACTTCGCTCATGGAAGAAGTGCTATATTTCTTCTCGCAGATTCTTTTGTTGATAATAAACATAAGGAAATTGTTCTGCTCAATCGCTCGTAAGAGGACCAAGATAGTATTGTTTTAATCATTGCCCCAGTACCACTAGAATGAAAAGGGGTATCTTTGTGAGCTTTGGAGGTGACCTGGGTTGGTGAAGGTGTAAAATAATTCATCATCCTAAGTCAGTCAAGAATTTTATTAAGCACGTTCCATGTGTCAGGCATTGAACTAAGTGCCAGGGATAGAAAGACTGAAAATAAATGGTCCCTGCCTTTAAGAAGCATACATTCTAGCATAAAGAACAACATATACATATATAAATATATACAAAATGAATACAGAATAATTTAGGGGAAGGTATTAGCAGCTGGGAAATCAGACAGGGTCTCATGTAGAAAGAAATCCTTTATCAAGTTTGAGTTGTTGGGGTTATTTTTTTTCACATTTTCATGTTTTTTTAAAAATCTGAGTTCAAGATTCTCTTCCTTACTTCAAACCCTCTCTCACCAATTAAGAAGACAAGAAATATGGTACCTAAAGTACATGTGAAGTCATAAAAAATATATTTCCATATTATTCAGGTTGCAAAAAATGCAAGAAAAATCAGAAAAGTGAAAAATATGATTAAATCTGCATTTAGAAGAGTTCATCAATTCTCTCTCTGGAGGTGGATAGAATTTTTTTTCACCATGAGTCCTTTGGAATTGTCATGTATCATCATATTGATCAGAGTAGATAGACATTTCACAGTTGATCACCATTATAATATTGTTGTTACTGTGAACAAAGTTCTAGTTCTGCTCACTTCACTTTGCATCAGTTCATAAAAATCTTCCAGGGTAGAAAGTAATCCTTGAGTCATAGCTTGGGGGAATCTAGGGATTTCAACAAATGGAGCTAAATATTGAGTGCATTCCATAAATAGAGGGCAGCCTATGAAAAAGTATAGAGTGAGACAGAAGTGTCATGTGTGAGGAATGCAAGAAGGCTGGTTTGACTGTACCATGGAGTGTAGAAAGCAATGTATAAGAAAGCTAGAATGAACTGTAACATGATTTTTATATAAGTTTTTTTTTTACATTCCCCTTTCCCTATTCTACTGCTCATGAGCAAGATGAAAGTATTAAGTGATTACAAATGAATGTGATGAGAACACTATAAGATAACCTGTGATTAGAAAGTACCCTCGATTTCAGAATTAGGAAATGTGTTTAGTACAGAGTTTCCAAATAGGTGAATCTAAAATTAGCCTAGTGGTAATCTAATGAGGAGGAGAAGAATCCCAATTTAGAACATATGAAGCAAAAGAAAAAAAAATAATTTAGTTCTGGAGAAAATTCAGAGAGAGAGACAGAGACAGAGACAGAGACAAAGAGAGAGAGACAGAGATACATAGATGCATTTTGTAGCTGAGAGTGATGAAGAAGAAAACTCACCATCTAACTGTAACCTCAACTTAGAAAAATTCTAACCTTACTGCTTCTTGTGTTTCTTCTTCTACATTGTCCACTTCTGTGAATTTGTATTCCCAATCATTTCATTCTGTATCAATTCACACATATTCCTAAGGTTTCTCATTTCTTAGAGTACAAAAAATTCATTAAATTAACATACAATAATTTGTTCAATCATACCCCAATTTTTGAGCACCCATTTTGCTTCCAGTTCATTGATACAACAGTGTTGCTAAAATATTTTATGCGTATGAGCTCTTTCACTCTTTTTCTTAAAATTTATTAATCTTTTTTAGTTATAATCCTATTAGTAAAGTCACAGGGTCAAAGAGTTTGAATAGTTTAGAAAATCTGGGGTTATGGTTCAAAATTGTTTTCCAAAACAGCTAACAGCTCTAATAGTTTACTAGTGTGTCTGTTCTCCCATAGTCCATCCAATAATTGTCATTTTCCATTTTTAACATCTTTGCTTATTTGAATGGTAGAAGATAGAACCTTAGAGTTGTTTTAATTTTCATTTTTATTATTAGCCATTTGGAGCATTTTATTTACTAAGGCTGTTGATGGCTTCGATTCTTCTTTTGAGAACTGGCTCGTTGTACCATTTGACCATTTATCTATTGGGGGAAATAGCTCTTTTTCTTATATGTTGCTATCAATTTTCTATACATCTTGGACAATTTGCTACAGTTTTCTCACTTAACTAATTCTCTTTTATTTCTAACTTTATTGATTTTGCTGGTATAAAAGCTTTTCAATTACATATAATTAAATTGTCTGCTATTGAAGAACTCTTCCTTTCTACATAGTTGTGAACAGATATTTCTCTCCCTACTCTTCTAAGATGAACTATTGCATTTAGGCCATGAATCTGAAATGATAAAGATTGCTTCTGTATCTTTTTTTATTGATCCTATCTACAGTTAATATATTTCATCCTATAACTGCCTAAGTCATGATTCTTTGTCTCTGAACTTAGTTCAGAATTCAGCTGATCTGTTTTGGTTTTAGTTTAGAATTCCAGTTCTCTTGCTAACCACTGTTCCATTCTTGCATAAAGGAATTATTCTAAACTTGAGGGATGAGGGCACCTTCTAATTACTGGTTATCCATGACATTAGGGAATTTGGTCCAGTATCTATACACCACCAAGCTATCCTTCAAGATGTCTGCTTTGTTATCCAAAGAAGTCTGGGCCACTATCTTGCAGGTGGACTAAAACAACAAATGCTTCTTAGTCACAGGGGAAAATGAGGAGGTCATTTTTTAGCTCCTTATTACCAAACTTCCAACCAATCATATTTTTATGCAACCAATGATGTTATCCTTAACCCTATGTCACCTACCTTGTTCTGTATTCCCCAAAACTAACAAAAGAAAAAAGGTCTCCTTCATTCCAGCTCTTAGCTTTGCTGTGAAAGTTGAGATCATATTTATCAGTAAATTGACCCTTTACTAATAAATGCATCATGCCCAGAACTTTGTGCCTCAGTTTACCTCAGTTTTAAGGTATCCATTTGTATTACACTATGTAACTAATTAGAGTTAGTTGATCTAACCCTAATTTCTGCCATTGTTTTCCATTCTTCCAGGTGTTTTTGTCAAATAGTAACTTTATACCAACAGTTAGATTCTTGCCTTTATCCAAATTACTTCTAGATCTTGTGTGCCTAATCTTGTGTTCTAACAGTTTTTTTGTCATTATTGTTATTGTTCAGTCATTTTTCAGTCATATCTGACTCTCCATGACCTCATTTGGGATTTTCTTGATAAAAACACTTTTATTTAATTTGGAATCTGTTACTCTGGAGAAAGTGTGTGTCAGAGGGGGCATTGTTCCAAGCTTCAAACTTTTTCAAATTGCTGTTTTCGTAGCTAGTTCTGGGTAGTTTTTAGTGCTTCTAAGGTGATATGATTTAGATAGAGGCATGATCCCTGCTCTCCTGGTCTGTGTTCTGGTCCTTGCCCTAGAAAGGCACTGACCTCTTTCAGTTTCAAGTCATAATACTCCTCACAGCCCCTGATCCCTTATGACTTCAATCAATACTACTTGTGACCTCATTCCCTTGTTACTAAAAGTAATACTACTCCTCTGGGCCCCTGATCTTTTGTAACAAAAAGGGGTCCTCTCTGCCCATGAATCGTAACCCAGAAGTCAATATAAGCCATGGAGTTACCAAGGAGCACTTAGTCCTGCACTCAGTACTAGCATAGAGGTCCCCTATAGTCTCTTTCTGACCAATTGCCTAATTCCCTCGCCATCTTTGGCTCTAGAGCTCCCAAAGCTGCTGTTGCTGCTGTCACTGCCCACAAGGCCCTTTGATGGTGTTGCCACAATGTGGACTCCCAGTCAGGCCCTATTTCAATGTCATAGATCTCTTTTTACCACGTCCTAGGTTGTCTTGGGCTAGAAAAACATGTCATCTCAGCCTTTTGTTGGCTCTGCTGCCCCAGAATTCAATTTGAGGCATTATTTTAAAGTTGTTTGGAGGAGAATGTTTGCAGAGTTCAGCTATAATGCTTCCTCTGCTTCACGACCTTGGCTCTGCTACAATAAGTCCTTCCCTTCATTTCTGAATAACTCCCATGTATAATAAGCCATGTCTTAAAACAAAGGCTCAAATGATGTAACATAAAGTACTTTATAATATTTCATGCACAACATAAATGTTGGCTATTATGATAATGATGATGATATCTAACAGTATATACAATGTCCCATATCCTTATTCCCTCAACTCTACAAAGAAGGAAGGGAGATACATGTTCTCACCATATCTCCTAATTCAGACTTGACCATTACATTTATACAAAATTCAGTTGCTTTTTCTGTTGTCATTTCTTCTGTTTCACATCGCTGTTTATCATATTTAGTGCTTTTATTATACTTTGCAACATTTAATGTAAATTTTTGTATGGTTGTTTTCATAGTCATTATTTTTATAGCATAATAATATTCCCTTACATTTATACTCTGTAACTTGTTTAGTCATTCCCCTATCAATCCTATGCTTGATTTCCTATTCTTTACTACCAGAAAGTATTTCAATTCCATAAACATTTTGGTATATATCAGAACTTTCTTTATGTGTTGATCTTTTGGAGGCAAGTGTCTAGCAGTGGGATCTTTGAATCAAAATGAATAGACATTTTACATTTTTATTTATTATAACTTCATATAATTCCAGAATTATATGATCAGCCAATAAGCATTTCTTAAGCACTAGCTCTTTGCCAGGCACTGTGTTAAGCACTTGGAATGTCAATCCAATCAGAAAAAAAGATATTCCTTGCTCTTAAGGGGCTTATATTCTAATAGGAAAAGATAACTCATAAAAAGAAAGACAAAAGGGGGAAACCAAATTCAATGACATGGTTGATAAAGTCTGGGTGACCTCCTAGGTCCTAGGAAAAGCCATCCAATCAGAGGAATAATTCATAGGGGGTGAAAAGTTCTTCCTATATGTGAATTTCAAAGCTGCATTGAGCTCCTAGGTTGAAGAAGATTCTGAGGCATATTGAAGAAAGTCCATATTTCACCCCAGAAAAGATCAATGCATAGATGCTGCAACGTTACATTAATGTTCCTGTTGTCAACATTTCCTCTAACACTATTTCCACCTCTTACAGGAATTAAATCTAAAGCAACCAATTATACCATATACCATGGAAAGCTAAAATGAGTAAAAAAACCTATATATAATTGGTCACACCATAAAAAAAAAGAGTGCTATCAAGTACCTTTGATAGTCATGACCAAGGAAAGAAATTTTAGTGAAAAAAGGAATAGAGGTGCTGGATAAAATAAGATAATGTTAATTAAATTAAATTGAAAATCTTTTGCAAAAATTAAATCAGTGAAGTTAGGATTAAAAGAGAAAGCACTAATTGGATCAATTTTTCTAGCAAATAGTTTTGGTATCTGATACTATGTCTAATATACACATATACTTACAAATAAGTAACACCAATAACTATTTATTAATTAGTAAGTTGTAGGTTAAAAGAAATCATACTTTGAAAAAATCATACTTTCAGTCACTAACGAGGAAAAATGCAAATAAAAAAATTTGAACTTCTGCCACTTACCCATCAAAGTTTTATTGTTCATTAATTTTTGTATGTTATTATGTCTCATTTAGTTGTTTTTTTCTTCTCTCGTTTGTTTGTTTACATTGTTCACTCCATGAAACCAATAACCAAGTCTTATATTTATGTTTCTGGACCCAAATTCAATACAGTTCAAGTAAACAAGGATTTAATTAAAAGTCTGCTAATATCTAGAGATGTAGGGAGCAGTAACAGCTTCACAAAGCAGGACATACTTGAACTGCACCTGGAAGGAAGATAGGGATTTGAACAAAGGTCTTCTTATTCCACAATTAGTTATTTTGGGGGGTTTCTTTTCCATTTTTCATTTTTGTTCTGTTGTATCCAACATCAGTTTTCTACCATGCTACAATAATTCAGTGTTAATGAAATGCAAAATATAGACTTTTCTTTTTTCTTTTTAATTTTATCTTTCAGTATACCTCACTTCCAACTCCCACATGGTCCAGAAACACATCCCACCTTGTTCAGAAGCAATTAATTACACAAGTCTTGCAAGAGGGTAATTCTTTTTCAGTCCAAAAAATATATTAGTTTCTATCATCTTACAATCATTAAAAATAATACATTATTGAATATATTTAAATAAAATCTAATTCTTTTTTATGGTGTATAAGAAAGCACAACCCTGTGAAGTCAATACCAGTATGACACAATATCACATTTGTTGAATAATCTCTTAACTTGTGATATACTGGGCATACAATGAAATATAAATCTTGCTCTCTTGGATCTTACATTCTCACATAAAAAGATAAAAATTATCCTACTGTTGTTCCTATAATGGCAACAACTGTGTTGCTTTCTTGGAGAAATTGTGACCCTAGGGCAAAAATCTAAAACTACTAAATCACATCTAAGAGTAACACAACTGAAAATATTTAAAATAATGGATATACTGTGTCACTGTTTTAGTTATCTATTTCTATACTGGCTTTATGGTAGTAATTCAGTAGTTAAACATCCTTAGTAGTTTAATAATCGCCATGCATTAACAAAAAAAAATCTAAGAATATGTCCTTGAATAAAGAAGAAATCAGCAATTAACATCATTTTTTTTATTAGACAAGCTTTCTACATAACAAATCCAAGAGAAACAATTCTCCATGATCTCTGATGACCTGAGTTGAAGAATTAAAATCCTGATTCAGCATTTGCTTTGTAACTTTCAGGACATTCTTCTAAATAAGAATCAAAACTCCAACTGAATACTAACTTTGATGATTTTTTTAACTCAGAAAAAAACTTTACCAAAGAAAGCTCTAAATTAACCCATATATCTTTTTTTAAATATGGTTTTGTAGGGAAGAAAAAAGAAATTTAAAAATCTATCTTAAGTCATAAGGCCATGGAAGTAGGGACTTAGCAAAATTATTTGTGGTAGGTATTTTAAACAATAGTTTTCCCAGAACCTTTGGAGCATGATAAATAAACTATAGTTAAGAGAATCGAAGGCACTAAGATCAAACATTATGTTGTTCATTCCTTTAGGGACATTTTAAGTTCTTACTTTTAACCTATAACTGTGCAAGCTTCAGAGTTTGGAGAAATATCCAAATGGAGGTGTACTTGTCTAGGTTGACTTTGCATAGGAGTTGATAGTCTTTAAGGAAGAAAATGAAAGAAAATAAAAGAAAAACATGTTTCCAACTTGTGGCGCAGGAGAAAACAGGCATTTTGACACAAATGTATAAAGAGGTCATGAGATTTCTATTGGGAAACTAACACATTTCTATTACATTATCTCATATTCATTTTAAAAAAAAGATGACCCTCTGGAAAATCTATTTTTATATTAGCTGCCATTTATGTGCTACTTGAAGACTTGAGAAGCTCACAGATCCTCTCCAAATGCCAAGATGATTAATTGATACAAATATTGTCATTCCTATTTTCTACATAATGGGAACAAGACTCAGAAAGGTCAAACAACTTACCCTAGGTAATAAGTGTCAGAACTAGGGACTAGAATGCAGTTATTTCAACTCCAGGTCCCATGTCTTCCCCCTATACCATATTGCCTTGCAATAAAGCTTGAGAGTATCAATGTTGTAAAGCAATTGATTGTGAGACAGTAGAGAAGAAGGAAGGAAATAAAATAAAAAGAATGATAAAGGAGAAAAAGGAGAAGAGACTTGAAATGGGAGGTAGAGGGAAACTATAGAATTAAAGATGAATAATTTAATGAAGAAGGGAGGGGAATCAAGAAAAGAAGTAGAAAAAAATCCAAATCTTAGATGAGAGAAAAATTAAAATAAAATAAATAAAGTCTGGAATATAGGTAGAAAATAAAGGGGAGGGAGCTAAGAAGCATTTGTTAAGTACCTATACTGTGCCAAGCATGATTCTAAATGCTTTACAAATATTATTTAATTCAGTCTCATGACAGCCCCAAGAGATGGATGCTGCTATTATCCCCATTTACAGTTGAAGAAACTGAAGCAAACAAAGGTTAAGTGACTTGCCTAGGATCACACAGCTCTTAATTGTTTGGTACAAGATAAAACTCAAGTCTTTCTGACTCCAGGCCTACTGCCATGTAGCTGTGCAAAGATAATGGATAATATGGCATTGATGATGATAGGAAAAAATAAAACCTCATGTTTATCTTTTAATAATAATTTGTTGTATTTTTTTTTTTCAGGTTGAATTGAACTTCAAAGTGTAGTACACAGGAAGTTAGTCTCAGAGTCATTAAGACCAGTGTTTAAGTGTAACCTCTAACACATACTGCATGACCCTGAACAGTTATTTAAATTCTCAATGCCCCAGGCTACTTCCAAAGTTTTTCAGTTGCAGAACAGGCTCAGATTTGCATGAATACAGGGGGTTTCTTCACTTGGAGTCTTACATCAATGAACTCACAGGTTGAACTAGTAATAAAAAATTGAATTTTCAAACTTAAGCTTGTTTCAGTTTAAAATTCTTTCAATATTATTAAATAAACCTGAGCTGTCACATGTGTACATAGTTTGTTTTTTAATAAACAAAATTCAAGTGGATAGTATAAATTAATTTAACTCAATTATACTTTAAGTAACATCATTGTTGATGTTTCAATCAGACTAGTCAAGGGAAAATTTAAGTAAATGTATATTGTATATAAAGATGTTTTTCTCAGGCTGTTTCTGTTTCAAATTGAATCATATATTCCAGGGAGACTAGTTGGTCAAAGTGACATTTTTCATTACCATTTTGATGCAACCAAATTTGGTTTATTAAAATAGTTACATAGCATGCATCTTTCACTATAATTTTGTGGAGGTGACCAAGTACATCATAAATATTACCTTGTCCTGTTAGATGAGAAATACTGAGCTTGGTGACAGAAAACCTAGTGAAATTTGAAAAGGCTTATTATTAATGGTCAGTGACTTAGGTAGAGAAATTTAGTCATAGCAAATGATGATGAAGTATTTACTAAGTTACAATAAAGTTACAATCCTGGTATTAATAAGTGAGACTTTTTGCTGTTAAATAATCATAGAAGGAATTGAAATACTCTTTGAAAAAATTTACTTTTTGAAAATACTCTTTGAAAAAATTTAACCCACTCATTAGCCTACCCCTATTAACTTCTCTATTGCTGTCAGTAGCAACATCATTCTCCCAGACCTTTAGGGTTGTGACCTAGGGGTCATAATCATCTCCTTACTGTCTTTTACCCCCACCCCCCCATATCCAATGTGTTGCCAAAGTCATCTTTGCAACATCTCTTGAATTGGTCCCTTTCTCTCTTCTGACATTGATACCACTCCAGTGCCGTCCCTCATCAACTGATTCATGGACTATTACAAGAGCCTGATGACTATTCTGCCTTCCTCTCTTCTCTCTGCCGTCTCTCTCTTCTTCAATCCATCCTCCCTTTAGCCAATAAAGTGTTTTTTTTTCAAAAGCACAGAGCAAGCCATATCTCCACCAAGTGATTTTCTATGACATTTAGGATTAAATACAAAATCCTCTGTCATTCAAAGTCTTTCATAAATTAGCCAACTCCTCACTTTCCCAGTCTCCTAATATCTTATTGTCCACCAAGTACTCTCCAATCCAGTGACACTGGCCTCTTTGTTGTTCCTCAGACAATCTCATATTTCTGTGTATTTTCTCTTCCTATCACACATGCCTGGAATGTTCTCCTCATTCTTTCACACATCCCTTGCTTCCTTGAAATCTTAACTAAAATGTCAACTTCTACAGGAAAACTTCCCCAACCCCTTTTACTTCTAGTGCCTTCCTTCTCTTAATGATTTCCTTTGTTAGTTTGCATGTTGTCTTCTCCATTAGAATGTGAGTTCTTTCTGTTGGACTCCCTTTTGTTCCTTTTTTTATCCCCAGTGATAAGCACAAAGCCTTGCACCTAGTAGGTGATTAACAAATGTTAATTGACTGACCTATTGGATGATATAAGAAATATAGCAAGGATAACTTTGAATCATATTCATATTTTAAAAATCAGGTGTTCTAGACAATAGCTCACATGTGACAATTATTGTTGCTTCACCATCATCAAACATTGTACAGAATGATTATAAGATTTTATCAGAGAAGGACGTCTGCAATGGTGTTTGATAATATTTCACAGAATCAAATTGTCATCAAGGTACTGTTTCCCCCACGCTTCCAACCATCCTTTGCCTTACCTGGCTATGACTTTTGCCATCACTGAGACAATTACAATGTTTAATTGCACCTTTTTAAATGGAGTTCATTTTGGTGGGGGGTTGAAGTGTGATTCTGGAAGATGGGGGATTGTGTATATATGCATGTGTTTTTGTATAAACATTATGTCCTAGAGTCAGATCTTTAGGTTTTTCATCCAATTACATGTATTGAGGATTCTAAGATAAATATTATTCAGCTTCTTTCCATGTTAACAAATTCTTTACCCATTCATCAGTATAAATGACAATTAACTTTTACATAAAATAATATAGGTAAAAGAATTCCTTGAAGTATATTTATTAAAGAATAGTGATAAGTATGTTCTATCTTGAAAATCATTTCCAAAGTGGTTTTAATATTGTGTTGCTTCCAATGTTTTGATTTTTTCTAGAATGTATTTAACAAGGTTCAACAAGTCTTCCTGACTTTATCTTCATAAAAAGTCATTTTCACTTTCTTATCGTGGAGGTTAAATGTGGTGGCTCTACTATGTTCAATGATGAGTGTACATTTCTATGAAAACATAGACAAAATTATTCCATTTTATGTGTTTTTCCCCTTCTAATCCTCCTCCCACTAAATTACATTGCTATAATCTTACTTAGGTTAATGTTGACCAGTTTCAAGATAACTATTCTCACTGAGAATATCCTGCTGAAAGTTCAAATAGACTGATAATCAGGTAATCAACTTTACCTAATTACCTTCATGACTCTAGTATAGTGTGAACATGTTAATCTTCAAAGAGAAATATGAATTGGTCTCAGGCACAAAAAAGATTTCCTGGAAGAGCTCAAAATGGATTTTAAAAATCAAATAAAAAATCAATTCCTTAAAAAGTAGAATTGTCCAACTGGAAAAGGAGGTATAAAGGCTAACTGAAGAAAATAATTCCTTAAAAACTGGAATTGGGCAAGTGGAAGCTAACACCTCCATGAGACATCAAGAATCAATGAAACAAATCCAAAGAATGAAAAAAAAGAAAGGAATATGAAAATACTTCATTGGAAAAACAACTGACATGGAAAAAATAGATCTAGGAGAGATAATTTAAGAATTATTGGACTACCTAAGAACCATGATAAAAAAAAAGAGCCTGGACTATATCTCTCAAGAAGTTATGAAGGGGCACCTAGGTGATACAATGGATAGAGCACTGGCCCTGTAATCAAGACGACCTGAGTTAAAATCCAATCTCAGACACTTGACACTTTCTAATAGTGTGACTTTGGGGAAGTTACTTAACCCTGACTGCCTTGAAAAAAAAGTTATCAAGGAAAAATGCTCTGATATCAAAGAACCAGAGGGTAAAATAGTAATTGAAAGAATCCACTGATCACCTCCTGAAAAAGATCCTGAAATGAAAACTCCCAAAAATACTATACCCAAATTCAAGAACTTCCTGGTCAAGGAGAAAATACTGCAAGCAGCCAGAAAGAAACAGTTCAAACATTGAGAAGTCACAGTCAGGATTACATAGGACCTAGCAATTTCTACATTAAATGTTTAGAAGACTTGGAGCATTACATTATATAAATCAGAGGGGCTTGGGTTACAATCAAGAATCATCTAGCCAGCAAAACTAAACATAATCCTTAGGGGGAAAAATAAATATTCAATGAAATAGAGGAATTTCAAATATTCTTGATGAAAAGATCAAAACTAAGCAGAAAATTTGATTTTCAAATATAAGATTCAAGGGAAACATAAAAAAGTAAACAGGAAAGAGAAAATGTATTATTCAATAAAGTTGAACTTTATATGCCTACATGGGAAGATGATACTTTTAAGTCTTAAGAACTATATCATTATTTGAGCAGTTAGAAGAAGTGTACATAGATAAAGAGTGCAATTATATGTTTATCATGATGGGATAATATAAAAAAATTAAGAGATGAGAAAGAATATTGTAGTGGAAGAAGAAGGAAGGGTGTGGTAGAATGAAGTAAATTACCTTACATGAAGAGACATGAAAGATTTATTAGAGTAGCGGGAAAGAACAGAACAGGATAAGCATTGTTTGCACCTCACTCTCATTGTAATTGGCTCAGAGGAAATAAAATACACACAGTGGGGCATAGAAATATATCTTACTCTATAGGGAAATATGAAGGGAGAGGGACAAGAGAAAGGGAATGAAAGAAGGGTGGGCAGATTGAGGGAGGTGGTGGTCAGAAGCAAAACACTGGTAAGGAGGGACAAGATGAAAGGAGAGAGGGGAAAAAACATATAAATAGGATGGAGAAAAATATACAGTAATCAGAATTGTGAATGTGGATGAGATGAATTCACCTATAAAGTGGAAATGGATATCAGAGATGATTAAAAACCAGAATCCTAAAATATGTTGTTTACAATAACACATTTGAAGCAGAGAGACAAATACAGAGTAGAGGTAAAATGATGGAAAAGAATATGTTATGTTTTGACTGAAGTAGAAGAAAGAAAGAAAGAAAGAAAAAAGTAATCATGATCTCAGACCAAAGAAAGGCAAAAATTGATCTAAACAACATGACAAATATAGTATTATGTTTTACAAAATTGAGCATGTATAACCTAAAACAAAACAAAACAAAACTATTACATTGGGGGAAAAATACCCTGCAAAGTTCTATGATTTGGGAGAGGTAGTTAGATGACTGTCCCTGTAAAAGAGTAGTTTTGTCTTACAGTTCTCTTACTACAAGCACACTCACACACAAAATGTCGGCAGTGTGACTTGACATCCAAAAAAAGTCATTTAATCCTAGACTACATTAATAAAAGTATAGCATTTGGAATCATAGAGGTAATAGGTTTTTTGTGTTCTGCTATAAGACATAACATATCTGATGTATTTTGATCACTTCCAAATGATATTTTTAGAAGGAAAATTCACAAGCTGAAGAGCATTTATAAGAGGCCAACCACAGTGGTGAAGGGACTAGAATTCATGAATTATGAGAACTAGTCAGACAAAATAGTGGTATTTATGCTGATATCAAGAAGGCATGTGACAAGCATTTTTTTGACTGCTTATTATTTTTTAGTGCCTGTGGTAAATGATGGGTATACAAATGCAAGCAAAAAAAAAAAAGACATTCTTTTCCTCCAAGGAGTTTACATGCTAATGGGAGAAAATAATATATAAAAGAAAGCTAAAAGGAGATGGGGTAAGTAGTGTATCTGGCATGCTGGTGGAAGTAGGAGAGAAATAAAGCATAGGTGGCCTGGACCTGTCCCCATAATACAGGCTGTCTGCATTTAGGAGGGATCTTTCAAGGTGAATAGGCCCCATCACTGAGGGAAGTTTAAAAGTAAGAAAGTAGCTGAGTCAAGGATGAAAAGTCTGAACAGGCAAAAGCACTGCCCAAAGGGAAATGAAGTATGATCAACTAGAAAAAAGAAGACTTGCTGTTCTGAGGGTGGGGAGTGGGATATTATAGCTGCCAATAAGTAGATGAAGAGTTGTCACATGGGAGAGAGATTAGAATTGCTTTACTTGCACTCAGAACAAGTAATAATAAATGGAAGTTACAGAGAGACAGATTTTGGTTCCATACCATGAAAATCTTTCTAATGATTATTATTATAGAAAGGAGTGCCTGGATGGTTTTGGATACTGTATCTTTGGAGGTGCTCAAATGGAGGCTGGATGACCATCATTTCTAGATACTGCTAACTCTCCCTCACGTAGTTATATAATCAAAGGTCAAATCTTACTATCGAATCCCCACAACATCTTCCATATTATCTCTTCTCTATGCTCTTTCAGCTACCAGTTCAGTTCAGCCTTTCATCATTACTCACCTAGATTAATTCAGTAATCTCCTACTACTCTCCCTGTTCCAAATATCTCTCTATTCATTTAACTGCCATAGCTATCGAAGTGATTTTTCCTTAAGTGTCTATTTGACTATCACACTCCTCTACTCAATAAAATCCAGTGGCTCATTATGGCTTCTATAGTGAATGCTTCTCTACTAAACTTTCCATACACATTATTCTGTTTCTCACATTCTGTCATTTAACCAAACAGCCCTTCTCTTTATCACTTACACTCCATCTTCTATTTCTATGTTATTGCTTAAATTAACTCACATTGCCAGAGCTGTAACCCCTTCTCACCTCTTCTCTATTTAATCTCAATTTTTCTTCAACATACAGTTCATGAACCATTTTCATTGGTAAGCTTTTCCTGATCCTTTCAACCGCTAATGCCCTCTTTCCTTGTACTTAGATATTTACATAGTACCTCCCTTGAGAGAATATGAGAAGTTTTTGTTGTTGTTGTCGTTTTAGTATGAGGATTGTTTTATTCCTTATCTTTGTATCTCCAATGCCTAACAAAGTGTCTGGGACCTAGTAGGCCCTTGATAAATGCATATTTATTGACTAATGCTAGAGGTTGGGTTTCTGCTACAGATGGTAGTTCTTTTGAGATTTCACAAAGATTCTATTATCCTGCCTTATAATTCCAGATCTAGATTCCTTTCTACTAACACAAACTGTCTTTCTCATAAACATATGTAAAAATTACCCTGAATTCAAAGGGGTAACCTAGATAATTCTTAAGATGGTTATGAACGCTGGTTGGGAGAGCAACATATTTACCATTCAGAAACATTCTCCAGGGTTCATGTTGGAAAGAAGTTTAGATTTAGAAAACTTTCTTTGAATGAGAAATGGTTCTTGGTGAATGAAATATGAAGTAGCTGCCAGAGTACTGTAATATAACATATTCAGAGATTCATGTGGTGATCTTTATAAATAAAATGGGTAGGTTATAGAGGTCTCAGATTCATGCTTTTGGGAAGGTGAAAAGAGAATGCCTGGGAGAATGCTTTGGGAGGTGAAAGGAGAATGCCTGGAGAAGAGATGTTCCAGTGAGGATGTGAGTTTACATGAAGGAATAGCTGAAAAATATATCCTTATCTAGCATTGGATAAAAGAAGAGAGATATGTTTTTTCCCCTTTACTATTATGTCTACCGCTTTCTTGTGGAACTATCATTTAGAAGAACAACAAACTTTTTTAGTTAAAAAATGTGATTCAATGTTAATCTTTTGTATGAGTAAGATTTTAGGGAAAAAAAGTGTTAAGATTTGAGAAGTTCACTAAAATTGACTGGAAGTCATTTAAAAAGTGAATTTCACTCCTCTGAGAACTGTGAAGCTGATTTCAATCAAGTTGCAATGAATAAATCTACCATTAACACTCTGGGGAGGAAGAGACATGGAAAGTAGAGATGGGCTGGGAGTTTATGATTTGGTGGATAGGGACTGAGTCACCAGTGAGAAGTGAAAGATTTATTAGGTCATGTGTTTGCTACTATCTGAGTATTCTTTTCTAAATGCTTTCAAAAAAGAAACCCTATTACAATATGTGGGACACATAAGCTAAACATTCGGGAAAGGTAATTTTTATGTCTAATCAAATTAATTGATTTACAAGCATTTTAAGGGCTTAAAATATGTCAAACACTGTGCAAGTTGGTGAGGACACATGCTTGCCTTCAAGCAGCAACTACAAACTGTGTTCTTTGTCCAAACCATGACCTCCAAACCCTTAATCCAACAATCCCCCCAACTCATCTCAAGTCATCACCCTTATACTGACTTCATTCACTTTCCTTGAACATTTTGACCCTTTGGATAATCAGTTCAACTCTCACTGTCATCTTCTCTTGAGTCCCTTACCACCTTATGCTTTCTCCAAAATTGTCCTGCAAAGGCTCAGCCTTGGATCACTCTTACAGTTCAATACCTTCATTACATTTGTTGATAAAAGAAACTGGAGAAAAATCACCAAATCATGATTACTGGCTCCACTACAAACTGATATTACATAACTTCAATTGAGGCCTGACTGTTAGAGCAATCCTCTTATATCTCTCTAACTAATTTACTATACTACTTCCCCAGAACATCTTCCAAAACTCAAACCACCTATGGCTCACTATCCTATCATACTTTCAGCTGAGAACTTTGTCCCATGTCTTAGTTAAAAGAGCTCCCTCTTTTCCACACCTCATCTCACATCATACCTTCTGCCTTCTGCCACTATCTCTGCCCTCACCTAGTTTCACATGAGGTGATCCTTTGCTTTGCCAAGGCAATTGCTGTACATGCACAAGTGATCCCATTCCATCCCATCTTCTCTAGGTTTTTTCCTCTGCTATCCCCTCTCCCTCAATTATCCTCAGTTGTTTCCTGTATAGTGGCTACTTCCTTATTTGTCTTCAAAAATTCCCATGTCTCTAATACTTAAAACAAACAAACAAAAAACAAAACAACCAAAAAAAAACCCAACTCTTTCTTGATCCACCCATCCCTGTTATTAATAGTTCCATGTTGTTCTTCCTTTTTTGTGGCTAAATTCCTTGAAAAGACTATCTAAAATAGCCGTTAATCCTTGCTTTCCTTTTACTCTCTGATTAATACTCTATAGTCTAGTTTCTGACCTCATCATTTAACCAAAACTGCTATCTCAAAAGTTATTGTCTTTTAATTGCTAAATCTAATTGCTTTTTGTCAATCTTTATTTTTCTTGGCTTATATGTAGCATTTGACACTGTCAATCATATTGTTCTCAAATACTTCTCTGTAGCTTTTCTTTTTTTTCTTTTATTTTCTTTTTAATTTATGGAGTAAAACAAGCATTTCCACAATATAGTACAATAAAAAAGATGATTGCACAAGAAATTGCAAATCTACTATGAACAGCTTGCTTTTCCTTTCAAATATACAACAAAATTATCATGTAAATTTCTTTTTTTATTCTTTTTTTTTCCCTTTTCACCCCCTACCCTAGAGATGGCTACCATTGGACACAGATAGGTATATATATGTAAAATTATTCCATACATACTTCTATTTATCAGTTCTTTCTCTGGAGGAAGGTGGCATCTTTATACATTTTTATAGTTAATTTGGGTATTTATAATACCCAGAATAACTTATTCACTGAAAATCATTCTTAAAAATTATTGCTGTTACTGTAAACAATATTCTCTTGATTGTGTTCATTTCACTATTCATTATTTTGTGCAAGTCTTTCCACTTTTTTTTTTCTAAAATCATTGAGGTCATCATTTCTTATAGCACAGTAGTATTCCATCACAATCATATACTCAGCCATTCTCCAATTGATGGGCATCCTTGCAATTTCCAGTTCTTTGACACCACAAATAGAGCTGCTATAAACATTTTAGAACTTAAAGGTTCTTTTCTTGTTTCCCTAATCATCTTAGGAAATAAACTTAGTAGTAGTATTGCTGGGCCAAAGGGTCTAGGTAGTTTAATAACTCTTTGAACATAATTCCAGATTGCTCTCCAAAATGGTTGAATCAGTTCACAATTCCACCAACAATGTCCCAATTTTTCCACATTCTCTCCAACATTTGTCACATTCTCCTTCTATCATTTACTGAAACTAGTAGGTGTAAGATGATACCTCAAGGTTGCTTTAATCTGAATTTCTCTAAACCAGAGGTGGATAATCTGTGGCCTTGAGGTCACATATGACCTTCTAAGTCTTTGGGTGCAGCCTTTTGACTGAGTCCAAGTTCAACAGAACAAATCCTTTCATTAAAGGGGCTTGATTTGTGAAGTTTGGATTCAGTCAGAGGACTGCACTTGAGGACATAGAGGGCCACATGTGGCCTTGAGACCACAGATTTCCCAGTCTAATCAATAATGATTTAGAGCATTTTTTTATATGACTTTAAATTGTTTTGATTTCTTCATTGAAAAACTGCCTGTTCATATCCTTTGGCCATTTATGAATTGGAGAATGATTCTTATTCTCT
Source organism: Vombatus ursinus (assembly GCF_900497805.2). Taxonomy (NCBI): domain Eukaryota; kingdom Metazoa; phylum Chordata; class Mammalia; order Diprotodontia; family Vombatidae; genus Vombatus; species Vombatus ursinus. The sequence continues at coordinate 15,239,580 of NW_020955033.1, forward strand.
TTGACAAAGATTTGAAAAAGTAGTTTATATATTTTAGATACGAGATCTTTATCTGATAGACTGTCTATACAGTTTTTCCTTAATTTTCTGCTTCCCTTCTGATCTTGGATAGGTTTAATTGTTAAAAAAAACCTTTCTAATAATCAAAATTATCCATTTTACACCTAATTTTGCTTTCTGTCTCTTGTTTATTCAAAAATTGCTTGCCCAGCCATAAGTCTGACAAATAATATATTCCACATTTTTCCAATTTTCTTGTAAAATCTCTCTGTATCTAGGTCATGTATCCATTCTGACCTTATTTTTGTAAATGGTATAAGATATTAGTCTATGCCAAGTTCATGCCATACTAATTTCTAGTTTGCCCAACATTTTTTTTTCACCAAATAATGAATTTTTATCAAAAAATTATAAGTTTTACACTTGTCAAATACAAGGTTATTATGTATATTTGCTCCTAAGCATGAGTGTTTCGCAGGGCCCTGTCCTGGCCCCTCTTCTCTTCTTCCTTCACACTATTTCACTTGGTGACTTCATCAGCTCACCTAAATGCAATTATCATTACTACACTGATGATTCTCAAATTTGCTTATTCATTTCTAAGCTTTATGCTGATGTCCAGTTTTATATCTCAAAATGGATATTTGATACCTTAAACTAGATGTCCTATAGACAACTTAAACTCAGCATATCTAAAACAGATGATGAATTTATCCAAACAAAAGACATGTAAAGAGTCTAACAAATTAAATGTCAATAGAATATTTCCCAATTTGCATATAGAAGATACTCTTATATACTTTACCATACAATAGAGGAGGGCACACATGCAGAGAACACACATTACCATGGCACAGATAGGAAGTAAACACACATAACACAATTTGTGGCCAGGGAATATTTATGATCAAGGCAACCCATCTCAACCATCTCAGTTATTATCTCTCCTAGGATTGATAATGCATTGATCTAATTGTCACTGCTGGGATTTGCTCGTCTGGTAAGTGCTTAGCGTTGTTCTCTTCAGTGCCACTGACTAGCAAACTTGGTTCCTGTCTGCTATAGTGCTGCCTCTGTGATAAGAGTTGGCCCACAGAGACTATGAGCCACTATACCTAGCAAATAAGAATGGGGAAGAAAAAAGCCAGGTCAGAATCCCTCTACAATAAGACCTATTCTTTTTTTTTAATGTCTATATCTAGCCAGTAGTCCACAGTACCATGCAACTGTCTTATTTAGGGATACCATTTTCTTTTCATAACTATGTTAGCCTGGAGAGCAATTTGGAACTCTGCCAAAGGGCAACCAAACTGTGCATACCTTTGGTTTTTTTTGCAATTCTTTTTTTAAATTTATTTTGATTTATCACTTCCATATGATTTTGAGTTTAAAATTTTTCTCCCCCTTCCTCCCCACCACCCTCCCCAAGACAGTGCACAATCTTATGTAGGCTATACATTTACATTCATATTAAACTTATTTTAATTATGTTGTAAGTAAAAATTAAAACCAATAGGAGGAACCATCAGAAAAAGGAAACAAAACTCAACAGATGAGAAAAAAAATAACAATTTGACTTCCATAGTTCTTTCTTTGGATGGGGATAACATTTTTCATCACAAGGCCTCTGCAGATGTCTTAGATCCTTGTATTGCCAGGAAGGGTTAAGTTTATCAATATTAGTCATCACACAACGTGGCTGTTATTGTGTACAATGTTCTCTTGGTTCTTCTCACTTCACTCAGCATCAGACCATACAAGTCTTTCCAGGTTTTTCTGAAGTCAGCCTGTTCATCATTTCTTATAACACAATAGTATTCCATCACATTCATATACCACAACTTGCTCAGCCATTCCCCAATTGATGGGCATCCTCTCAATTTCCAATTTTTTGCCACCACAAAAAGAGCTGCTATGAATATTTTTGTACATGTAGGTCCTTTTCCCATTTGTGTGATCTCTTTGGAATACAGACGTAGAAGTGGTATTGCTGGGTCAAAGGGGATGCACATTTTTATAACCCTTTGGGCATAGTTCCAAATTGTTCTCCAAAATGGTTGGATCATTTCACAACTCCACCAACAACACATTAGTGTTCTAATATTCCCACATCTCCAACATTTATAATTTTCCTGTTTTCTCATGTTGGCCATTCTGATAGTTGTAATGTGATACCTCAGAGTTGTACTGATTCCCATTTCTCTAATGAATAGTGATTTAGAGTATTTTTTTCATATGATTATAGATGGCTTTAGTTTCTTCATCTGAGAACTGTCTGTTCATATCCTTTGACCACCTATCAATTGGGGAATGGCTTGTATTCTTATAAATTTGAGTTAATTCTCTACATATTTTAGAAATGAGGCCCTTATCAGAGAGACTGGTTGTCAAAATTCTTTCCCAATTTTCTACCTTCCTTCTAATCTTAGTTGCATTGGCTTTGTTTGTGTAAAAACTTTTCAATTTAATGTAATCAAAATTATCTATTTAGCTTTTTGTAATATTCTCTATCTCCTGTTTGGTCATGAATTCTTCTGTTCTCCATAGATCTGACAGGTAATCTATTCCTTGCTCTCCCAGTTTGCTTATAGTATCAGCCTTTATATCTAAATCGTGTACCCATTTTGACTTTATTTTGGTATATGGTGTGAGATTTTGGTCTATGCCTAGTTTCTGCCATACTCTTTTCCAGTTTTCCCAGCATTTTTTTTTTCAAATAGTGGGTTCTTATCCCAGAAGCTGGAGTCTTTGGGTTTATCAAATAATAGATTACTATAGTCATTGACTACTGTGTCTTGCATACTTACCCTATTCCACTGATCCACCACTCTATTTCTTAGCCAGTACCAAGCAGTTTTGATGATTGCTGCTTTATAATACAATTTAAGATCTAGACCACCTTGCCCTGCATTTCTTTTCATTAGTTCTCTTGATATTCTGGATCTTTTGTTCTTCCAAATGAACCTTGTTATTATTTTTTCTAACTCTATAAAATAATTTTTGGTAGTTTGATTGGTATGGCACTGAATAAGTAAATTAACTTAGGTAGAATTGTCATTTTTATTATATTAGCTCGGCCTACCCATGAGCAACTGATGTTTTTCCAATTATTTAGATCTGACTTTATTTGTGTGAAAAGTGTTTTGTAATTGTGTTCATAGAGTTCCTGGCTTTGTTTTGGGAGGTAGACTCCTAAATATTTTATAATGTCTACAGTAAGTTTAAATGGAATTTCTCTTTCTATCTCTTGCTGTTGGGCTTTGTTGGTAATATATAGAAATGTCAATGATTTATGTGGGTTTATTTTATAGCCTGCCACTTTGTTAAAGTTGTTTATTTTTTCAAGTAGTGTTTTACTTGATTCTGTGGGATTCTCTAAGTATAGCATCATGTTATCTGCAAAAAGTGATAGCTTTGTTTCTTCTTTGCCGATTCTAATACCTTCAATGTCTTTTTCTTCTCTTATTGCTAAAGCTAATGTTTCCAGTATGATGTTGAATAACAGTGGTGATAATGGACATCCTTTTTTCACCCCTGATCTTATTGGAAATGCTTCTAGCTTGTCCCCATTACATATTATGCTTGCTGAAGGTTTTAGATAGATGCTATTTATTATTTTAAGGAAGACTCCATTTATACCTACGCTCTCTAGTGTTTTTAATAGGAGTGGGTGTTGTATTTTGTCAAACGCTTTTTCTGTATCTATTGAGATGATCATGTGGTTTCTGTTAGGTTCAGTGTTGATATGATGAATTATGCTGATAGTTTTCCTTATATTGAATGAGTCCTGCATTCCTGGTATAAATCCTACCTGGTCATAGTGTATTATTTTTGTGATAAGTTGCTATAATCTATTTGATAATATCTTGTTTAAAATTTTTGCATCTATATTCATTAGAGAAATTGGTCTGTAATTTTCTTTCTCTGTCTTGACTCTTCCCAGTTTTGGTATCAGCACCATATTTGTATCATAAAAAGAATTTGGTAAGATTCCTTCTTCACCTTTTTTGCCAAATAGTCTATATAGTATTGGAATTAATTGTTTTTTAAATGATTGATAGAATTTGAATGTAAATCCATCTGGCCCTGGAGATTTTTTCCTAGGGAGTTCATCAATGGCTTGTTCATTTCTTTTTCTGAGATGGGGTTAAGTATTTTACTTCCTCTTCTGTTAATCTGGGCAATTTATATTTTTTGTAAATATGTATCCATTTCACTAAGACTATCAAGTTTGTTGGCATATAGTTGGGCAAAATAATTTCTAATTGTTGTTTTAATTTCCTCTTCCTTGGTGGTAGCTTTACCCTTTTCATTCTTGTTATTAGTAATTTGGTTTTCTTCTTTCTTTTTTTTTAATTAGATTAACCAAAGGTTTATCTATTTTATCAGTTTTTTCATAAAACCAGCTCTTAGTTTTATTCATTAGTTTAATAGTTTTCTTAATTTCAATTTTACTAATTTTTCCTTTGGTTTTAAATATTTCTAATTTTGTGTTTAATTGAGGATTTTTAATTTGTTCGTTTTCTAGTTTTTTTAGTTGTATGCCTAATTCATTGATCTCCTCTTTTTCTATTTTATTTATGTAAGAATTTAGTGATAAAACTTCCCCTAAGAACTGCTTTTGCTGCATCCCACAAGTTTTGGTATGTTGTCTCATCATTGTCATTCTCTTGAATGAAATTATTGATTGTTTCTATGATTTGTTGTTTAACCCAATCATGTTTTAGGATTAGATGATTTAGTTTCCAATTATTTTTTAGTCTATCTTTCCATTGCCCTTTATTACGTATAATTTTTATTGAATCATGATCTGAAAAGGATGTATTTAATATTTCTCCCTTTCTGCATTGGATTGTGAGGTTTTTATGCCCAATTACATGGTCAATTTTTGTGTATGTGCTATGTACCGCCGAGAAAAAAGTATATTCCTTTCTATTCTCATTCAGTTTTCTCCAGAGGTCTATCATACCTAACTTTTCTAATGTTCTATTCACCTCCCTAACTTCTTTCTTATTTATTTTGTGGTTAGATTTATCTAGTTCTGAGAAGGGGAGGTTGAGGTCCTCCACTAGTATAGTTTTGCTGTCTGTTTCTTCCTGTAACTCCCTGAACTTCTCCTCTAAGAATCTGGTTGCTATACTATTTGGTGCATATATGTTTAGCCATATTACTTCATTATCTATGGTGCCTTTTAGCAGGATGTAGTTTCCTTCCTTATCTCTTTTGATAAGATCTATTTTTGCTTTTGCTTTGTCTGAGATCAGGATTGCTACCCCTGCTTTTTTTTTCTACTTCAGCTGAAGCATAATATATTTTGCTCCAGCCTTTTACCTTTATCCTGTATGTGTCACTCTTTTTCAAATGTGTTTCCTGTAAACAACATATTGTAGGATTATGGTTTTTAATACACTTTGTTATACCCTTCAGTTTTATGGAAGAGTTAATCCCATTCACATTCACAGATATGATTACTATCTGTGTCTTTTTCTCCATCTTCTACCCCCCCATTATGCTTTTCTTTCTCCTTTCTTCTTTCCTCCCTTCACTAGTGTTTTGCTTTTGACCACCGCCTCCTTCAGTCCCACCTCCCTTTTGTTATCCCTTTCCCTTTTCTTCCTTTTACCCTTACTGCTTCTTCCCTCCATTCTATCCCCCTTCCTTTTCTTTCCCCTTTTCCCCTCCTACTGCCTATAGTGCAAGTTAGATTTCTATACCTAACTAATTATGTTATTACCTTCTTGAGCCAAATCTGATGAGAGTAAGGTTCAAACAATGCTCATCCCCCTCCCTTCTTTACCTCTGCTCTAATAGGTTTTTGTGTCTTTTCCTGTAATGTAATTTACCCTTGTTTGCCTCCTCCTTTCTCAGTACATTTTCTTAGCTCAGACTAATCCACTTACTTGGATCCATTTAACCCACTTGATTAATTTGTTTTTATCATTACATCAAAGTCTACTTATATCCACCCAATTTATGTATGCTCCTTTAACATGGTATAATAACAATACAGTTCTCAAGAGTTGCAAGTGTCATCTTCCCTTGTAGGGATGTAAACATTTTGCCCTGATTAACAATATATTATATCTTTCTGTCCCATTTACATTTTTATGTCTCTCTTGAATCTTGTACTTGAAGGTCAAATTTTTTTCTGAGCTCTGGTCTTTTTATCAAGAAGGTTTGGAAGTCCCCTATTTCATTGAACATCCATCTCCTTCCCTGAAAAATCACCCTCATTTTCACTGGGTAGTTAATCCTTGGCTGCATTCCAATCTCCTTTGCCTTATGGAATATCATGTTCCATGCCCTATGGTCTTTTAATGTAAAGGCTGCAAGGTCCTGTGTAATCCTGACTGTGGTTCCATGATATTTAAATTGTTTCTTTCTGGCTGCTTGCAGTAATTTCTCTTTCATCTGGTAATTTTGGAATTTAGCTACTATATTCCTTGGTGATTTTAATTTGGGATCTCTTTCAGGCAGGGAGCGGTGGATTCTTTCTATAGGTATTTTGCCTTCTGGTTCTCCGACTTCAGGGTAGTTTTCCTTTATGATTTCCTGAAGGATATTGTCCAGGATCCTTTTTTCATCATGATTTTCAGGTAGGCCTATAATTTTTAAATTGTCTCTCCTGGATTAATTTTGCGGGTCAGTTGTTTTACCCATGACATATTTTACATTTTCATCTATTTTTTTCATTTTTTTGTTTCTGTTTGACTGATTCTTGCTCTCTCATAGAGTCATCAGTTTCCATTTGTTCAATTCTAATTTTTAACATATTGTTTTCTTCTGTTAGATTTTGTACTTTTTCTCCAATTGTTCAATTGTATTTTTAAGGGATTTGTTTTCTTCAGTGTACTTTTTTTTTCCAGTTGGCCAATTGTATTTTTAACGGATTTGCTTTGTTCAGTGTACTTTTTTTTCCCCAGTTGGTCAATTGTGTTTTTTAGGGACTTTCTTTCTTCGGTGTACTTTTTTTCCAGTTGGCCAATTGTACTTTTAAAGGACTCCTCTACCTCTCTCATTTGACTTTTAAAATCCTTCTTGCATTCTTCTAAGAAGCTTTTTGGGCTTCAGACCAGTTCATATTCCCTTTTGATGCTGTAGATGTGCGTTTGATGACAGTGTTGTCCTCTTCAGAAATTCTGTCTTGATCTTCACTCTTCTCATAATATGAATCTATTGTACATGTCTTTTTACTCTTTATTCCCTGGCCTTTAAAGAGATTAAGCTCTCCTGCTGGGGAGCAGAGGGCACTGACCCAAGCTTCTTGTGTTGGGAGCCTAGATCTTGGTCACTGGCTTTTTGTGCTGGGGCCTCTTATGTTGGCAGTTGGAGGCTATAGGGTTCTGGCAGCTTATCTAGTGTTGGGCTGGAATCAGCAAGGCTGGGACTTCCAGGCAAATGTAGGTTGCCTGCTTTTCCTTTTCTTTAGTTTTGTTTAGCTTCTTTTAGATGGGTGCTGCCAGGTGTTTATCTGCCTGGGGCTCCTTGAAGTGCTGCCTCCCTTATTTCTGTTGAGGCACTGGGAGACTTCTTTGCTGTAGAATGCCGAGGCACCTGGTGGTTTTCTGAGCTGGTTTCCACCGGTTCCCCTACCCTCACTGAGGCACTAGGAGGTCCAGCTTTTGGTGTTTGCCTGCTCAACCACCTGGGCTTCGGGATCTCCTCCTGGTTGGCAGTTGGAGGCTGTGGGGTTCTGACAGCCTACCTAGTATTGGGCTGAAATCAAGAAGGCTGGAACTTTCAGGTAACTCTGGGTTGCTTTCTTCAGCTCCTTTCAGAGGAATGCTGCAGGGTGCTTATCCGCCTGGGGCCCTTTGTAGTGCTGCTTCCCTTATTTTTGCTGAGGCACTGGGAGACCCATTTGCTGTAGAATGCCAAGACACCAGAATCTCCTTCTGGTGCGCTAAAGTGGGTCTTTCCACTAGCTGATTGGGCGACTCCCGGTTCCATATTGCTCCCCTTCCCCCAGGGTAAGAGGGGTCTTTCCTGTTAATCTCTCTAGCTACTTGGGCTACTGCACTGCTGAACCCCATCTTTCTTCTGGTTCAGCTATTCCAGGGTTTTTTCTGGGGTGACATTTTCTGGGTTTTCAGAGGTTGATAAGGGAGGGTGAGAGTGACTACCTTTTTACTCCGCCATCTTGGGTCCTGGAAGCGGAACTCCTATGCATACCTTTTGATCCAGCAATACCAGTACTAGGTCTGTATCCCAAAGATATCATACAAAAGGGAAAAGGACCCACATGCACAAAAATATTTATAGCAACTTTCTTTGTAGTAGCAAAGAATTAGAAACTGAGAGGATGTCCATCAATTGGGGAATGACTGAACAAGCTGTGATATATGAATGGAATACTGTTGTACTATAAGAAATGATGAACCGGGTTCAGCCAAGATGGCAAAATAAAAGCAGTGACTTGCTTGAGCTCTCCCACAAACCCCTCCAAATACCTGTAAAAATGACTCTAAAGAAATTCTAAAGCAGCAGAACCCACAAAATGACAGAGTGAAACAAATTTCCAACCCAAGACAATCTGAATGGTTGATTGGAAAGGTCTATTGTGCCAGGTTGAGAGAGGAATGCAGTTTGGCATGGGCATGCAGGCCAGGTCTCAGAGGACTGAATTACAGGCAGCTGTGGCGATTTCCAGACTTCTCAACCCATGAATGCCAAAGATAACTTAGAAGGTCAGTAGAAAAGTCTGTGACTGTGGTGAGAGAGAAGTGAGCTCCCAGCCCTTGTCCCTGTGCACAGCCGTGGGCCAGTGGCTGCTTCTAGAACTTTTGGCCCACAGACTGAGGGGGGGATACAGTGGCTGATCAGAGGGGGATTGGAGGGATCTCTTTGCTGGTGCAGGTTTCTCTTGCTTTGCCAGCACTTGGATCTGGGTCAGAATTCTGGGTGATGGTCCTGGGGCAAGAAGGAACACTGACATGGTGGAGCTTGTAGTGATTGTGGAGAGAGAATCCTCCTCACAGTTTCAAGACAGAAAAGAGTGCTTGTGGTAACTCATAGACCAGAGCACAGGTCAGGAAAGGAGTAAACACTTTGCCTTTGATCATACCACCTTAGAAGAACTGAAAATTTACATATCCCTAGAAATATCTCTAAAAACAGCTGCACAAAATCCCTGAAGCTTGGGACAGTACATTCTCCACACTGGAAGGAGACCCCTACCTTAACAAAGAGTTTATAACTGAAATAATTGGCTGGGATCATGAGCAAGCAGCACAAAAAAAGTCAGATCATAGAATCTTTCTTTGGTGACAAAAATATCAAAACATTCAACCAGAAGAAGACAACAAAGTCAAAGCTCTACATCCAAAGCCTCCAAGTAAAATATGAATAGGGAGAAAAAATTGGAACTCAAAATTTTACAAAAATGAATGCTGAAAACTATCTTTACACATAATTGGAAAAAACCAAAATATTATTAAGGTAACTACATTAGCAAATATTTTTAGTAGTCTCATTTTAGGTTGCTATTCCAAAGAATCTCAACAGCAGTCATATGGAAGCAAAGATTTGCTGTGTATTTCATTGCCCTGAGTTTCTTTGAGTTGACATGAAAATAAATTTTAGACAGAAGAAAATTCAAGGGAAGAAATCAAGGCAATTATTCGCCACTCTTCAAGACCATATTATTATTATTATTATTATTTTTAATATATATCAGCAACAAAACAAAATAAAATCCTAAAAGAAAAGAAAAGAAGCAAGCAAACAATCATAAAAAAAACCCTGCATTGGTTCTTTATTTTTGCAGAAATATCTTTGTTACCTCCCTACATTAGAATATTGATATTATTTAGTCAAATTTTATTTTTCTCAATTAACAAGCATTTATTTTCTCCCCTTCCCCCATAAAGGAACAAAAAAAAGAAGAAACAACTACTCTGTAGTGTTTGTATGTGTGTGTGTTTATACATATAATGTGTATATATGTATATGTGTATATATATGTATGTCTACATATATGATACATACACACACATGCATATATATATATATATATATATATATATATATATATATATATATATAACAAATTCCCCCGTTGACCATGTTCAGCACAAATTTGGACATTTCCTTGAAGCTTATTTGCAAAGGACTTTGCATATCTGCCAGCTATCTAAATTAGCACAACTTCAATTTGATCCAATTTGATCCAATTAAATTTAACAAACACTGATTAACTAAATCACCTGTTACCACTTACTAACTTTGTTCCACTGAAAAGTATTGAACTACTCTGAGATTTCATACCTTTCTCTGTAAAATAAGAATGCTTATAATTGTCCTACCTGTCTGACATGTCTGTAGCAAGGATAAGGTGAGGTAACACATGCAAAGTGGTATAAAAAAGCAAGTCATTATTATCATAGTGATCAGATTACCTGAGGCTCTACCTTTAGTCATTTTGACTATGATATGTGAAAAAAATGCAATAATATCTTTGTGAGAAATTAATGCACATCACTTATTTAAAAAAATCATTACCATTCATGAATTCATTTCTATAAATACTTGTCAAGTAACTACAAAGTATAAAGAATTGTCCTTTTTGCAAGATATTCAAGGATACAAAATAACACAGTAATTCATTTCACAGTAAATATGATACAGTCAATCAACAAGCATTTATTAAGCTTATGTGCTTAGTGCTTAATGACTCAGTGGATAGATCACTGGACCTGTCATCTAGGAGACCTGAGTTCAGATCCTGTCTCAGATAATTAAAAACTCTGTGACCTCAGCAAGTCATTTAACCTCAGTATGCCTCAGTTTACTTCAGTTTTCTCAATATAAAATGGGGGTGACAACAGCCCCTATTTCATAAGGTTGCTGTGAAGATCAAATAAGACAATATTTATATAACCATTTAGCTCAGTGTGTGGCATATAGTATGCCATTTATGAATGTTATTTCCCTTCTTCCTTCCTGCCCTTCCACTATGCTAAGCATCCAGTGTTCAAATAAAAACAGAAAGAAAGACAATTCCTGAACTCAAGGAGCTTACATTCTTATAAGAGTAAAAAACACATAAAAGGGATATAAAAGAAACAGGTGGGTAGTTGAGGTGGCAACATACTATGGAGTTTTGGTTTATTTTGAAATAAATTTCTGCAGCAGCTGTTCATGCTATGTTAGGAATGCTTTATGATAATAGCACAAGGTGAATAAGGAAGGAAAAATATATGGTCTCTATTTTTCATGCTGGATAATGGGAACAATTTTCACTTCACCAGAACTAAAGAACTTTAAAAATTGTGTTGTTACTCTGATAGAGGCCATTTTTCTTCCCATGTCAAGATTTCACTAAAAATTTGTATTTTCAAAAACCTACCAATGGTCCTCTCTCAATAGAAATAAGTCCTAATGTTATTCCACTTTTTCTAAAATTTGAAAAATAATCTTAACAATGTGAAATTGATTCTTTTCAACCTGATTTCAAGTGATAACCAAATAATTATTAAGATTAAATTTTTATATAGTCAAAATAAAATGGAATTTGTAACCTATACCCAAAAAAATAAAGGAAATTTTAAGTTGAAGTTGACATAATTCCAGAAGACCAATGATGATGTATCCTGCAGTCAACTGTAACCTTTAAGAGGAAATGATTCTGTTATAAAAATTATAACAACTTTGAATCTCTTTTAGCTTTTTTTCACTATTGGCAAAGGGATAGTTGTGGAAATGACTTATTCATTTATTAATTTTTTATTAAATTTTTAAGGTGTCTATGTTTTCTAAGTATCATTGTGGGATGATTTCCCTATAACTAATCATTATCACCTTACAGGTAATTATTTGTTTAAATTAATGATTGCAAGAAAAACCCTTATGAAAATTCATAAAGGTAGCAGGGAAATCCAAGAGATATTTGCAGCCTTACAGCCTTGGATGATTTAACCATTTTCAAAATACTATAGTATGATACCAGCCAGATGTGAAAAGGTGAAAGTGATGGACTCATCAATTTCTGTGGGATTACAGTTGTGTTACTACCATCATATTCAGATTATAAAAATATATGCGTCAGTGATGAAATAGTGTTGACCTATACAGTTCCTAAGCAGTTCATATGGGACATGGAGTCATGATACTCATGTACCTGGCAGAGCTATTGTTAGTGTAAATTAATTAAAGTTTATTTTTAAAAATGATTTTAACAAGTTGGTGAATTGTAAGCAAAAAGTCCAAAATGATGTAATTCTCCAAATTGAATAAAACCTGTATATGGAACAATTATCCAAACATTTACTCCTAGAACTCAGAGATTATTGTTGTATTAAATTTCAGGGACTTTAAGGGAAGAATTGCAAGTCACCTTATTATATTACTTGAAGTTGCTAACTATGCGTGTTTGAACACACTAAAAGTATAATAGAATTTGCACGTTTAGCAATACTGCTTTTATTCTTGCTGAAAAGTTGTGTTTATTTTCAAAAATGGTACATGCATTCTCCTAATGTGCAATAAACAAGACAGATCAAAATCCGATCATGTCCAATTAATGCTTTGAAATTTCTGAATAATTATCCTGTAGACAGCACAGGCACACACAAAGTGATAAGGGAGCAGGGGATTAAGTTTTGCATAAATTCCCTAATAAGAGAAAAGGTCATGGGCTGATATTACCAAAATTTGATTAGACTCAGGATCCATGTGCTAGAAATCAATGTTTTCTCGGCTGCAGTCTTTCTCCTCTTGAATCAGTCATTCTCGAGAGGCCCTGTTGCTAATCGGGCGATGTACCAGTGTTACATCCTCTTCTGAGCACAAAGACAGTGGGAAATTAGAAAGGATTTACAGGTCAAAACAGACAAGCAATGCAATTGCTACAGCTGAGTGGCTCGGAAACAGAAAGGAAGAAAAAACTGCACTAAAATTGTGGCCAGGTAGCTGAAGGGACTGTCAGGCTGGCCAATGCCCATGGGAAAAGTAAATGTTGCTGGGGATTTTACAGCTCTTTTCAGCCTTCCAAGTGCAATCTAGCGAAATTCGATGAGTCCACAAAGGGCTCTACACGTTAAAATTGCTGCAAAGTGACTACAGAAAAGGTGATTACAAGAGGAATCTAATTTCACAAATTTAAACAACCCCATTACCTCAAAGACGCAGTGAACTAAGATGGTTTCAATGATGGATTTAACTACACCAGCTTCCTTCTCCTGGAGTGCAACTTGTCAGATACAGAAAAAGTGGAGATTAGACTCTGGTTATTGAACCCTATATCATTTAAGGCTTAGACATTTTGAGCAGAAAAGGTTGAATGATTTTTCTTAATGTAGCAGTTAAGAACTACAACTTCTTGGTAAGAAAGAGTTAATCTAGAGCTAGAATCACCTTAACAGTTACCCATTCTCCAGGCTACCACGACATTTCTTTCTGCCCATTCTCTTTGATGCACATTCTCTTCTTTCACCCATTCTCTTCTACCCAATAATACACATATACAAATGTTGGGGGAGTTCAGCCTTATAAATGTTGAGATTTATATTGCTGCCAGTACTAGGTCCTTTCCTTCTTCTTCCCTACTAAAATAAATGGTGTCTCCTAAAAGAATGCATACTAGAGGAATAAGAGAGCACACAGCCTCCCTCATCTGCTGTGGAGGGTCATTTAAATACCTTTCAAGCTTTTTTTTTTTCATTTTAATTTCCTTTACTCTCTTTTCATTTCAGTCAACTGTCTCACTGACTGTTCCCTGCACAGGATTTTCTATCTACTACTTCAGTGTATTTGTGAAAGTTATCTCTCATGTCTGTAATGGTTCTCCCTCTTTACCTTTACCCTTCCTTCACTTGCTAACTTACCTGATAACCAATGTCATTAGTTCTTCCCTCTTTAAATTGCTTTTTATAAATTTGTATGAGGAAACTATGTCACACAGTGGATAGAGCACTTGGCTTGGAGTTAGAAAGATAAGAGTTCAAATCTGGTCTTATATCCCTACTAGTTATGGGCAAGTCACTTAACCTCTATTTACCTCAGTTCCTCATCTGTAAAATGGGGACATCCTAGAGAAGGAAATGGCAAACTATTCCAGTATCTTTACCAAGAAAACCCAATGGACAAAAGTCAATAGGATTATGTAGAGTCAAACACAACTGAACAACAATACAGACATTATATTTTCTTTGTATTTGATCAGGAGACTTTCTCAATCAACCTGATGAGCTACATGGTTATGAGCACTTCTCCAGGGAGGATATATATGTGTGTGTGTGTGGGGTATGTATGCATGTATGTGCACACATATACACATATATAGTACATGTATATGTATATAAGTGTATTTATTCACACACACACATATATATGTATACATACACATGCATAAATGCACATATACATACATGCATTGGTACCTTATTGAAAGAGAAAGGAAGGGCTCCTAATTGGATTTCAAATATCATTTCTTATGCTTAATATAGGTCAGGCAATAGAGAAATAAAGAAATACACGTAACAATCTCTATAGCCTAGCTGTTTTAATTCCATTGGAAGAGATGTTCATATATTTTCTATTTATTTATCTGATTATTATCCGAGTACTTCCTTCTCCACACCCCCCACACCAGTAGAATGTAACTCCTTGAAAACAAGGACTAATTTTTTATTTATTCTGCCCAATATAGAGCCTAATTATGTAATACAGATTTATTGAATTGAATTGATTTCTATCTAGTTATCTAAGAGAGCTTCTTAGTACTTAAGAAAGAGTACTTAAGGGAGCAGAGCCAAGCTGGTGGAGTAAAAGCTGTGACTTGCTTGAGCTCTCCCCCAAACCCTTCCAAATACCTGTAACAAAAATGACTCTAAACAAATTCTAGAGCAGCAGTGCCCACAAAAAGACAGAATGAAGCAAATTTCCAGCCCATGACAACCTGGTCTAGGTAATTAGAAAAGTCTACTGTGCCTGGCTGGGAGAGGAATGCAGTTCTGCATGGGCACAAAGGCAAACAAGGCCTCAACGAACCTGGAGCAGGTCTCAGGGGATTGAATCACCAGCAGCTGTGGCAGTTTCCAGAATTCTAAATGCACAAATGCCAAAGACAACTTAGGAGGTCAGTAGGAAAAGTCTGTGACTGCGGTAAGAGAGAAGTGAGGTCCCAGCCCCTGTCCCTGCTCACAGCCCCAAGCCAGCGGCTGCCTCCAGAGATTCTGGCCCACAGACTGAGGGGGAATCGAATTGCTGATCAGAGGGAAATTGCAGGGATCTTTTGCTGGTGCTGAAGCAGGATTCTCTTGCTTTACCTGTCCTTAGATATGGCCAAAGTTCTGGGTGGCAATCCTGGGGAGAAGAGAAGTACTGGCATGGTGGAGCTTGTAGTGGCGGTGGAGAGGGAATCCTCCTCCCAGTTCCAAGGCAGAAAAGAGTGCTTGTGGTCACTTATAGATCAGAGCAAAGGTCAGGAAAGGAGTAAACACCTTGCCCTTGATCATTCCACCTTGGGAGAACTGAAAACTTAAGTGTCCCTAGAAATATCTCTGAAAACAGTTGCACAAAACCCCTGAAGCTTGTGACAGTACATTCTTCACATTGGAAGCAGACTCCTACCATAAGAAAGAGTTTATAACTCAAGTAATTGGCTGGGATCATGAGCAAACAAAGGCACAAAAAAAGTCAGACCATAGAATCTTTCTTTGGTAACAAAGATCAAAACATACAATGAGAAGAAGACAACAAAGTCAAAGTTCCTACATCCAAAGCCTCCAAGAAAAATATGAATCAGTCCTAGGCCATGGAAGAGCTCAAGAAGGATTTTGAGAAGCAAGTAAGAGAAGTAGAGGAAGAACTGGGAAGAGAAATGAGAGTGATGCAAGAAAATCATGAGAAACTTGTAAACAGCTATTTAAGACATCTAAAAAAATACTGAAGAAAATAGCACCTTAAAAAATAGCCCAACCAAAATGGCAAAAGAAGTCCAAAAAGCCAATGAGGAGAATACCTTAAAAAGTAGAATTGGCCAAATGAAAAAGGAAGTCCAAAAGTTCACTGAAGAAAATACTTCCTTAAAAATTAGAATAGAGCAATTGAAAGCTAGAGACTTTATGAGAAATCAAGACACTGTAAAACAAAACCAAAAGAATGAAAAAAATAGAAGGCAATGTGAAATATCTCATTGGAGAAACAACTGACCTGGAAAACATCCAGGAGAGAGAATTTAAAAATTATTGGACTTTCTGAAAGCCATGATCAAAAAAAGAGCCTAGACATCATCTTTCAAGAAATTATCAAGGAAAACTGCCCTGATATTTTAGAACCAGAGGGCAAAATAGAAATGAAAAGAATCCACTGATCACCTCCTGAAAGAGATCCCCAAAGGAAAACTCCTAGGAATATTGTAGCCAAATTTCAGAGTTCCCAGGTCAAGGATAAAATATTACAAGCAGCCAGAAAGAAACAATTCAAGTATTGTGGAAACACAATAAGGATAACACAAGATTTAGCAGCTTCTACATTAAGGGACCGCAGGTCATGGAATATAATATTCCAGAGGGCAAAGGAGATAGGATTACAACCAAGAATCACCTACCCAGCAAAACTGAGTATAATCCTTCAGGGGGGAAAATAGACATTCAGTGAAATAGAGGACTTTCAAGTATTCTTGATGAAAAGACCAGAGCTGAATAGAAAATTTGACTTTCAAATATAAGACTCAAGAGAAACATGAAGAGGTAAACAGGAAGAGAAATCATAAGGTACTTATTAGGGTTGAGCTGTTTACATTCTTGCATGGAAAGATGACATTTGTAACTCATGAGACCTTTGTCAGTATTAGGGTAGTTGGAGGGAAAAATTTATATGTATGTATATAGATAGATAGATAGATAGATAGATAGATAGATAGATAGATAGAGGACACAGGGTGAGTTGAAAATGAATGGGTGATATGCAGAGAATAAAATTAAGGGGTGAGAAGGGGTTATGCTAGGAGAAAGAGAAAAGGAGATGTAGAATGGGGTAAATCATTTCACATAAAACAGACAAGAAAAGGATTTTAAAGTGGAGGGGAAGTGGAGGAACGTGAGAAAGAATGAGTGAATCTTATTCTCATAGGATTTGACTTAAGGAGGGAATAACATACACATTCAATTGGGCATGGAAATCTCTTTTACCCTACAATAAAATGGAGGGGGAATGGGACAAGAAAGCAGGGGGATGATAGCAGGGAGGGCAGATTGGGGGAGGGGGTAATCAGAAGCAAACACTTCTAAGGAGGGATAGGATCAAAAGAGAGAATACAATAATTAGGGGGTGGGATAAGATGAAGGGAAATATATTTAGTTTTCCACAGTATGACTACTATGGGAGTGTATTGCATGACTACATATGTATAACCTGTATTGAATTGCCTGCCTTCTCAATGAGTATAGGTGGGGAGGGAGAAAGGGAGAAAATGTGGAACCCAAAGTTTTAAATACAAATGTTAAAAAAAATTGTTTTCATATGCAACTGGGAAATAAGATATATAGACAATGGGGTATAGAAATCTATCCTGCCCTACAGGAAAATTGAAGGGGAAGGGGAGAAGAGAAGAGTGGGGCAGAGATAGAAGGGAAGGCAGATTAGGGGAAGGGGTATTCAGAATGCATGCCATTTTGGGGTGGGGGAAGGGATGAGATGAGGTGAAAATTTGGAACTCAAAATATTGTGGAAGTGAATGTTGAAAACTAAAAATTAACTAATTAATTAAATAATTAATCAAAAAAAAGAAATAGTACTAAAGATTGGGGACAAATCCACCTTCATTAGATCCTAAATTAGTAGGCATTTTTCATTTAGGTATTGACACCCATACAAGGTATTTGAAGGAAGAAAGAACACTAAAATTTATAATCATAGATTTAAAACTGAAAGTGACCTTGGAGCTCATCAAGTCCAAATGGGGAGGCCCAAAGAGATCAAATGAATTACCCAGGGTCATACAAGATTCAAATTTTGGTCTTCTGAACTTCAAATCCAACTCTCTCTCCATGGTACCATGTTGTCTCTAAAACCTAACTTTCTTGAAGTTATAGAGTAATAGCACCTGAGAGAGCAAGCCTCTGAGGCCAGAGTTTAGGAGAAATCATAACAAAGGGAAATTGTTTGGGTGAAAAGATAATACCAGTCTGTCATAACTTCCCTAGATCTATACTGTAGAACTGTATCTCCTTTCAAACAGGAAAACTCCCAGAGGTCTCTCTATTTTCTAGTAGTGAAGCCAGTGCACATTAGCAGAGAAAAAAAATTGCCTTGGCAGAAGATTTTAATCTCACCTTAAAGTCAGTCAATGATTTCATCATATTTTCTGGATCTTACCTAAGGATCAAAGCAGGGAGAAATCACCCAAATTGAGCTTTAGATGTTGTAAGATCTTTTGATATAAAGGTCACCAAACTTGATGTGATATATTGCATAATACATTAATAAAATATGTATTTCACATACTACCTTTCCTACTGGTTGCTGGGAACCATTTGGTACTGCAGGAGTTGCTAATCAGGAACTACAGGAGGGGCCAAAGCAAGGCCTGATGCCAACCATGAGGAGGCATGAATTGTTGCAAGAACAGTTAAACAACTTCAGGAGGACTCATGGAGTGTGTGGAGGACCCCTGCTAGGACAAGTGTGAACTAATTGCTATTGCAATGTCTTAGGAACCCTACTGGGAGTGACTGAGCAATGAGGGAGGAGATACTGCTGGTTGAAACCTCTGGAAGCAGTAAAGAAAATACCTTCCCTTCTCTTGACTCTAAGTTACTTGGTTGTAAGTTTGCCATTGAAGTATGTCTAGGTGCCTATTCTAACCAAAACTTTATTTTGTTGTTATCGTTTTTGATTTTAAAAAATAGCAATCTTTTCAATTACATATTTGCAAGGAAAATTGGTATTGGCCAACTGAGTAATTTCAGCAAATGACTGTCTCAGATTTTGTGGGATGGGCCTATGAGACAAAGAAGGAAGAAATCTCCCAAATTGAACTTTTCATGTTATGGGAGTGTCTGGGCCACCAAGCTAGATGTAATATTATGTAAGAATGAAATTTTAAGAAATAACTTATATTTTACCCACCACCTTTCATTGAAAAATCATAGTATTCTTTAGGATGGTGCTTTGTTTTCAACCAAATTGTATTTTGGTGAGAAAAAGAAAACTGGATACTATATTACTTGACCCATTTATAGGTGGAGACAATAGGGTGCAGAGAGTGATTTGACCAAAGTCCCAGGATAAGTAAATAACAGTCAGGGACTATGCAAGATCCCCAAATCCTGACAATTCAGCTACCTTCACAATACTAGCAATGTCCTACATTTTCTATGGAACTTTGCAATTTTGATAAGTTCTTTCACATATCATATCACTATTGGCTCTGATAAAAACACTGTGATGTAAGTTAATAGTCTTCCAATTTGATGAGGAGGAAATGGAAGCATATTCAGTGCAAATGAGTTGTTGCCAGTTTGACAGTTAGTGCTGGTTAGGGTGTATGAATGTCTAAAAGTTAATTCCTTTTTTCATTACATTACATGAAAGTGTCTCAGCAGCCTTGGAAGAACTGGTGTGTATTCCAAAAAGCCTGATTCACTGGGGCAGATGTATGACATTAGATGAATTTAGATCATATGTGAATTTCAACCACATTCTCATACATCCCTGTTTTTAGCTATAAAGGATCAGGACTGAACATGCGATTTATTTGGCAGAGTAAACTTCCAGGGGAGGAAACTCCCTATATTAAGGCAGGATGTCATCTTTTCTGCATTTAATGCATTTAGAGAACTTCCTAGGTTGAGGGGTTCAGTAGTTTGCCCAGGATCACACTTTCAATATGTAAATATGTATCAGAGATGGTACTTGAACTACCTTTCCTGGCTAACCACTATACTACATTAGGTATAATACCCTTATGCAAATTTTCTTTCTTTCTTTCTTTCATGCACATACTTAAAATTGATTTAATCACCAATGTTTCAACTGCTTAAACCTATATTCATTATTTATTTTGCAGGGAAAGATAAGATCTACTTGGCATTAATTCAGATACCACAGCTGCTGATTTCTCTTGAGTGATTATATATAGTGCCATTAATATAAATGTCAATACTGTAACTTGGATGAGATTTGAGGAAGTCCAGATTGGGGCTCAAAATTGTTCACTGAGAAGGTGAGATTATAAGATTATTTTAGACATGTGAAACATTTTACTAATTGATGCTATCATGGAAATATAATAATCATTCAGAATATATTACCTGAATATTTTTTTATGAAACACTCTCCACAATTATAGAGCATCATTAGTAATATTCACTATTAAAAGAACAATTGATTATGCTTAAAATTCCTATTTTATATTTAAGGTGGATTAAGATCAGGTAGAAGCTATCGAAGTAGGATTGTCCTTGTATCTTTGCCCCTTTTTTCCTGGACAGTCATGCAGAATGTACTCACCCAACCTCCATGATGCTAAAGACTCTACCTCCAACCAGCATGCCTGTGGAGAGAAAAGTACTTGCCTTTTTCCAGACACTGCAAATGGAAATGCCTTTGAACACCTTATGGCTATTTTGTTCCTAGTGCCCATTAAGCCAATGCTCAGAAGTAAGCAACTTTAAAAGTGCAGTGTAATTTAAAAACTTGAGCTTCATTTCTAGCAAATACCAAGCATCACAGAATCACAGAATTTTTAGTTTTAAAGCACCTCCCTCAGAGGCTAACTGCTTTAAATTATAACCTGATAATTCCCAATTTCTGGTTTGAATTAGGACACTATTCATTTTGGCCAGTTAAGAACACATATATTATGATTTTATCCTATTACTACTTTTAATAGGATTATGGTACAGTCATCTTAGAAATCATCTAGTCTAACCTTGTCATTTTGTAGATAAGGAAACAAAGACATTGATTATTCATTTACATTATTTTATGTGATATTATGTTGTAAACCATTTTGTTAAGTCATATGGTACTGGAAAGAGTGCCAGATTTGGATTCAGAAGGATGAATTTGAATCCTGCCTCAGATACATACTAACAAATAGGGAAGTATAGGAAAGTCAGCTTCTCCCATCTTAAAAAAAAAGTCTGTAAAAAGGGGATAAAAATACCACTTATGATAAAATAATGTTGTGAGGTAATGAGCTAATATTTGTAAAATGCTTCTTAAAGCTTAAAGAGCTCCAAAAATGTGAGCTTTTAATATTAGTGGTAATGATCATTGTTGTTGTTGCTGTTGTATTATTGCACTATAATATTCTACTTTAGTGCTTCTTTGTGGCCTGGTGGTGACTCTGGTTGCAAATGATTTTTTAAAAACTAACTACTCCTATAGATCATTTACCAAGGTGTGGAAAGAGTGTGATGTGGGTAGTGACCCTATATGGGGTCGCAGCCCACAGTTTAAGAAGCACTGATAGGGATCACAAGTGGAAAAAGTTTACCAGGCCCTGATCTATAGCAGCAGAGAGAATGATTGCATTTCTACCTACACAACATTTCTCTTTTTATCATCTGACACTACTACCATGCTGGTGCTATCCCTTGTGACCTCATGCCTAGACTATTGCAATAGTGTTCTGGTTGGTCTGCCTGCTACAAGTTTCTCCTGACTCCAGCCAATAGCTTGTCTTCATACTTGAAATTCACGTCCTCCTCAGCTCTATATTCTAGCTTGTCTGCCTTCCTTTCAGCCTCAGCAAAAGTACTATCTTCTTCAAGAAGCCTTTCACAATTCACCCTTAAAGATAATTCCCTTCCCCTGTTGATTATCTCCAATGTATACTGTATATATCTAATTGATAGATAGTTGTAGACACATTGCTTCCCCTGTTAGCCTATGAGCTTCTTGAAAGAGAACACTTCTTTTTCTCCTTTCTTTGTAACTCTAGCTCTTAATGCACCATATGATTTATAATAGGCACTTAATAAGTTCTAGGTGACTGATCACCTGAGTCCTGGCATAGACTTTGAGAACCTCTGGTCACCCCATGCCACTATAAAACATTGGAGGAGGATTGAAGGTACAAGACAAGGATCACTGAGCTTTTGTCTCCAATTCTCCGGCACCTAGCATAGTTCTTTACATAAAGCTGGAACAAATGGAACACATTTGTTGAGTTAAAGTACACTCATTACTACAGGACACTAAATATGGTTGGTAGACCAAATGAAATGATAGGAAAACATGGGCAGCAGAACATACATATGAATCAAGATACTTTCTGACTGATTCTTCTCCAAAAGCTGAAATCTTCCTTCATCAGTCTCATAATAGTTCATCAAAAATAGTATAATGAGATTATGTATATACATGCACATATATATATAAAGTAAAGTATATATCTATATATACTTTATTATGTATATACATATACATATAAAGCAAAGTATATATACATATAAAAGCAAAGCAAATTCAAAATTTATATATATATAATTATGTATGTATATAATTTGAATTTGCTTTGCTTTTTGCTTAACTACAGGCAAATTATTTGATTTTGCTCTAGAATAACTCACCTTCAATAAATTTTCCTCTAAAATTACTGTTCCTGTTACTTTCCTTCTGTTCATCTGTTCTTATTACTAGTTTTTGTGGTCACCTCTTAGAACTACAATTCTTTTCTATGCACTTTGCACAAAGAGAATTTGTATGAAAGGAAGCTAGAAAGCTTCTTGGAAATTCTGTCCTATTACAGATTCTGGTGGAACATGTTGGAGATATTGTCCCTATCCCAGAGTAAAAGCATGAGTTGACTCCTCCTGTGACCTTCACACAAGGCATGAGCAATATATTGCCTAAGGTTTACAATGGTAAGGCTGTATAAGTATGGTCTCCAAAGAGCTATCATTTTGTATTAGAAAGTTCTGTCACATAGTACAGGCAAAAGTGGGCTCAATTGTGAGTCAAACAGAACTGGGTTCTAGTCCCAGATCTGATACTAACAAGCTATACAGCTTGGGAGAAGTCTCTTTCTTCACTCTTCTAAGCTAATTTTCTCAACTGAACAATAAAATATGCAATAAACTTTAAGGACACTTTCAGCTTTAAATCCCTATGCTATGGTTCAAATGTACCTTTTTGTTTAGCATAGATCACATTTCCTAACATATTCCATATGAGTTTTCTGCTACCCCATTCTCTACTTGCAACTTTTCAAAGTGACTTCGTCCTGTCTATTCTGTTCTACCTAATCTGTTCTAAAAAAAAAGAAACATATAATTTCTTCCTTTCTCAATAAAATCTAATACTGTCAGTCAACTCACAATTATTCATTAAGTACCTACTTGCTTGAAACTATTCTCTTTGCCATTGAAAATGTAGTAGAAGACACTAGTTCCTGGACTAGAGGAATTTATTGAAAATTGCAGAAATAAAACTAATATTGATAAAAAAAGCATTGTTTGGAAAGTCATAGGTTCCTTTTGCTCAGGAAAAAATATTATTTTTTTTAAATTTTAAGATATCTTGGTAATGTTTTGAATGTTTAATTTTGTTAGGTTTTGTTTTATTTTAAAAAGCATATGAACATCTAACTCTCTGAGAAGAATATCCTTAACCTCTTCTAGACAGGTACTACACCACTTGGGAAAAATAACCTAAGTTAAGCAGGATATGAAATGGAAAATTTTTATAAGTTTCTTTTTTCCTTCAGCTCATTTCACTTGAATTCAATTCATAATATCCCCAAAGTGCCCTTATATTTTAAGAAGTTCTGTAGTTGAAGTCTTATCTTCCTCTGGGTATCCCCTTGAAATCAGTCCAAACTTTACACACAGAGAAATACAGTATTGAAAAGAAACAACATACCCTACAAATTTCCATCCCTTTTGTGCCTTTGAGACTACTAAAAGTATTTTCCCCTAGTATATAGGGGATGAAAGACTCCCTATAACCACACTCCACTTAGGAGATAGATTCAGCAAAACAAATTTTGCCTGTGCCTATTTCACCTGTTAGCTTTCAAAGGAGTCAGCAAGAATGTCTCAAATTTTAGTCTATATTTCTGTTCCTTCGATCCATGAGGTCTGTCCTTTTTCAATACCCATAACTCTATTTATGTTATATTTGTGACATGATGGTCACACACTGAGCCATTAAAATCCTTATGCAAGCATAAACATATTCAGACCCACCATTCTACATAGGGAAGAGAAGCAAGCACATGGAATTGGACACTGGAGACTCATAACAATGTAATTATTAAGAGTATTTATTACTCTTTCCTCTTTTGAAGAATGAGGAGGTAAGAGTAGACAATTTCTAAGTTTATTCTTTTCCCAGTCTTGTGCTGTTGATTTTTTTTTTGCTTGTCTCCTGTTGTACCATTTGAAAACATTTTTACTTGACTCCTAAATTTAGAATTGCTTATATCTCAGAGGAATCATTAAATCTGAACATCATTACCTATTTGAAAGATTCATGGTTCACTATTCAATGAAAAGGAGATTAGCATTTTTTCAAATGTATCAGTTAAAATTTTAGTAGATTCAGGTGCTCTCCATTAAGTATTCAAGAGAGGTGATTAGAATTCCCTATTTTTAAAATTCTAAAATATTCCTCTGTTCAGCTATTATGAATAATCTCAATCTTTTTATAACTTGAAAGTGAATTGTTTTGTCCCTTTAATCCCCCAAACACACACATTATGGATTTTTAGATAATTTTTCCTACTGTTTTTATTCTTTCCTGTATGATGTTTAGAATGATTTTTTTGCCTTCAGTTCAAGATTATTATATTATTATTTTTATTAAGTTATTTTGATTTATCAATAATCGCTTCCACATGCTTTTGAGTTTAAAATTTTTCTCCCCGTTCCTGCACACCACCCTCCCCAACACTGCACACAATCTGATATAGGCTATACATTTACATTCATATTAAGCATATTTTCACATTAGTGATGTTGTAAGTAAAAATTAAAACCAATAGGAGGAACCATCAGAAAAAGGAAACAAAACTCAACAGAAGAGAAAAAAAATAGCAATTCAACTTCCATGCTCCTTTCTTTGGATGTGGATAGCATGTTCCATCACAAGGCCTCTGGAGATGTCTTAGATCTTTGTATTGCCAGGAAGGGTTAAGTTTATCAATATTAGTCATCACACAATGTGGCTGTTATTGTGTACAATGTTCTATTGGTTCTGCTCACTTCACTCAGCATCAGACCATACAAGTCTTTCCAGGTTTTTCTGAAGTCAGCCTGTTCATCATTTCTTATAACACAATAGTATTCCATCACATTCATATACCACAACTTGCTCAGCCATTCCCCAATTGATGGGCATCCTCTCAATTTCCAATTTTTTGCCACCACAAAAAGAGCTGCTATGAATATTTTTGTACATGTAGGTCCTTTTCCCATTTGTGTGATCTCTTTGGGATATAGCCCTAGAAGTGCTGTTGCTGGGTCAAAGGGGATGCACATTTTTATAGCCCTTTGGGCATAGTTCCAAATTGTTCTCCAAAATGGTTGGATCATTTCACAACTCCACCAACAATGCATTAGTGTTCCAATTTTCCCCCATCTTCTCCAACATTTATAATTTTCCTGTTTTATCATATTGGCCATTCTGATAGGTGTGATGTGGTACCTCAGAGTTGTTTTCATTTGCATTTCTCTAATGAATAGTGATTTAGAACATTTTTTTGTATGATTATAGATGGCTTTAGTTTCTTCATCTGAGAACTGTCTGTTCATATCCTTTGACCACTTATAAATTGGGGAATGGCTTGTATTCTTATAAATTTGAGTTAATTCTCTACATGTTTTAGAAGTGAAGTCCTTATCAGATAGACGGGTGGTAAAAATTCTTTCCCAATTTTTTACCTTCCTTCTATTCTTAGTTGCATTGGCTTTGTTTGTGTAAAAACTTTTCAATTTAATGTAATCAAAATTATCTATTTTGCTTTTTATAATGTTCTCTATCTCCTGTTTGGTCATGAATTCTTCTGTTCTCTGTAGATCTGACAGGTAAACTATTCCTTGCTCTCCCAGTTTGCTTATAGTATCAGCCTTTATATCTAAATCATATACCCATTTTGACTTTATTTTGGTATATGGTGTGAGATTTTGGTCTATGCCTAGTTTCTGCCATACTCTTTTCCAGTTTTCCCAGCCATTTTTTTTAAAGAGTGGATTCTTATCCTACAAGCTGGGGTCTTTGGGTTTATCAAATAGTAGATTACTACAGTCATTAACTACTGTGTTTGCATACTTAACCTAATCCACTGATCCACCACTCTATTTCTTAGCCAGTACCAAGCAGTTTTGATGATTGCTGCTTTATAATACAATTTAACATCTGGAATGGCTAGGTCACCTTCCCCTGCATTTCTTTTCATTAGTTCTCTTAATATTCTGGATCTTTTGTTCTTCCAAATGAATCTTGTTATTATTTTTTCTAACTCTATAAAATAATTTTTTGGTAGTTTGATTGGTATGGCACTGAATAAGTAAATTAACTTAGGTAGAATTGTCATTTTTATTATATTAGCTCGGCCTACCCATGAGCAACTGATGTTTTTCCAATTATTTAGATCTGACTTTATTTGTGTGAAAAGTGTTTTGTAATTGTGTTCATAGAGTTCCTGGCTTTGTTTTGGGAGGTAGACTCCTAAATATTTTATAATGTCTACAGTAAGTTTAAATGGAATTTCTCTTTCTATCTCTTGCTGTTGGGCTTTGTTGGTAATATATAGAAATGTCAATGATTTATGTGGGTTTATTTTATAGCCTGCCAGTTTGTTAACGTTGTTTATTTTTTCAAGTAGTTTTTTACTTGATTCTGTGGGATTCTCTAAGTATAGCATCATGTTATCTGCAAAGAGTGATAGAGTTGTTTCTTCATTGCCTATTCTATACCTGCAATGTCTTTTTTTTTCTCTTATTGCTAGAGCTAACATTTCCAGTATGATGTTGAATAACAGTGGTGATAATGGACATCTTTGTTTCACCCCTGATCTTATTGGAAATGCTTCTAGCTTGTCCCCATTACGTATTATGCTTGCTGAAGGTTTTAGATAGATGCTATTTATTATTTTAAGGAAGACTCCATTTATACCTATGCTCCCTAGTGTTTTTAATAGGAATGGGTGCTGTATTTTGTCAGAAGCTTTTCCTGCTTCTAATGAGATGATCATGTGGTTTCTGTTAGTTTTGGTGTTGATATGATGAATTATGCTGATAGTTTTCCTTATATTGAACCAGCCCTGCATTCCTGGTATAAATCCTACCTGGTCATAGTGTATTATTCTTGTGATAAGTTGCTGTAATCTATTTGCTAATATTTTGTTTAAAATTTTTGCATCTATATTCATTAGAGAAATTGGTCTATAATTTTCTTTCTCTCTCTTGACTCTTCCCAGTTTTGGTATCAGCACCATATTTGTATCATAAAAAGAATTTGGTAAGATTCCTTCTTCACCTCTTTTCCCAATAGTCTATATAGTATTGGAATTAATTGTTCTCTAAATGTTTGATAGAATTCATATATAAATCCATCTAGCCCTGGAGATTTTTTCCTAGGGAGCTCATCAATGGATTGTTCAATTTCTTTTTCTGAGATGGAGTTATTTAAGTATTTTACTTCCTCTTCTGTTAATCTGGGCATTTTATATTTTTGTAAATATGTATCCATTTCACTAAGATTGTCAAATTTGTTGGCATATAGTTGGGCAAAATAATTTCTAATTGTTGTTTTAATTTCTTCTTCCTTGGTGGTAGCTTCACCCTTTTCATTCTTAATACTAGTAATTTGGCTTTCTTCTTTCTTTTTTTAATTAGATTAACCAAAGGTTTATCTATTTTATTGTTTTTTTCATAAAACCAGCTCTTAGTTTTATTTATTAGTTCAATAGTTTTCTTAATTTCAATTTTATTAATTTTTCCTTTGGTATTTAATTGAGGATTTTTAATTTGTTCTTTTTCTAATTTTTTTAGTTGTATGCCCAATTCATGGATCTCCTCTTTTTTCCATTTTATTTATGTAAGCATTTAGAGTTATAACACTTCTCCTAAGGACTGCTTTTGCTGCATCCCATAAGTTTTGGTATGTTTTCTCATTATTGTCATTCTCTTGAATGAAATTATTGATTGGTTCTATGATTTGTTGTTTGACCCAATCATTTTTTAGGATTAGATTATTTAGTTTCTAATTATTTTTTAGTCTGTCTTTCCATGGCCCTTTATTACATATAATTTTTATTGTATCATGATCTGAAAAGGATGCATTTAATATTTCTGCTTTTCTGAATTGGATTGTGAGGTTTTTATGCTCTAGTACATGGTCAATTTTTGTGTGTATGCCAAAGATTATTATATCATATAACCATTTTCAAAAGGTTTTGGTAGCTTAAAATTGCATTAATACTTTTGGGAGACCTATATTTCTCAAATATCTTTCATTTTTTTTATATATCTCACCCACTAACATTCCATAACACTGCTTGACAGTATCTCTAAATCTTTATATGCATAATTCAAGTTATGGAACATCTCACCAGGTTGTAAAGACTTTAAGTACAGGTTCAGTAATAGAACATAGATTACAAAGACCAGTTTAGTAAGGACAGAGAATCAAATACCTAAGTTATACACAGCGGAAACTTGAGGGGAAATAACCACTCGAGTAATCTCAGAGTATGAGACAGCAGAAAGAGAAAGATTAGCATGAGGTTCATTTGAAGAAAACAGATTTCAGGGTTTTCAGAAAAAGAATTGTAGGACTGAATGGACTGAAATTCAATTATGTTATCCCACCAGGAATTAGAAGCTATCTAATCTAATTCACTCTAAAAGGCATTTATTAAGTAACTACTATTTATCAAGTGACTGCTAGTGCAAGACATTCTGCTAAGCAGCATCTTCATGGAGAATTATCTACCATAATGACATATATCCTAATTTATCAAATCATATGTTTTATATATATGTAATCCTCTGTTTAGAAGTTGTATATGTCTGGACCAAAGAAGGCTTAGGGGTTACTTGATTTTGGTCTTCAAGCATCATCTGTCATACATCAAAAGTTTGAGAGACATAGTTTCTGGGTAATTAGTCATTTTATTGATCATTCTAGCAGTAATTAAGAAAATGGTCAGTGACATTCTCGAATGTCAAAGACCTTCATGTACCCAGTCAACTCTTATATGCCCTTGGAATATCGGATGTTCCTGAGGATGGCAAATCTGGTTGGTTAACAATTAATGAGAATAATAAATATTATAATAAGAGGTGAACCTATACTAATAAGGGATTGGAGGACATGACTCTAATCACTAAGTCTTGGTCAAAGAGACTTATCTACAGCTATATCACCCTATCCAGGATAATCTAGACAAAATGGAAAATCCATTTTTCTCTCAGAGCTGTCTGAGTAAAACACAATGGACAAGAATCCATCAATTCACCTAAACTAAAATTTCTTTACCTTTTGAACAGATCTGAATTTTTCCTCTCATTATCAGTCCTGCATTTCAAAGGCTTCCTGAATAACTTACAGGGGCAGATTTCTGAATGAGAAAGTAGAAAAAGAAGAAAAGCCTAGTCATAATTCATTGTTAATATAAGAGTTAAATAATCATTTCTCTCATTTCTGAATGGCAGTCAAGTAGAAGAATGATTAGACTCTTTCTTCTTGTCTCCAGCTTTCAAAACTAGAAACAGTAGATGGAAATTATAAAGAAGAAAATTTAAGCTTCAGTTTAGAAATGACTTCCCAACAATTAAAGCTGTCCAAAAATAGAAGGGCAACGACAAAACATGGAGAATTCCTCTTTACTGGATATCTTTAACTAAAGGCTGAATTACCACTTCTTGGAAAAGTTATAACAAGAAGTCTCAGTCATGGGTTGTACTAAAAGGCTACAACAGTCCCTTCCAACTCTGAAATTTAAAATATCTGTGATGGAATTTTCAACCATAGTAAACCCCTCCCCTCAAAAAAAATTACCAAAGTATAAAGGAGATGCACATTTTCACAAAGTGGCAAGAGTGCCCATACTTATGAAGCCGAGGATCCATAAAGTATTGATTCATTTGTTATTGCTGGTGACTCATGTTATTTGCTTAATGAAGAGGAATTAGCAAAAAGATCCTTTTCTTCATCTGAAATGCATAGGCAAATAATTATACAAGCTGAAATAGAAGCAAACTCTCATTTTTAACTTTAGTCACTACAATATTTATAGCTATTCTTGGTCTTAATATAGTAAGAATGCACTTCCTGGTAGAATACTCAAACTTTGAAATTATGAACTTCACAGTCCAAAGAGGGTACACCAGTAAATTTATCATGTGTTTGGCCAAGTACCTCATCTCTCCTATCCTCACAAGGTTTTACAAGGAAACATCTCAATCTTAGTTATCTACCATAGATAGCTTTCTTGAGATGAAACCTTTAACTAAACCAAACATGAAGACCTATACCAGGGTGGCAGCCCCAGACATTTAGATACAAAGTTTCTGGATTTCTCATATATAAAGAAAAAATTCCTTTTACTGATAGAAATGGGAATACTTTCAAACCCTAGTTCCACCATGCACAGGTGTTCATACCTACCTTAACTTGCTAATACACAGAGGCAGTGGAAGTAAGTTGCTATGTACAGGACTTCTGCAATTTGTGTTGTTTTGGTTTATAGGGTTTCTGTTCTCTAACTGCTCGAGTGGTAGCAAACCACTGGAATATCTGTGTCTTCCTGTTCCTTTCAGTAATAAATTTTCTTTAAAAAAAAAACCTTATGTTCCCTGACTGCAATATCAATTTTGATAAACAGAGGGAATAACAAAGGAGATTGGCAAAGAATGATTCTGAGCTAGAATCATTTATTACAATACAGTTTCATTCACTCTGAACCTGTGCTCCCACACAAACTCTGCTCTCACAAATTATTTCTACTGACTCTGAGGTAAATGAACATTAGCTGTAATGGACAAAAAGTTGAGTAAATTAAAACTGGAATTTATAGCATCAAATTTCAGCACAATATAATTTTTCTGCTACTAGGGAATTCGACCTAGAGAATACAATTAGAAATCAGATACTATAAAATGACTATACATTTTAATGATATTAACTTATACCACTATACCCAGGAATAGGAAGGAGATAGCATTAATCATGTACTAAGGATGTATCCATAGGTCCATTGTGTGCCAGTTTTCTGGGCATAAAATATTGGTGAACCAGTTCTAAGCACTTCAGGCCATGAGATCAGCTTCTCTTTCCCAGCCAGGTAGTTCTAGCACATAGATAAAGTGTGTCCAAATCAAACATCTTGATTATGTATTCCTGGTCCAGAAATTATGGCCACTTAAATATCTCTTCTCTCTCTCAAATCATCACATTAAATTCTCAGAGATTGTTGAGTGAAAAATAAGCGAGGAAGATTTTTAATTTAACAGTCGATTATTTTGATATTTTAAGCACTTGAGTTAATTGAAAAGCAAAAGCAAAAAGCGATGTTCCATAAGTTATAATGTAATTTTAACACATTATGATTTGTAAAATGTAACTAAATATGAAATCATACACATTATTAATTGACAAGTACAAACTTCATGGCCGTGTAACAAGGAAACAAAAGTCCAGGGGAAAAAAAAAACACCAAGGCTTCCAGTTCAGCATTTGGCAGCTCTAACAATGTTAAATTTACTGACTCAGATGGCCTGATTATGGACAGTTGAGGAATAAATCTGTTTGAGTGGTGATAGAAGAGGAGAATTAGAAAAATAGGGAGTGGATCAGAAACACTTCAGGAAATAAACATCTTGAGTTAGAGGTGATTGGGGATAGAAGGCATTGCCTACCTACCAATGACATTTTATCCAAAAAAAAAAGTCAATTTCAAGGTAATCTGAAGGAAAACTTTCAATGTACTCATAATTTTAATTCGTATGTAAGAGGAATCAAAGAAAAGTTAAGTTTTTTGTTTCACAAATTGAGAAAATGTTTCTAATGAAAAGATTTTATTTGCAAAAGGACAGGTTAGTAAAATCAGTTTTACATGTTTCCATTTTACTTCCTGCTGAAGAGTTTCTTGTTTTGTTTTCTTGATGTTTAGGGTTCATTTGGAAAGAATTGTCTTTTCCTGCTGCCCAACTGAAATAGAGAAAGTGATATGTAACAATTTTTGTCCAATTTTCCCCAATATATGGAGTCTGACAGTCAAAGCATCTTGCTTAAATTGAAGGCATCATCTAGTTCTTTCATTCCAGAAGAGACATCTTTTGACCTTATGACATATTGAATGTTTATAATTATCAAATGTATTTGGTGATCATTTCAGCCTCACTTACATTTCCTTATGTTGCCTTGTGAAATTTTCTAGTTCCATTAAAAAGCATCATAATTTTAAAGCTTAAATTCATTGTGGTGTCACGGATGCAAGACAAGGATGTGACATTCTATTTCTAGCTACTCTGATTTCTAGTAGCATTTACTAGAAGTTGATTAACATTTTTCTTAATATAATACAACTGCATTAAAAAAGAATTAGGCATACTTTTTAAATAGATAAAATAATACTTTTTAAAAATTGTATTGATTTTTATTAATTCAATTAAAATAGACATTGTGTAAGTGTAGATCTCTGTGCTAAGTGCTGACAATACATAGATCAAATTAGATACATTTTCTGTCTTCAAAGAAAATCATAGTGGATGTGTATGGGGAGGGAGGAATGAAACCTGGTCATTCATAAGCTAAATAATTTAAATTGAATATTTGCATGAAAAAGGTGTAAATGGAGCTACATGAGATATTTGAGCAAGGAAAGATCCCTTTGAGATGCTTGGAGTTAGTTGAATTGGAGAAAGATTCAATGACTATATAGCTCCTGAGCTGGGAATTGAAACATGAATAATAAGTCTATATGGAGCTCATGTCCATTCTATGGTTTGTACAAAGGATCAGAAGACATGGGAATATAGATCCAGTGATGAAAAGTTCCTTAGAAAACCACTATTCCAATCCACTTATCTTACAAATGAAAATGAGTTTCAGGGAGCTTAAGTGAATTGCCCATGGTCACATAGGTAGTGTCAAAGGTTGGATTTGAATTCAGGTCCTTTGATGTTAGATCTATTCCTTTTATGAATGTGCACCTAGCATTTAATTAGCCTGCTATTTAAATATATAAATATATATTCCACAAAATAGGAAATACATAAAAATGTTGAGTTATCATTGAACATATTTACTATGAAATATGCATAATGTCAAAAAATTTCACAAGGAGGTTTTTTCTATGATTTTATTAAAGTTAAATGACTTAGGTACTAGCTATTACTATTCTTGGCAGAGAGGTGATGTGCTCAAAGAAAAGAATGAGATATATTTTTATACATAGCTATTGTGTTAATTTGTTTTGTTTCACTATACTCATTTGCTACAAGATACAAAGGAAAGGAAAAAATACAGAAAAAGGAATTTTAAAATTCACAAATATAAAAAAGAAAACAAAAATAAATATGGAAAAGAATACAAACAAGATAATTTTATTTAAATTGTTGAGGTATATGTATATATATGTGTGTGTGTGCATAGATATGTATATGTATGTATGTATATGTTTGTGTCTCTGTGTGTGTGTGTGTGTGTGTGTGTGTGTATTGGTCAAGTTCACAGTTTGATATACAAACTTCTTTTTTCTCTTTGTACAGTTCACTTGTTGCTGATCATTGTTCTTTTGTCCTTGATCTTGAAGGGGACCAATGACATCAAAGGGTGATGTCTTGACTCTTGTGTGAATTGGATTTACGTGAGACTGAGCTGAACAAAGTCATCAACCTCACTCTTTTTTCCAGAGTCATCCAAGTGCAGTGGCAAGACAAAAGTCAGAATGACCTTCAGTGGCCCAGGATGCTGTGCATGACCTTGGTGTCTTTGATGTCTGACGAAGCTCTAAGATTTTCATGCTCTTTTTTCTTTCATGTTTACCATTTTATGCCTCTCAAGTCTTGTATTTGAAAAACAAATTTTCTGATGAGCTTTGGTCTTTTCATCAGAAAGGTCTAAAAGTTCTTTATTTCATTGAATTTCCATTTCCTCATTTGAAAGATTATGCTCAATTTTGCCATGTGGTTGATCCTTGGTTGTAATCCAAGCTCCTTTACCTTATGGAATATCATATTCCAAGCCCTCCAATCTTTTAATGTAGAAACTTCAAGGTCCTGCATAATCATGACTGTGGATCCATGATATTTAAATTGTTTCTTTATGGTTTCTTGTAGTATTTTCTCCTTTACCTGATAATTTTGGAATTTGGTTGCAATATTACTTGGCAATTTCAATTTCAATTTCAATCATTTTCTGGAGGTGATTGGTAGATTCTTTTGATCACTATTTTACCCTCTAGTTCTAGGACCTCAGGTCAGTTTCCCTTGATTTCTTGAAAGATGCTATCCAGGCTCTTTTTTGATCATGGGTTTCAGGTAGACCAATAATTGAGGTAGACACCCTGTAATTCACCAACAGGTTTGTGACCCATCTCCCTAACCTGGTTTACTCCATCTGCTGAGATGACTTAATGGGATGTGGATACTGTACATGCTACAGCTTCTTGGAGCCACAAGTGAGAGGTGTGTGCCCAGTGGAAACCAAATGTGGATGAGCAGCAATAAAAAGGGCTCAGCAAGCCCTCACACAAGAGTTCTAGTCCTATTTGAACACCCATATACTCCTTATTACATTCATAATAAAAAATTGAATTCATATAAAACATGAAATAAAGGTTGAAGATAAAGAAGTTTTTGAAGGCATAAATTCATAATTGCTATATTCCTTCATTTGAATTCTTTAAATAAAAATAGAATACCTTTTATACTTTTTAGGGGGAGGGTAGCTTAGTGGCACAGTGGTTAGAGTGCCAGGACTGGAGTCAGGAAGACTCCTCCTGAGTTCAAATCTGGCATCAAACACTTACTAGATATTTGACCCTGGGCAAGTCACTTAACTCTTTGCCTCAGTTTCCTCATCTATAAAATGAGCTGGAGAAAGAAATGACAAACTAATCCAGTATCTTTGCCAAGAAACCCTCAAATGAGTCAGATACAACAGAAAAATCATCATACTCTTAAAAAAATTAAAAGGGATTCCACATTTTTATACAGGTAGAAAGATCTTGTTTTACATCCTACCTCAGACTCTTACTAGCTTTGTGATCCTAGACAAGTCATTAAATCCTTCTGAATCTTGGTTTCTTCATTTATAAATGAGGGGTTCAAAACTGATGATTGCTAAGGTTACTTCCAGTTCTAAATCTATTGTTCTATTATGTCATATGAATAATATAGTAGGGTTAATTAAGGAATTCAGTATTTTTTTAAATTCTTACCATCAGCTATGTACTAAATTAAAATAAAGTAAAATAAATGGGTATATAGAAATAGTGTTTTATTACCAGCTTA
Source organism: Vombatus ursinus (assembly GCF_900497805.2). Classification (NCBI taxonomy): domain Eukaryota; kingdom Metazoa; phylum Chordata; class Mammalia; order Diprotodontia; family Vombatidae; genus Vombatus; species Vombatus ursinus. Next base: position 15,274,997 of record NW_020955033.1, read on the forward strand.
AAGTGACTAAACTAAACAATAAGAGAGAGAACATTAGAATAGTAAATTTTAGGGAAAAGATAATTTGTTGATATATTGCTCACTATTGCTGATTTTTTAAGAATTTTTTTTCTTTTACACATTATTTTAATTAGGATGTTCTCTGAAAGGTAGATGGGAAGAGACACTGGGAAAATTTTGATGATATAAAAGTGCAATAGACATCAACAAAAATACATCTTAATATGTAATATATGGCTAGTCTGAAATTCAATGTCTCAAAATATTGGAGCTCAGAATTCTGAAACATGAATTAAAATCTGGAAAGGTTATTTTTAAGCATAGAACTTTATCTTTTGTCTTGGAAAATCTTATTCCACATTCACTTCTCCTTTAATTGATATTTGTGCCATTCTGACTATGGTTCCTGGATATTTTTTTTTTCTTTCTTGCTGTTTGAAAAATAGTTTCCCCTGGAAACTCAAGATTTTGGCAATAGAATTCTTGGGGGTTTTCATTTTGAAGTTTCCTTCAGGTAGTTTCTGCTGGATACTTTCTGTTTTCACGTTGCCTTCTTGTTCTAATGTCTTACAATTTTAATGATTTAATTCATTCCAATATTACAATTCAACTAGGATTTTAAAGCAATTATTCAAGGAACTAAAAATACAAAGAATAAAAGGAAGAGGAGGAGGAGGAGGAGGAGGAAGGGAGAGAGAGAGAGAGAGAGAGAGAGAGAGAGAGAGAGAGAGAAGGTAAAATAAAATGACTTCTTCCTAAAAGAATTTACATGATGTCACTTGTGTGGATACTTTCTCCTCTGATAGAAATCATATTACATATATATGTCTATACACACACACACATACATACACACAGACACATATATGCATCTCTATCTGTGTGTGTGTCTGTGTGCATGTATATGTGTATATATGTGTGAGTATGTCTTAGTTGCATGTTATTCATAAATGGGCCTTCCCCCCAAAAATAATGAAATTCAAGCCTTCCTTCCTTCCATGATGAGACATTAGAGCACTTTAATGAGGTATTATTTTATAGTTATTTGATAAATATGTTTAAACATGCAAAGTGAAGCTTAATTTAAGACTAACTTTTGCCCCATTGTTCCCTGGATCTGTGTTTATATAAATAATTCCAGTCCAAGCTCTTTTGGCCAGTCATGACCACATTAAAATGTTATTCTATACATATCCAAATAGAACTTATATCTGAGTATTAAACATATGTGTGTAACAAGGTCCTCAGGTCCTATACAAATATTCAAGGAAATAAATTCATATGAAATTGACGATAGTATTGCAACCCCACAGAATCTGCAAAAAGTAGAAAAAATCATGGGAAAGACAAAACACATACATACTCACAAAGGGCTGAGCCGGTCAGTCAGCTCATCTTTAGAAATCAGAACAAAGCTTTTAATTGGCTTCTCCTGCAAGAATCTATCCTCATAACAGTCTTAGTCATCCAATTGTCTTAAGGAAGCTCCAATCCATGAGACTCCATCAAGAATTGACTTTTGTCCCTTTAACCAGTTGTCGGAAGTCATGCTCACACTCTATAGAGAAAGCCTTGAGATATTAAAAAAAAATTCCAAAAAAAGGCTCATCTAATTGACAGATAAACTCCCTTCATCAATCCCTTATTGCAGCTTTTTTAATGCTGTAACTAAAAGAAAAATTGAGCCTAGTGAATTGAACAGTGGTTCCTAACAATGGAAACCTAAGAAAAATAAAGACATTAATTTTTAATTGAACGTACAAATTGCCACACAGCATGGCTTTAAATTTGACATTGGAAAATATTAAATCATATATTCAATGAGTATTAAAATTTCAATAAAGCAATTTAGAGAATATTACATGGTTAGTCACAAGCAACAGGGTTATTTATATATCTTACATTTGAGTTGCACCAATCAAATAGATAAGTTTTTATTTGTAATAATTAGACATTATTATTTGATACTGATATATATATATACTTCAAATTGGAACTTTTTATTCAGTAAAGCATTTCAACTGATTTTCACAAATAATGTTAAGATGAAGTGAATTTTTTCCATTATTGTGTCCTACTCAACTAGCATTTGTATCAACTTTAAGCTTAATAATAGTAAAAATAATATAGCAGGCATTATGTAGCACTTCAAATCTCATGAAACACTTTACAAGTATCTCATTTAATGCATATAGTTTTTAATACTATTAATAATTATCAATAATCCATTCAGGTATTTATATATTCAATACACATTCTCAAATAATTGATGCCATCTTATACATAGAAATAGGGAAAAGGAAATGAACCCATGCCATTTAATTGGCATAATTAACACCCTGTACAAGAAAACTCTCTCTACCAACAATAATGAGTACCTTATGTTTGACTTAAAGTGTTATGACATTACCCAGAGCAACCAAAGATTGTGACTTGCCCAGGACACAAGAAAAGTATTTTTCAGAGGTAGGACTGGAAGCCTGAACTTATTGGTTCTAAAGTCACCTCTCTATTCACCACATCATGCTACACTATATTAGTCTCATTTAAACAAATACATAAACTAGAAAAATTTATAATTTTTATACATTTGGAAAATAGCACTTGCTTGGATGTGGTATGTAGATTTTGCATTCATAAACTTCTACTAGAAATTAATCCCTTCTTTTGAGTTTCCATGGGGTAACCTATGAAGGTAATACCCAAATTTGTTAAATTTTCCTCTATAACAGGAAATCTATTTTGAATTTTATCATAGAGAATTTATATTTGAGTTCTATATATAGTGTTTTTTTATTTATATTGTTTAAGCTTGGTCTCACATAACAGAGTGGATAAAGTGTAAGGCCTGGAGTCAGAAAGTCCTGATCTCAAATCCAGCCTTAAACATTTACTAGTTGTGTGTGTTTTAGCAAGTCACTTAATTTCTTTTTGCCTCATTCTTTTTCTCAATTGTTAAATGAGGCTAATCATAGCATCTATCTTCCAGGGTTATAATGGGGAATCAAATGAGATAATATTTGTAAAGCATTTAACACAATGCCTGGCACAGAGTAGGCACTATATAAATTCAAGTTATTGCTGTTGTTGTTGTTTTTATTATATTGTAGATTTTTAAAAGGTTTTTGTTCTCTTCTACCCATCCCTTGATTTACAATACTTGGCTGATTTGTGACAAAGAAGTTTAACATAATATATAAATTATCATGAACATGTGTGGAAAAGTACATAACTGGAAAAGAAGGCAGACCAGAAAGTAATTTAGCAAGAATGAGAGAGACTAAATGTTCAACTTGAGTCCTGCATTGGGCCCCATTAGATATTTAAAAAAAAAGAAGAGCAACAATAGAGTAAGATCTCCAGCACATTGAGAGGGCATAAAGTATAGGGAATGAGTGAATGGATATGAATCTCCTAGGATAAAATGACATAGAAGCACTATGAGCTTCTCCTATAGAAAAATTACCCACACAGAAAGGATTATTCTCCAATTGTGTTAACCAAGAAGCAATATCATTTGAAGTTCTGAGATGTAACATTAAACATGATAACCTGCCATCATCAACTCGAAAGTAACAGAATAGGAAAACCTAAATTGCAATAAAAAGGAAAAATTTTTTTTAAAAGTCAGAAAGCCCTTGCAGCTCAAAATTTTTAACAAGTTGTTCCCTTTAACAACCTCCCAACTTCTGTCAAATCTAATTAATCTATCGCTGTTTGCATCAGCAGTGCCCTTGGAATCTTGCTGTTAGTTTAGATTAAGTAGAATCATTCAGCTGATAACAAAAGTAACCTCAGATACACCAAGAAATTGCATACTCTCCTCTTTACTTTGGGCAGCAAAGGGCTGGTGTAAGTACAGTCATTTTTTTCCCTTTCCTATGCTATTTTTCAATACATGAGTAATTAGATTGCTACCAGAAAAGACCAGAAATTAAGCCACATCCTCTGATTTTACACATATTAATTCCAGAGATGTCAAGAGTTGAGAAAACTTAAGAATTAACAGAGCTGAAATATTACTGAAAATTAAATATTACTACTGAATATTACTGAAAATTAAAATATCAAACATTTGTCATTTATAAAATCAAGAAAAAATCAGAATTCATATATTTGGATATATAGATACATACATGTGTATATAATAATGGTAAATCATGAAAAATCCCATTACTATTTAAATGCTTATCTCTAAATAAAAGTAACACCTCATAGATCCAGCAGGTTAATTAACATCCAAGTGGGACAAGTACTGACACTTAGCTAATGAATGTAGCTTAAATAAGACTTCAAAAACAAGATTTATTGCAGGCAAGATAAACATGTGAAAATATGAAATGACAGAAAAATATAGACTTTAATTAATAGCTTCATGAGAAGAAAACTTGACAAGTGAAGATTTGTGTTTCTGAGCAGGTTACATATGTAAATTTATGTAAGCCTTAGTTTGGCAAGTCTTACTTTGAACTTTTTTCTTTCCTAAAGGTTTTGTAATATATTCAATTCAAATTATTTTGGGTGATATTAATTGTGCAGAAAAAAAGTAGCCTAATATACTGATAATTCAAATATTTCTATGGATCTGTGATTTTATGACTTTAGGTTCTGTTTCTGACAAAGATCAAAACCCCAACTTATTTTCTCACTCTGTATGATGCATATGTCCCAAAGAACAGATTTAGATTAAAAAAAAAATCATTGAGTCCAATAACTTGAAAAAATGAGATGAAGACTTAGAGATTGACATGGGGAGAAAAGGACCTATAAGACTGGGGCCTGGTTCCTAGTCTTCCTTTCCAACTTAATCCCACCATCATTCCTGGTGGTATCAAAATCCATATTGATGACCCTTGGAAACCTGTCTCCTTGATTTATTCACCTCCTCAACTCTCATGACCTCCATTCCTACTCTACCCCAGTTATCCTCAATAATGATCACACCTTAGATCTCATCAATACCTGAAACTACTCCACATTCAAATGTAGAGAGAAGAACAGTGGACACAGTGACACTTATCTGTGCTGTTTTGGTCAAGTCACATAATCTCTTTGAGTTTCTTTATTTTTAAAATGAGAGTAACAACACTTGTCCTATCTACCTCACAGAGAACTTATGAAGAAAGTACTTTGTAAGCATCAAAATTCTATCTAAAGGATTTATTATGGAAGATTATTAATCTTTGAAGGAGTCATGATCTCCTAAATTTGAGTAATCTCTTCATACATTCATATCACAATCTATCTATGCCTCTGTATCTGAGTCTCTCCATAGAAATTACCTTTGATTCCAATTATCTATGTTTGGATTTTTTCATATTTTGAAACTATTGGTGCAACACTGGAGCTAGCCATCTGTTATCTCTCATTCTTGATACATTACTGGTCCACTGCCTAATCCCATTTTATAAATGAGGAGTTTCCTGGAAGTCATAAATGGAAGTATGGTGTAATGAATAGCATCCTGGACTTGGTTCAGGAAGACCTAGGCACAAATTCCATTCTTGATATGTATGCACCTATGTGACTTTGGTCAAGTCACTTAATTTCTGTAGACACTTTCATATGTAAAATGACAATTTGGACTTGGTTACCTTTAAGGACCCCTACATGTCTCAATCTATGATTTTCTGGTGCTAGAGATGGTTATCTCCTTGGTTGCATTTATAGTCTTGAATTAACAGCATATGGGGGTGGGGCTGGGCACCTTGTTTAAAAAGATTCCTTTAGGATTCATTTTCCTCTAGTATAACAAATGGTTTTTATAATCAATGAATAATAAATGGAATGGAATATTCTACTATATTCATTTCAGTCAATCAGGTGGGCAAAGATGACTGTGAGAGTCTTCTGCAAATGAACTTTGACATTTACTTCTCATTGTTATTTCCATTGTATTTTTCTATGTCTCTGCATCACTGTTCCAGAAAATTATTTTATTTTTCGTGTTATTATTTGCTGGCCATCTCATCCCTCTTGTTGTTCTCCTCCATCAACATCTATGAAACTACTGTCTCTTGGTTCTCCTACAGTCTAATACCTACTTCTTAGTCTCCTTGCCTACATGGATTTCTTCGCTCTGTACATGTAGGTTTCCTTAAGACTCTGCCTTCAGTCTCTTACTTTTTTTATATTCTCTTCCCCACTCATAGTATTCACTCCTGTGGTGGCAAATATTACTTCTTTATAAATAGAAATCTCTCAAGCCTATACATCAAGCTTGGACCTCTTCTTGAGGAATGGTTTTCCATTTTTGACTGCCTAGTCAACATCACCACTTGAATATCTAGCTGACAATTCAAATATGACACGTTTAAAACTAAACTCATTATTGTTTCTCTGAATCCTATACATCTCCCTAACTTCCTTATATCTCCATAGTCACAGTTACTGAAAATTTTGGAATAATTTTTTACTCTTTACTACCTCTTATCCTCACATTCAATCAGTTCTCTAGGCCTTCCAAATCTATCTTTACAAAACATTCTATTTTAATTTGCACCTTCATTACCTAATAGGTGGACAACTGACATAGACTCCTATCTATCCTGTTGCCTTCAGTGCATTCCCAAGACATTCCATACTGATAATCCTGACAAAATGACTTTCTCAATGCAAAAACCTAACAATGTCATGCCTCTTCTGAAAGACTTAAGTATTTTTCTTTTTTATTAATATTCAATACAAACTACTTAGCCTGACATTTGCAGCACTCAGTGGTATGCTGATAAATATTTAACACCCAGCTTTCCAAAAAGCAAATGTGTGCATGTCACATTTTTTAAATTTAATCTCTATTGTCAACTTTTTCTTTATCACTTTATGTCCAGACAATCTGCAAAAGAAAAATTTGATTTATACTTTGCTATTTTCTGGACTATAAATGATCACACTGCTGGTTCTCATGAGGTAGTTTAAGGTGGCTCCAGCACACCCTTGTAATACTTCCTCTATTCAACTTCACCTATCTATGTGGATTCATGTTACAGTGCTTTTCATCTACTCTATGTTCTAAACAAACTGGGTTAGTTACTGTTTCTTAATCTTATTTTACTCTGTCTGATTCCACAAACTCTCATTGGTATTCCCCACTACATAGAACATTCTTTTCCCACTGCCTATTTAATTCCTTATCTCTCTTCAAGGACTACTCCAGGTTTTACTTTCTATGTTCTTGCCCAGTAGAAAGTTTTCTACTATTTCTAATATTTTAAAAGTGTAATGTTTGATTTCTCTTTTGTCTTTATCATGTTATTCTGCATCATGTTTCAGTACATGTCTCATTTCCCTTATTGAATTGTAAGCTCTTTGAGGCCAAGAACAGTGTTGTTTTAAATTTAAATTTTACTCCTAGAACTTGGCACAAAGCCCTATATAGAATTAATACTTCAAAGAGGTTCTGGCTGAGATCATGAGCTTTTTGTTGCAAAATTCATTTTTAAATTGAAGAAAATAAGGAAAACCATTACACCACATACGTATGACCTAAATAATATACCATATGAATATGAAGTATAAATGGTGAATTTATTTAAGAGATTAAATTTGGTAGATAGAGTACCTGAAGAATTATGGACAGAGGTTTGCAATATTGCACAGGAGGCAGAAACAACAACACAACAACAACAAACATTCCAAAGAAAAGAAGAGCAAGAAGGCAAAATAGCAAAAAAAGCTTTATAAACAGCTAAGAAAAGAATGAAAATGGAAAATAAAGGAGAAAGGGAAAGATATATCCAACTGAATGCAGAATTCTAGAGAATAGCAAGGAGAGATAAAGTTTTCTTAAATAAGCAATTCAAGACAGAAGAAAACAATAAAACGAAAAAGACAAGAAATCCCTTTAAGAAAATTAGAGATACCAAGGGAATGTTCATATAAAAAATGGGCTTGATAAAGGACAAAAATGGTAGGGTCTTAATAGAAGCAGAAGAGATTAAGAAGAGGTGGCAAGAATATACAAAAGAACTATAAAAAAAAAGATCTTCACATCACAGATAACCACAATAGTGTGGTTATTGATCTAAAGCCATACATCCTGAGGAATTAAGTCAAGTGGGCCTTAGGATGTTTTGCTTGCAATAACGTTAGTGGAAGTGGCAGAATTCCAACTGAGCCATTTAAAATTTAAAAAAAATGATGCTGTTAAAGTAATACACTCAATATGCCATGAAATTTGGAAAACTCAACAGTGCTTGCTACATTGGAAACAAATCAGTTTATGTCCCAATACTGAAAAGGGGCAATACTAAAGAATATTCAATTTATTGAACAATTGAGCTCATCACACATGCCAATGAGGTTATGCTTGAGATTCTATAAGCTAGGCTTCAGCAACATGTGAACCAAGAATTACCAGAAGTGCAGGCTGATTTTTGAAAATCCAGAGGAACTAGAGACCAAATTGTCAACACTCACTGGATTATGGAGAGAACAAGGGAATTTCAGAAAAAAAAAAATCTCCTTCTGATTCATTGACTACACTAAAGTCTTAGGCTATGTGGATCACAACAAAATGTGGCAAATCCTCAAAGAGATGGGAGTGCCAGATCCTCTTAATTGTCTCCTGACAACAGTTAGAACCTACCAGCAAGGTAATAGATTGTGTCCTTATTTATTTAACCTATATTCAGAGTAGATCATGTGAAATGCTGGGCTTTATGAATCCAAAGCTGGAATTAAGGTTGCCAGGAGAAATATCAACAATCTAAGATATGCAGATGATACCATTCTAATGGCAGAAAATGAAGAGGAATTAAAAAACTTCTTTCTGAGGATGACAGAAGAGAGTGTAAAAACTGGCTTGAAGTTCAACATAAAAAAAAAAAAAACAACTAATATCTTGGCAATTAGTCCCATCACTTCCTGGCAATAGAGTGAGAAGAAATGGAAGAAGAGTCAGATTTTATGTTCCTAGGCTCAAAGATCACTGTAGATGGATACTGCCACCATGATGTTAAAAGATGATTGCTCTTTGGAAGGAAAGCTATGGCAAAGCTTTTTAGCATACTAAAAAGCAGAGACATCACCTTGCTGAGAAAGGATAATATAGCCAATGCTATTTTTTCCCAATATCAATGTATGGCTGTGAGAATTGGACTATAAAGAAAGCTGAGCACTGAAAAAATGGTACCTTCAAATTGTGGTGCTGGAGAAGACTTTTGAGAGTCCCTTGGACAGCAAGGAGATCAAATCAATGAAGACTTAAAGAAATTAATTCTTAATATTCACTGGAAGGTAAAGTACATAGGTGAAGCTCAAATACTTCAGTCACATAATGAGAAGACAGGACTCACTGGAAAAGACTCTGATGTGAGAGACTAAAGGCAAAAGGAGAAGGAGATGGCACAGGAAGACAGTGTCAGGGAAGCAATGAACATGGCCTTGGACAGACTTCAGGAAATAGTGAAGGATAGAAGGGCCTGGCATGCTATGGCATGTGGGGTTCAAAAAAGAGTCAGAAGTGATAGAACAACTGAATAACAGCATAGGTTTTACAAATTGAAATTTTGAATCAAATATTTAATTTTTGAATGAAACTATTATCATGGCTAAGGATAGCATCAGCTTAATATCATTAATTATCATTACCCAGCTAAGATTTTATCATATATCTAGGAGATTACTTTTTGTGTGAATAAGGGAATGAGAAGAAGAGGAACTGTAAGTGGAATTATTCAACACAGAGGGAACATACTTCATGTTTTAAAAGCAAGAAACAGAGGCCATGGATTATTATTTTTCTGTACATTTTAGAATGGTAGATACCATTCATAAACAAACAAAAAAAGTATTTCCTTTTCTGTTGAGAATTACCTTTGTTCTGTCTGGTCCCATTCTTTCTGACACCAAGTTCAAGATAGGATATTAAAAATGTCTCTTGCACTACTGATGATTACATTAAAATATTTGTAAAAAGTTAAATATAGCATTCTCATTTGCATTTACATCTATGGAACTGTGATATATTTGAAGAGCAGAGCCAAAATATAACTTTGTCAACACAGTAATACTATCATCCACAGTGGAAATATACAATCTTCCCATCCAAATGATATCAAAAATTGATGTTACAGAATTTAAAATGAAAGGATAATATGTACAGCTGTATATAGACACAGACTATTTGTCAAACATTGGGAAAATATAGATTCAGCTAAAGAAAATGCTGACAAGAGCCTCCAGTTATTTAAAGTCTCATTTCTTGATGGCTCTGGAATTATCATTGCTCTCTGGCAGCTCACAACTCTTACTCAATGGTTTCCAATTCTAGAAAAGATAAAGCAGTGTCCAGGTTGAGTTATTCTTCAGGTTCAGCAATTCCTAGAACACTATTATGCCCCCTGATCATCACAGTTCTCAACCTTGTAGAGATCAAAATCCATCCAGAGAATTGCTTTACAGTTTGCTATCTTTCTCCCACAAGATAGTTTAAAATTGCAGATCTCAAGGATATGGAGTGTGTTGTTTTTTTTTTTTTCCAAATTGAGAAATAATTTTTGTAGATGTGAGGAAAAATGGATTCACCTCTCTGTAAGAATCCCTCTAACTTTCTACTTTCTACTTAACCAGTCATTTTTGGCAGGTATTGTTCCTTCAGGCTCAGCCATGGTGGTGTTTTCATTATTTTCTTTTTTTCCCAACCTGACTTGACATTCAAATTTATTGACTCACTGAAATTTGTTGCATCTTTCACTCACAATGCATTTTGATTTCTACTTTATCAGAAACTCAACTATATCAATGCTTTTCAATGATTTTTCTCTATATTTTCCATTTCCTCAAAGTCAAATCACAAAGCACTTATAAAACAAGATCTTTCACATTGTTTTAATATGAAAATGCAAAAGGATTTGGGTCATATACCAAAGGGCGAAATAGCGGACATAAATAAAATCTAGTTCTTAACAACTCTCTGGGGGAAAATTGCATCCTTTAAAGATGCATTAAAGTTGTTTCAAAAGCCAGGAAGCATCCAGATTGAACCAGTATACCTTCAATTATATGATTTGAATGTACTTTATGTCCATGTATAATGCCTATTTGTAGGGAGGAAAAGAATAGTATGAGTATTTCCTGGGATCAAAGTATTTTCAACGTTATTCAGCCACTTAGAGGAAAAGGGTGAGGTTTCCTTTTTTTGTAAACAGTAATTTATTTTTTTCCAATTACATGTAAAGATAGTTTTCAACATTCATTTTTAGATAGAAATAGCTTTATTTTTTCCGGTTAAGTTTCATCAAGTGGAGTGTTCAAAAAGCATTTACAAAAGCAATAAATTCACAACTTGTAGTTCTCATCTTACATTCACTGAAAATGAATATGCTTTAGTAACTACCAATTAAACTAGCATTTTTTCAATTATTACTATTCATTTTTTTATTTTTCATTTCAAGTTGACAACATTAGTTACTTTTTAGTTACCTGGCAATTATAGTCATTTTCTTTCTTTATTTACACTAAAATAATCCACTGCCTAAAAAAAATCAAACCTTAATGTTACTCAGACATTATGAATACCTCATTTAAGTCATATATTCTACATTAAACATAATACATGCACTTGGTATTATCAAAATATTTTTTTAAAAAATAGACTAAACAGTGTTGAAGACTTCATCACATTTATAATAATAATTCTTCACTTAAATAACTGAAACCAAGAAGAATATTGGGATTAGAACTTAACCTCAATGTTTTGGAGTATCAAAATACAAATAAACATTTTTTAAGATAATGAGAAGCTGAGGAAGCTGAAATAAAATGAAAATGAAATGGTAGACATATGCTAAACCTCTGTTCCCATGACACGAAGCCATAAATTTACTCTTAATATGAAAGGATAAGTAGTACAATTGTAGATTCAAAATTTTGAAAACAAATACTATCACTTTTTTTACATAGTTCTCATGATGCTTTTAAATTAATGACTACTAACATAAAATAATAGGTCAATTTCTTAACAATATGCTTGCTAACCCCAAACCTCAGGTACCTCCTTTTAGGGTTTCTTTACCCCAACATAGCCCTTTTAGTCTCAGCAAGCTTTGGTGTAAAAGAACAAAACTTTTACTTTTGAAAACAAAATGTTGTTCAGGTTAATCTTAAAATGTAGACTATGAATGTACTCTTTGGATAAGTGAACTCCAAATCCAATTTGTTTTGCAGATTCACTAAAGTCATGCTACAATGATAGACTCAGAAGTCTATAACATGGGCCAATATTAGGAATTATGTGTTCTGCCAGTAATGAAGACCCTTACAAGCAATGTTGCCTATACTGGATTTTGTAGTAGAGGGTACTTTTATTGCATGGTGCCAAAGAGTAACTTTTAGTCTTAGGCTTCATGTTCAACATTCATTTTTTAAAAGATTTTGAGTTTCAAACTTTTTCTTCCTACTTCTCTCGCATCCTCCCTCCTGAGGACAGCAAGCAGTCTGATATAGGTTATACATGTGTAATCATGTAAACATATTTCCACATTAGTCATGTTGTGAAAGAAGAAACACGACAAAAGGAAAAAACCACAAAAAGCAAAAAAAAAGTGAAAATAGTATGCTTTGATCTGCATTTAGATTCCATAGTTCTTTCTCTGGATGTGGATAGCAATTTTCCATCATGAGTCTTTTGGAATTGTCTTAGATCATTGTATTGCTGAGAAGATATCAGTTAGTCATAGTTGATCATCACATAGTGTTGCTATTACTGTGTACAATTTTCTCCTGGTTCTGCATACTTCACTCATCATCAGTTCATGCAATTCTTTCCAAGTTTTTCTTTTTCTGAAATCTGTCTGCTCATCATTTCTTATAGTGTAATATTATTCTATTACATTCTTATACCACAACTTGCTCAGCCATTTCCCAATTAATGGATATTCACTCAATTTCTAATTTTTTGCCACCCCAAAAAGACTGCTATAAAAATTTTTGTACATATAGGTCTGTTTCCTTTTTTTAATATAGCCCTAGTAGTGGTATTGCTGGATCAAAGGGTAGGCACAGTTATATAATTCTGTGGGCATAGTTCTAAATTGCTCTCCACAATGGTTGGATGAGTTCATAACTCCACCAACAATGCATTAGTGGGAAGGGTGAGGTTTCTAAATTGTCCTATCCATAATGAAATCAACTATGCATTTATAATTCAGTCATCAATGTATTCATTTTATTTTGACATTAAATAGACTTGACTACATTTTTTTAAAAAAAAATCTACCTAAGCTTTTCAAGGCTTGGTACCTCACTATTAGACAGGAAAAATGATTCTTTTGATATTTACACATATTGACATAGAAATAATATAAAAACATATATTTCTATGTGCTATAGAAATATGTTTTACTTCTATGAATAGTACATAGAAATTATAATAATGATAAAAATAACAACAACATTTATAAAGTACCAACTATGTTATGATATGCTAAGTGATATGCTAAGTGCTTCATAAATATTACCTCATTTGATTTTCATAACAACCCAGGAAGACAGATTCCCATCTTTCTACCTTTTCTGTGCTAATCAGGCTAAGGCCACCGAGCTAGGATCAAAGCTGTGTCTTTATGATCCCTTTGACAGGGTTAGGAACATTGGACAACACTGATGTGGATGAAGAAATCAATGACTGTATTTATTGCTCACCTCTACTCTTGTTCATACCTAACATCCTGATTTATATAGAGGTGCTATTGAGCTATGAAACATAAAAGTAGGTCTGCAACACATAGGTCAGACAATAGAATCTACTCTGATTAAAGTGATGTTTCCCAGGGCAAAATTCTACTGGGTGGCCATGTATAGAGAAGGCATTATAGCAGCTGTTATGCACTTACTGAGGAAACATAAGAACATAATCTTGACAACAACAAGCTGCCTAATAATCTAAATATCATATCTGCATGAATTCTCAATATGTTCTTAGAGATATTTGATCCTTTTTTTTTTTGGTTAATAGCCTCTCTATCGCAATAGTCAACCATCAATAAACATTTATTAAGTACCTATTATGAGCCAGGCACTGTATTAAGTGCTGGGGACACAAATACAAAAAAAAATTTTAAAAAGATAACCTCTGTCTTTAAGAAGCTCAAAATTGAAAGAGGAAGACAACACATAGAAAATCTAAAAGGGTTTGGGGAGATATCCATGAGAAAACATTGTGGGGAGGTCAAAAAAACCAAAAGGAATATAGCTGGGGAAACCAAAGAAATCCAAAATTAGTGATGTTGAAGAAGTCAGATAATTTATTTATTTATGTTTTTCTATTTTTGTTTAATCATTCATTTATTCTAAATGAAGACATTTGATCACATTTCATCTTTTAGCATGTCTGTTCTCCACAGTCCTTTAGATAGTAAAAGCCATCTGCAAGTTCTTTCAGCTCTTGACTCTGTCATGTTTTTTTTTTTTTGTTTTGTTTTTTTGCTTTTTGGTGAGGCGATTGGGGTTAAGTGACTTTACCATGGTCACACAGTTAGTAAGTGTTAAGTGTCTGAAGCTGGATTTGAACTCAGGTCTTCCTGATTCCAAGGCCAGAACTCTATTCACTGTGCCACCTAGCTGGCCCCATGTCATGTGTTTTTTTGAAACAAGGAACTTGAGCTAATTTTCAGGGTAGGATTAGAGGATTGTTTACTGAGAGCCAGAAGATGGAATGATAAAGGCTACCTAGTCTAGCCCCTTCATTTTACACATAAGAAAACTGTAATCAACAAAGGTGAAATGACAGATGTACTAAAGATCACATAGGAAGAAAGGGGCAGAGCCAGAATTGGAAGCCAGATCCTACATCTTGAGTCTGTGTAGTTACTTTACCACTGTTGTTTTTGTGACTTTTAGAAATCTGCTCTCATCATAAACTTCAGATTCCTATATAGCATGCTTGTTGTAAGGGTTTGTTTTTTTTAAATTAATTTATTTTTAGTTTTCAACATTAATTTCCATGAGATTTTGAGTTTTAAATTTTCTACCCTTCCCCTCCTTCCCTTACCCCATGACAGCATGCAATGTGATATAGGCTCTACGTATACTTTTGTATTAAACATATTTTCACATTAGGCATATTGTAAAGAAGAATTAGAACTAATGGGAGGAATCACGAGAAAGAAGAAACAAAACAAAACAAAACAAAAATAACCACAAAAAAAGAGATAGCAAATAGTATGTTTCAATCTTCACTGAGACTCCATAGTTCTTTCTCTAGATGTAGATAGCATTTTCCATAATGAGTCTTTTTGGAGTTGTCTTAGATCCTTTCATTGCTGAGAAGAGCTAAGTCTATCAAAGTTAGTCATTGCACAATGTGGCTGTTACTGTGTATAATGTTCTCCTGGTTCTGCTCACTTCACTCAGCATCAGTTCATGTTAAGTATTTCCAGATTTTTCTGAAGTCTACCTGCTCATCATTTCTTACAGCACTCTAGTGTTCCATTACATTCATATATGACAACTTGTTCAGCAATTTCTCAATTGATAGGCATCCCCTCAATTTGCAATTTTTTGATCACCAAAAAAAGAATTGCTATAAATATTTTTGTACATGGGGATCCTTTTCCCAATTTTATGATCTCATTGGGATACAGCCCTATAAGTGGTATTGCTGAATCAAAGTGTATGCACATTTTATCGCCCTTTGGGCATAGGTCCAAATTGCTCTCCAACATGGTTGGATCAGTTCACAAAACCATTAACAATATAGTAGTGTTTCAATTTTCCCACATGTTCTCCAACATGTATCATTTTCCTACTTTGTCATGTTAGCCAATCTGATAGGTATGATGTGGTACCTCAGAATTGTTTTGATTTACATTTCTTTAATCAATAGTGATTTAGAGCATTTTTTCATATGACTATAGAATCTGAAAACTGCCTGTTCATATCCTTTGATCATTTATCAATTGGGGAATGACTTGTATTCTTATAAATTTGACACAGTTCTCTATGTATTTTAGAAATGAGACCTTTATCAGAAACCCTGGCTGTGAAAGTTGTTTCCAAGCATTCTGCTTCCTTCTAATCTTGGTTGCATTGGCTTTGTTTGTACAAAAACTTTTCAATTTAATATAATCAAAATCATCCATTCTGCATTTCATAAAGTTTTCTATCTCTTGTTTGGTCATAAATTCTTCCGTTCTCCATAAATCTGACAAGTAAACTATGCCTTGCTCTCCTACTTTGCTTTTAGTAGCAGCCTTTATAACTAAATGTTGCACCCATTTTGACTTTATCTTGGTATATGGTATAAAATGTTGGTCTCTGCCTAGTTTCTGTCATACTATTTTCCAGTTTTCCCAGCAGTTTTTATTAAATAGTGAGTTCTTATCCCAAAAGCTGGAGTCTTTGGGTTTATCAAACAGTAGATTACTACAATCATTGACTATTGTGTCTTCTATACCTAATCTAGTCCACCAATCCACCACTCTATTTCTTATCCAGGACCAAGTAGTTTTGATGATTGCTGTTTTATAATACAATTTAAGTTCTGGTATATCTAAGCCACCTTCCCTTGCATTTCTTTTGATTAATTCCCTTGATATTGTGAATCTTTTGTTCTTTCAGACGAATCTTGTTAATATTTTTTCTAACTCTATAAAATAATTTTTGGTAGTTTGATTGGTATGGCACTGAATAAGTAAATTAGCTTAGGTAGAATTGTCATCTTTATTATATTAGCTTGGCCTACCCATGAGCAAATGATGTTTTCCAATTATTTAGATCTGATTTTATTTGTGTGAAAAGTGTTTTGTAATTGTGTTCATAGAGTTCCTGGGTTTGTTTTGGCAGGTAGATTCCCAGATATTGTGTAATGTCTACAATAACTTTAAATGGAACTTCTTTTTCTATCTCTTGCTGTCGGGTTTTGTTGTTAATATACAGAAATGCCAATGATTTATTTGGGTTTATTTTATAGCCTGCAGCTTTGCTAAAGTTACTTATTATTTCAAGTAGTTTTTTACTTGATTCTCTGTGATTCTCTAAGTATATCATCATATCATCTGCAAAAAGTGATAGATTTGTTTCTTCTTTGCCAATTCTAATACCTTCAATTTCTTTTTCTTTTCCTATTGCTAAAACTAACATTTCTAGTTCAATATTGAATAATAGTGATGATAATGGACATCCTTGCTTAACCCCCAATATTATTGGAAATACTTCTAGCTTATCCCCATTACATATCATGCTTACTGATGGTTTTGGAAAGATATTACTTATGATTTTAAGGAAGATTCCATTTCTTCCTATGCTCTGTAGTATTTTTAATAGGAATGGATGTTGTATTTTGTCAAAAGCTTTTTCTGCATCTATTGAGATAATCATATGAATTCTGTTAGTTTTGTTGTTGATATGGTCGATGATGCTGATAGTTTTCCTAATATTAAAGCAGCCCTTCTTTCCTGGTATAAATCCTATCTAGTCATAGTGTATTTTCCTCAAGATAAGTTGTTGTAATCTCTTTGTTAATATTTTATTTAAAAATTTTGCACCTATATTCATTAGGGAAACTGGTCTATAATTTTCTTTCTCTGTTTTGACCTTTCCCAGTTTAAGTATCAGCATCATATTTGTACCATAAAAAGAATTTGGTAGATTTCCTTCTTCACCTATTTTCCCAAATAGTTTATATAGTTTTGTAATTAGTTGTTCTTTAAATGGTTGATAAAGGGGCCGCTAAGTGGTGCAGTGGATAGAGCACTAGCCCTAAAGTCAGGAGGACCTGAGTTCAAATCCGGCCTCAGACCAAACACTTGACACTTACCAGCTGTGTGACCCTGGGCAAGTCACTTAACCCCAATTGCCTAAAAAAATTGTAAATGTTTGATAGAATTCACTTGTAAATCCATCTGGCTCTGGAGATTTTTTCCTAGAGAGTTCACTGATGGCTTGTTCAATTTCTTTTTCTGAAATGAGGTTACTCAATTTATTTCCCCTTCTGTTAATCTGGGCAATTTATTTTTGTAAATATTCACCCATTTCAATTAGATTGTCAGATTTATTGGCATACAGTTGTACAAAACAAAAATGCTCAATTTGTGGGCTTCTGCTATTCTTTCTCTCCCTGCTTCTCCAACTTAACCACCATATTCTTAAATTTCAGGGTCCTTCTTCCATTTATCTCACATGCATTGAAAGGGTAAGGATTCTATGGTACAGTGTAATGATATAGCTATAATGTCCACTAATTAGCTATGTGAGCTTGAACAAATCACTTCAATTCTCTGTATCTCATTTCCCTTATCTACAAATAAGAGTTGGAGTAGATGGTCTATGAATTTCTCTGTAGCTGTTAACATTCAATGATTCTGCTTCTAGCATAGGTCTACATTTGTTTAAATAAAAAACTTTTCATCAATTGATTCTTTAAACTGGGGAACTTTGGCACAGAATTTACTAAGATCTAGCTATGTTCTTTGTATTGAGCAGAAATTAGCTAGGAGTCTATAAGTGTCAACTAATTCTAAGATATCTTTTTTCTTTCCCTATCTTTACATTAAGCTTTTGCTAAAATGTTACAATTTCGCCATTGGAGGGCAATATTGCGTATTATTTTATCTTTCGCTGTCTGGTATGACTATGACTAGCTAAGAAAATAGATCATGTTAAATAATTAAAATTCATCATTTAGCTGTATTTCTTCAGGTGAACAATATTATCTTATAAATATATGTTACATTAGGGATAGATGCAGAATCATAGTCAGTGAAAATTGAATCATAGTTGATTGTTCTTGAAATTAGGTTGAAAATAACGGGCTCTGTTTTGCTTGCTGAATACAGGAATATGTGAACCTGCTTTTCCTCTTAAATTTCAGACTTGCAAACTTCTTCTCAATTCAGGACTATGCCCAAGAATGGGCAGAAATAGACTTTTTAATTCTTCACTCTGGATATGGGAAGACACATGGAGATTGGAAAACTGGTGTGTAGTGAATCATAAGAGAGAGGTGGTGGAGTAAAAGAAGATATATAATTCATAGAACTGTACCTGGAAAGGGACCTAAGGGACCATCATATCAGATTCCATTTGACAGATGAGGAAATTCAGACTCAGTTGGGGAGACAGTTATATAATTTTTTTTAGACTCAAACACCAGAACTCAAATATAGAATAGAGGGATCAAAAAATCATAAGCTTAAATATTGAAACTTAAATACAAAGTAAGAAAAGAAAAAATAAAAGCATATCACGTACATGGCAGAACATGAGGTTTATGTAGCAATAAATTTTCATTTAAAAAAGGCTTGAATGATAAATACCACACTTTATACTGAGAGCTGTTCATCTCTTCTTTGCTTCCTTGTAAGTTCTCTTTTGTTCTCTGCTGTGCACTTTTTGCTTAGTTCTTTTATTCCCCTTCTTCCTCCCACCAAAAAAAAAAAGCTACAATCAAGTGTGGATATATTTATATATAGAGATAGATTTATACATACATATGTGCACATATACACATACATATATACACACACACATACACACATACACACACACATATACTTTCTGTAACAAATTCTACTCCTGATCTTTGTTTTTATGTTCATGCATATCTCTTTTTTCCAATCTCTCCTCACACCTCTACTTTACTTCTACCCACTACCTTGTCTTCCTATTACTTAGCCTACCTCTACTCCAAGGATCCTCCCCTATTCTCCCATTCCCATAAATCTAAACACCCTTCTATAACCTCGTTTGACCTATTCCCTTATTTTCCTCTCTAGAGATGCCTCCCTTATTTTCCCAAGAATCCCTCCCTTATCCTTCCATTCCCATTGATCTAAAGATCTTCTATACCTCCCTTTAACCTATTTTCTCACCTTCCCTTCTAGAGATCCTTCCCTTATACTCTCCACCCTCCCTATCCCCTTACCATTTTATTTCTTTCTGAATTTACAAGACTTTTATACTCTTCTAGATCTATATGTATTGTTCCCCCTTAAACCCAATGAAAGTAGGTTACCAGAACTACCAGTCCTCCTCCCCCATCTAATTCCTCTGTGTCAATTCTTTCTCTTGCACCTCATTTGTATATAGTAATTACTCTTTTTAGCGTTCCTAAATGGTTTTTACCTATTAAAGTGATATCCATACTGAAGTCTATCCCAATCTTTCTTACAAACTACCCAATTACTAATGAGTAATGACAAGCATAAATGGTCTGTCATTGAATTCCTTGTAATCAGTCTTTGGTATGTACCTTATGTCAACTTTTTTATTAAGTTCAGTTTTGTTGTTGTTGTTGTTGTTGTTTTTCTTTTGTTTTGTTTTGGGGTTTTTTTTTTGGTAACAAAGGCCTGAAAGTCTGACAGTTGATCAAATGTCCTTTTTTTTTTTCATTCAGGATTATGATTATCTTTGCTGGGTATGATATTTTCAGCTAAAACCCCACTTCTTTTGCTCTGCAATATATAGTATTCCAAGACCTGTGGTCCTTTAGTGTCTCCACTGCTAGGTCTTGTGCAATTCTAATTGTGGCACCATCATATTTAAATTGTTTTTTTCTTATTACTTTTAATATTTTATCCTTGAACTGGGGGTTTCAGAACTTGACTATAATATTCCTATGAATTTTCCTCAGAGGATCTCTTTCAAGTGGTGATCAATGGATGTTTTCTATTTCTACTTTCCCCCTCCCCCTTGTTCTAATGCTTCAGGATAATTTTCTTTAATTATTTCTTGTATCATTGTATCAAGATTCTTTTTTTAAAAGGTTTGATTATACCTTTCAGGTAGTCTTTTTTTTTTTATCATAGCTTTCAGGAAGTCTGATTTTTGATCATAACTTTCAGGTAATCTGATTATTTTTATGTTTTCTTTTCTTGATCTGTTCTCCAGATCAGTTGTTTTTCTTATAATATATTTCACTTTCTCCTCTTTTTTTATTCTTTATATTTTGCTTCATTATTTATTGATCTCTTACAACTTTGCTGACTTCCCCTTGCCCAATTCTAATTTTCCAGGTGTCATTTTCTTCCTTAAGATTCTGGATCTCCTTCTCTAATTGGTTGACTTTCTTTTCATGATCTTCTTGTTTCTCTTGGATTGTTCTTACTTTTTTTTTTAGTTTTTTCCTCAATCTCTCTCATTTGATTTTTAAAGTCTTTTTAAAGTTCTATAAATTCTTTTTGGACAAGTGACCATTTGACATTACTCTTTGGGGTAGAAGAGGGCTTCTTTGCTTCAATATCCTCCTCTGAAGGTGAACCATCATTTTCTCTATTCCCATAATAACTTTCTATGGTTGGATTCTTTCTCCTTTGCCTGTGAATATTTTTTGTAGTAATAGCTTACTTTTTTTTAAATCACCCCTAATCTGGGGGTATAGGTGATGGTGCCTCTGGGCTCAGATACTCAGTTCTCCCTTCTAGTCTGGAACCAAAACCAAACCTTCAGCCTCCTTTAAGTGCCCAAAATTAGAAGCATCCTGCCCCACTGTTTCTGCACTTACTGGGTATGTGCTGGTTCCTTCTCACCCCCACTTCTACCCATACCATAATTTGGTCAGGTATTCCTTGTTAGCATAGGTTCCCATGATCTTCCTGGCTCACACACCCAAATGCCTTCACTCTCCTGAGGGTAAAATTTCCCGTGGCTGGGTGGAGACAGCTTCCCAACCCAACTAACTCCAGGGCTTGCTGCTTGTTGTTTAAGTGGATCCTAGCCTGAAGGTGTTTACTCTTCATGGGGAACAAACTTGTCCTGAGATTTTTCTTCTGATCCTAGGATTGTCCCAGAAAGACCCCTGTTGTGCCCCTTTGCTGATTTATTTTTACCTGTACTTTGTTCCCCCTGAAGTGCTATTTTAGCTCCTTTGTGGGGGAAAATTCTGAAAGCAGGGAATTGTCTGACCTACTCTGCCATCTTTACAGAATCCTCTTATGGCTATGTAACTTGCTGGAGGTAAAAGAAGTAATACATTTCAAAGGCAGAATTTCAACCCAATACCTCTCATAACAGAGTTAATGTTCTTTTCATTATGCCATGCTGTCTCCATTAAAGCACACTAGTCCACATTTTAGATGAAAGCCAATAAATTTCTGGGTTTTCTGATAATAAATGCAACTTAGCTTTCCCTGATAATGGAAGGAATTGCTTTCCCATGATACAAGCATCTTCATAGTCTCCCCCATGGCATCCTGACATTGTAGGATGTGTATGTAGGTTTGTCAAGAAATGACTATATGGGGCAGCTAGGTGGTGCAATGGATAGAGCATTGGCCACGGATTCAGGAGGAACTGAGTTCAAATCTGGCCTCAGACACATGACACTTACTAGCTATGTGACCCTGGGATAGTGACTTAACCCCATTGCGTAACACCCCCCAAAAAAAGTTAAAAAAAAAGGGGGCAGCTAGGTGGTACAGTGGATAGAGCACTGGCCCTGAAGTCAGGAGGACCTGAGTTCAAATCTGGCCTCAGACCAAACATTTGACAAGTACTAGCTGTGTGACCTTGGGCAAGTCACTTAACCCCAATTGCCTCACTAAAAAAAAAACAAAAACAAAAACAAAAACAAAAACAAAAAAACAAAAACAAAAAAAACCTATAACTATGTGATTTCAACATCACAGGTCAACCTACTTTCAATTCAATTCAATTTCTTTCCATAAAGATTAATTGAACAACTACTATATGCTAGAATCAGGGATGGGGAACCAATGGCCTCCAGGCCACAAGTGGCCCTCTAGTTCCTCAAGTTTGGCTCTTTGCCTGAATCCAAACTTCATTGAACAAATCTCCTTCATAAAGTCCTTAATAAAAGGATTTATTCTGTGAAGTTTGGATTCAATCAAAGGGCCACAGTTGAGGACCTAGAGGGCCACATGTGGCCTTGAGGCTGCAGGTTCCTCACCCCTGTACAATGTTCTAGACTCCAAGAAAGATATAACTGATGTGTGTGACAATATGTCTGCCCTCTGGGAGAAACCATATTTACCCTACAGATATTCTTGTGAGAATTCAGCATTCCTATAGAATGTAAAATCATTGAGCCTCCCAAGAAGATAATTTATATCTCCCAAGAATGGGGAATTGAAGATCTAACAGAAGACATTCTAATAGAAGAACATTCAATATTCCAATATAATTCATAAAATTGGTATCCATGTGAAAATGCAAAAGCTGATTTTTGTTGGTGATCTTATAGAGGGGAATCTTTTCAGGGTATATATTAGACTAAATGTCTTCTGTGGTCTTCCCAGCCTGAGAGTCTATATGTCCATTTCTATATATCCATCCAAATTCTGCACAAAGCAATAGCAATAATTACTAATCAGATATGTTGATGATTCCTTTTATGTATAAGTGGATATAGATAGTCACTGAGATTCATTCCACTTCTCAAAATTCTGAAATTCTGGGTTTCCATCCTGAAAAAAAAATTACAACATTTAGATGGTAT
Source organism: Vombatus ursinus (assembly GCF_900497805.2). Taxonomy (NCBI): domain Eukaryota; kingdom Metazoa; phylum Chordata; class Mammalia; order Diprotodontia; family Vombatidae; genus Vombatus; species Vombatus ursinus. The sequence goes on from NW_020955033.1 coordinate 15,298,392, forward strand.
CAACAAATGCCAATGTAGACTATCTACTATGTTCACTAAGGGAAAATGAGTCATTTTTAAATTACAAGGTAATAGTCCTGATATAGTTGAAAACATCTTATAATTTACTCTTATTTCTCCTATTGTCATTCATACATATTTCTAAAGAAAACTTTCAGTATATTCCAGACATGAAAATAAATGCTTTTAAAATTGCAGCATGATACTTAGAATCTCATGAGAACTCCTGAAGCACTAGCCAGTCCATTATGGTGAATAGAAAGACAGGGAAAAATACAAAACATATTTATAGAACACAGACAGTCTCAATTTCTCAGAATCTTCCACCTAAATTGGAAGTTATCTCTTTTTTTTCATCTTTTGGGTTATTTGATTGTAAATTGCTATCATTGTAGCACAGAACTACATATAAGTTTGACAATCAGGTTTTATTTGTATAATTTTTCTTTCTCTAAATAAGACTTGACATTGCTTTACAGTTTATAGAGCAATTCAAAGTAATTTTTTTTATCTTTCCAAAAGATCATGGTAGTTTGAATTTATAATTGTTGAATCATGGTATTGGGAAAGACTTCAGCAGACATTCTATTTTATCAAAGACTATCCCTAAGTACTCTAGAGAAATGAGAATCTACAGTCAAAGCTCCAAGGAAGCAGTGAGTTTCCATGCATTAAACAACGTGTAAGAATTGTGGCCATAGTCTTGACCTGAAAGAAGGCTCTGGGATTGATGTAAATTGTGTTCCTGGAATTACACTCTGGTTTCCATACCCTCCTGGTTGTTGTTGTTGTTGTTGTTGTTGCTGTTCCAATTTGCTACTCTGGCTAATAAGTGTCTTTATGTGTTGTTAATCTTACCTTCTGTTTTCTCCAGCTTAGGCCATTTATTGATTTACAGCTTCCCTTTCCAAAGAACAGTCTCCTGCTCCCATCTCCCACCATCCTCTGAGGTGATATGACATTTATGTTTTTAGAATGACATCAAAGGTGAGTCTAATCTACCCTTCCCTTTTAGAGCTTGCAGTCAGATATTTGCCCCTTGTGGATTTTTTTTTTTTTTTGGCTAGTCAAGGGGGTTAAGTGACTTGCCCAGAGTCACACAGCTAGTAAGTGTTATGTGTCTAAGGCCAGATTTGAACTCAGGTCCTCCTGAATCCAGGGCCAGTGCTCTATATACTGCGCCACTTAGCTGTCCCTCCCTTGTGGATTTTCAAAAGTTGTATATACTAGAGTCAGCTCCAATTGGCTCAGGAGGGGCTATTGTTAAATTTTCAGTGTGAACACTTATACCCTGGAAATTGGTGACTACTACATATATGTAGCTTGATTTTCTATTTTGCTGACCATCTATACTTTAAAAAGTAAATGGAGGAAATGCTAATAATTCAGATAAAATTAAAAATATATTGTGCATCTATTCATTTTTTCCCTGATGAGCCAGGTATTAAACATCTATGAGCATATTCTTGGTCTTAAGCTACAGAGCAGGTACATTTCCTCTAGATTTGTACATAAGAAATAAAACTAATCAATCCTTGTATTTTTCCATGTTGCCTCTGGAACAGTAACAATTGCAATTTCACAAAGAAATCATATAAATTTCTTAACATTTCTACCAAAGCTAATATTGAAAATACATGATGAGTTCCATGCAGAAATTAAGAATTGAGCTATACTGCAACTTACAACACAAAAATGACCTCTCCTTTGCAACATCTCTGACAAGCAGTCAATCAGACTGCACTTACAGATCTTTAAAAAGGTGAAACTCATGTAACCATTCTTGAGAACCATGCCCAAAAGGTTATAAAAATGTGCATACCCTTTGACCCAGCAATACCACTTCTACGTCTGTATTCCAAAGAGATCATAAAAATGGCAAAAGGACCCACGTGTACAAACATATTTATAGCAGCTCTTTCTGTGGTGACAAAGAATTGAAAATTGAGTGGATTGCCCATCAATTGGGGAATGGATGAACAAGTTGTGGCATGTGAATGTAATGGAATACTACTGTGCTATAAGAGATGATGAACAGGTGGGCTTCAGAAAAACCTGGAAAGACTTTTGTGGACTGATGCTGAGGGAAGTGAGCAGAACCAGGAGAACATTATAGAGTAATAGTCACATTGTGCAATGACTAACTTTGGTAGAATTAGCTCTTCTCAGCAATGCAAGTACCTAAGACTTCTCCAAAAGACTCATGATTGAAAATGCTATCCATATCCAGAGAAATGACTATGGAGTCTGAATGCAGATCAAAGCATACTATTTGTTCTTTTTCTTCTTCTATTTTGTTTTGTTTCTTCTTTCTTGTGGTTCCTGTTGGTGGTTCTAATTCTTCTTTATAACATGACTAATGTGAAAATATGTTTAAGGCTATGAACAGGAATGTATATGTAGAACCTATATCAGAATGCATACCATCTTGGGGAGGGAGGAGGAGAGTGAGGGGGAGACAATTTAAGACTTAAAAGCTTGTGGAAGTGAATGTAGAAAACTAAAAATAAATTAATTAATAAAAATAATTAAAAAAATAAAAAAGGGCAACAATATCTATTGAGGCAGTGCTTCCAGGTTTAAACTCCTCCCAATTGTTAGGAAGCTTGTGTTTGTTGTTAATTTATTTCAGTTATATCTGACTCTTTTTGACCCCATTTGGGGCTTTTTTTTTTAAGCAAAGAAACTAGAATGGTTTGCCATTTTTTTCTACATCTCCATTTACAGATGAGAAAACTGAGATAAACAAAGTTAAGTGACTTACCCAAGGTCACATTTCTAGTAAGTGTCTGAGGCTGAATTTGAACTCAAATTGTTCTTGACTTTAAGCCTGGTGTTTTATCCACTGGGTCACCTAGCTTCCCCACTCACCTAGTTTGTGTGTACATCAATTTGAAATTTGCCTTTCTGAAATCTCTAGCTTTCATTCCTAGGTGTGCCCTCTGGAGTAAGGCAGAACAGGTTTAATTCTTCTTTAAGTCAGCTCTTCAAATATGTGAGTAACAGTGTCTTCTCTACTTTAATACCTATTGCATCCTAGCTCCAGAAATATTTTTAGAAATTGGTTGAGTTTTATAATAAAAGCCCAATGTAAAATTATTTTTATCATATATATCTTTAAAGCCTTATGTACAGAATATAGAGCAAAATATTTCTTCCTGTCTTATATGTAGCAATAAATAAGTTTATATGTAAGATATAAACTCTTTGAGGGAAGGAATTATTTCTCTTTTGGAGTAGTGAGGAAGGAAGACTGACACAGTCGAAAGCACTGGTCTGAGTCAGAGGACTTCAATTCAGATTTTACCTCTGATACTTACTGCATGTGTGAGCTATAACAAATTATTCACCTTGGACCCTCAATTTTAGCTTCTGTGAAATGGAAGGGATTGGACTGAATGGTCTCTTCCATCTCATCCTTATCTACCTCTATGTTTTTATAGCCCTATATCCAGAACCTATTGCCTGACACATAGTAGGTTCTTAAATAATATTTTTAAAATGATTTGAATTATATTCTAATGCAGTCTATACCCAATCCGGAAAACTAAAGTTATATACCATCTTCATTATGCAAAATATCTGACTGTTGTCAGCACACCAACATGTTGGAGTTTCATTGAATCTAATGATTACAACTGTTAGTAAATGAAATGATCATTAAATTAAATTATAACTCAGCTTCTCTCATTTCAGAAGAAAAAACTCCATAAGGTGCCATAGTTATTGTAGCCCCTGATCATTACTATTTTATGCCTCTAAGCCAAGTTTATGAGCTGTTTCTGAGAACAATTTCTTGCTTCTTTCCAACTTATCTATAGAAAAATGGTACCATATTTCTGCTATTTCCTTCTTCATTGATTTTTCACCCAAATGATATCCATCATGTTTATTCCCTTAAGTGTCCACATATAGAGACATCTTATTAACTTATAAAGTTGCTTCATCATCTTCTATGGCTACTGATCTTTTAAAATAATGTGTGCCTTTCCAAAGCCATATTGAAATTACAAGTCTTGTCACATTCCATCTCAGTGATACTTGTGAGGTCAAATATACCCCAGATTTTGAAGTTAGGAAGACATATGGCTTTGGAGGGGAAAGATAATGAATTCAGTTTTGGACATGCTAAGTTTGATATGCCTACAAGATGGGAAGTTTGATTTGTCCTATAGGCAGTTGGAGATGTAAGAGATCAAGAGAGATTGGGACTGAATAAGTAGATTTGTGAATCATTAATATAGAAACGATAATTAAAATCTTGGGAACTGATGAGATCTACAGTTGAAACAGTATAAAGAAAGAAGAGAAGAGGGCCTAAGGCAGACACCTCTTGGACCCTTACAATTAGCAGGTGTGACATGGATAAAAATCCAGCAAAGGAGAATGAGGAGGATAATTCATAGGTAGAAGCAGATTGAGGACAGAGTAGGTTCCAGAAAATATATAGAGAAGATAGTATCAAGGAGAAGAGCATGACTATAGGTATCAAAGGATTTGGAGAGGTCAAGAAGATTGAGCATTGAGAAAAGGCCATGAGACTTAGCAGTTAAGAGACCATTGGGAACTTTGGAGATAGCTGTTTCAGTTGAATACTGAGGTCAGAAGCCAGATAGGAGAAAGCTAAAAGGAGAGTTAAAAGAAAGAAATTAGAGGCACCAAATTTAGATGGTCTTCTCAAAAAAGACCCTCATCCAACCCCTCTTTACTCTACTACCTTATCTTTTTTATTTATTTCCTACTTATCCTATACATGGATTGTTTTAGATATATTTGTTTGCATGTTGTGTATCCTATTAGACTGCAAGTTCCTTGAGGGCAAGGCCCATTTTTGCCTCTTTTTGTATCCCAACACTTAATACAGTATCTAGAATACTGTAAGTTTTTAATCAATTTTTATTGATTGATTTAGCCAAGAGAGGGAAGAAAAAGGATTATAGCTAGTGAAGATGGGTCAATTGAGGGTTGTTTTTTTGTGTGTTTCTGAAGATGAAGAAGACATGAGCATGTTTGTAGGCAGTAGAGAAGCTGCCAGTAGATAGGAGAAAATTAAAGCTTAGTGAAACATTGGGAAAAATAAGCTGGGAAATCTCATGGAGAAGATAGGATTGAATAGGATGACTCATTCATATAGAGGAATTTGCCTTCTCAAGGATAAGTGAGACAGAGGAGAAGATAATGAACATACCAATCTGACAGAAAAGCAGTTAATCAATGTTGAATTTATTAAATGATTTCTCTAAGATGAAATTGTGATAAATAATATTTATTTTCTTCTTTTAACAGAGTTATTTTACTGGTAAATAGTGAAATTAGATATTTGACAAAAATCTATTATAATATCCTCTTATATGGTATGATAAAATATAACCTAGATGAAAGTCTAGTTTGGAAGTATTCTGAAGAAGCCGAGTGACCATACCAAAAGTGTAGTGTTTAATTAATAGACACAAATCTGGAGGGAAGTATTTAGTGGAGTGTCCCAAGGTTTTACTCTGTCTTCAGTTCTTTGCTAGTCAATGTCTTTATAAATGTTTTGGATAAAAATATTGATAGCACACAGCATACTTCTGAGGAAAATAGGTAATGCACTGTGTTTTTATATTCTCTCATCCAACATTTATTAAATAAATCTTGTATGCAGCATAAGGGAATTACCAAGATCAAATAACACATTATTACTATCTCCCTAGAGTTTATAGTTTCATTGTACGAGAATCAGGGTCCAAAGGGTTGAAAGTTGAAGAAGTTGAAATGCAGTAGGATACATGCAAAGTTTTGCATATAGTTTAAAAAAATTATCAAATATATTGATTTTGTGGGAGCTGCTACTAGAGAAAAACATTTTTGGCAAAAATAAAATACTAGATGAATTTAGAGAGATAACTATCAATAAAACAATAGAAAGATAAACATTTATAAGTATTTATTATGTGCCAGTCACTGTGCTACAAATATTAATCAAAGGAAGTTCCCCATTGTTATCTGTCAGTGACCGGTGTCCCAGATCCATTTAGGTAATTAACTTAGGTTATCTTTTGTGGAAAGACCAATTTCTCTTATAATTCCCCCCTTCTCACTTGCAACAGGGATTAGTCTTCCCTAAAAACATAAAAATCATCCTCCCACTTGATTGGCCCCTATCTTACTTGACAGAACTCACCAGTCACCTAAGGGTATAAAACAGCCACCTCCATGGAGCCATGCCCTTTGTATCATTTTGGCATATCTTTGCTCTATTAGGGCAAAAACAAATACCTTTAACTATTTGATGACTTATGAGTGCCTCTTTTTTCTCCCCCAAATCCAATCTGGGCTGACAGGGCACTGGCATTAGGCCTGTTCCTAATACCTTTAACAAAAGGGTATTTACTTAGGGTATAAGTTCCTTGAGTAACGGGGAACATCTTTTGCCCCTTTGCTCCTAGATGGAAAGTCATATGAGCTACTGCTCTGAGATTCATGACAATTGTTCCAACTCCTCAGGACCTCAAAACTGGACGGATTAATTATAAACCCCAACATAGACTCCACCCTTAGGATTCTTGATTGCTTGTTCTCCCAACATTTCACAGTTCAACTGTTCATAGCTTTCAATTTACTTCACCTAAAATAAGAATAAATGCTGAGGCAAAGACTCAAGAGCCCTATTCAAGAGCTTCTGGTGTTATCCTTAGATGGATAACTTCCATCTTAGATGAGGACATCTCAAGTCTTCTCCCCTTACAGAATTATCTCTCTTCCTTCACTGATATGTGACCAGGCAATAAGAAGTCAGTCAAACAGAAAGGAAAATGTCAAGTTAGCTAGAAACTTTTGAATAGAATTCCTTTTCAGACCAAACCGGAAACTAAAGAGAATACATTTGCCCATAGGGTTAGAAGCCCAGAACCACTTGCAGAAACTCTCCACTTTTTTGCCAATTGTACATAAGAAATGCATCACTACAGCAGTCTATTGGCTAGTCTCTAATTACAACTTTATGAGGTTTAATATGCAACTTTAATCTTTTCCACAAGTAACAAATTTTCTGTTTCTTGATAAGAAACGTTGTTTGCTTTATAACAACAGAGATTTTGTTTGTTTTTCAGATCAGCGTTCCTGAGAATTCCTACGATAAAATTGTACAGACTGATCTTCTAGCTTGAATTCTAAGAGAAAATTATTTTAAGAGTTGTTTATAGCTTAGAAATTGGCAGCAAATACAAATTAAACACTTTATTTTTGACTCCATATTAATTATTAAAGACCCTCTAAATCTCTATGGTAATGGCATACTACATAGGCCTATCCTATTCCCAAATGTCTTCATTAAGATTAATGCTCTTAGATCAGATTACACCTACTTGAATTAAAAATTAAAAATTAAAAAAACTGACCGATTGGAATTTGTTGACTTTCCAAAACAAAAGCAATTTACCTACTTGATGATTAAACATAAATACATACTAATTCACACCTCAGATCAAATCTCTTTATTTAGAAGGCAGTAACATTTAGTGGCTGAACTTTACCATGGAAATTGCAGAGGAGAGTAATTATAGTTACATGGAAAAAGCTTCAATTTAAAGCCACAGAGGGAAGTAATTAAGGGTAATAATAGCCTTGGCCTCTAAACAAAGATGTTTAGTATAGATTCTCTATCTTATTTTAATGGAAGAGGTTAAAAAGAAAATGGCAATGAATATGGTTTATAGGTTAGAATAAGGGAAATCCCTGTATTAATAAAACATTTCATTCCAGATTCATATGACTCACAGTTATACAGGGTAACAAAAGTGTTACATTTTTCCAAGTAAGCTAAGATTTAATATTCAGTTTTAAATATATGCTGAATTCTATCTTTGCTTTGATCTTAACATTCATTGATCAAAAACCTTCATCAAATTCCCTACTAACTATCCTGGTATATAAACTGCTCTACAGCCCTATCCTCATTTACTTTAGGAGCTGTAACATAACCTACTAGTGCCATCTTCAAAATCTAAGTTCTACCCACACTGGACTTCTTACTTTTTATTTGATAAATATTTCATATTTCAATTTCTACATTTCTGTTTATTGTATTCCCTAGGTTTGGAATATCTTAGTCACAATTCTAGCTCTCAAAATCCCACTCATCCTTTAATGATCATATCATATGCCATTTGACTATGAAACTTCCTGGTGATTCTAATCAAAAGCAATATTTCCCACCTTTCAACTTGCACAAAGTTATATGAATCTCTCTTTGGACAATTAGTATTGTTTACCTTGTTTCAATGATATTTACTTACATCTTACCCTATTTACTGGACTATGAATACCCTGAGAGCAGAAGCAATAGTGGAATCGGCTTTGAATATTCGATAGTACCTAGCGTAGTGCCTTGAATGCAGCAGATGCACAAATGTTTGATGAATGAACGGAAGATCAAATCTATAAATATATAGATGTTTGGATTATATACTGTGTGTTATATATAAAACATGATTTCCTAAATCAGTAACAAGATATTTTTTGGCTTTACTGTAAAGTGAAGATTAAAAGAAGTCTTATTTCTTCCTCAAGGAAGAACAATACAATGTGGACACCTAGCTGTTAGACATGTTCATTATTTTCTATGTATACTTTGAATGGATTATTTTCCTTTGAAAGTCAATTATATTGCTGTTTTTAATAAAAAAAAATTTTCCCTTTCCTCTATTTTGAAATGTATGATGAGTAGCAATGAAGCAGAAATATTTACTTTTTTGATAGGATTATCAGTATAATAAAGATGTGACACACATTTTGCATCATAGGAATATCATAGACATTATATTTTATAATTCTTGAACTGTATTTGACAAATTTGCTAATGGTAAACTTATGGAGAAAATGGAAAAAATATGAGACAGATTATTTAAATGTTAGGTGAATTCCCAGCTTTTTAAAAAATCTATTCAAAGAATATTGCATAATAGATTTAATATCAACCAAACTAAAGACACCTATTGGAGAGACACAAAAGTTTCTTCTCCCCCTCTTCTTCTTCTTCTTCTTCTTTTTGAGGCAATCAGGGTTAAGTGATTTGTCCATGTTCACACAGCTAGTAAGTGTCTGAGGCCAGGTTTGAACTTGGTTCCACCTGTAGCCAGGGCAAGTACTCTTATCCACTGTGCCTCCTACCTGCCCCTTCTTCCCCTCTTTAAGTCAACATTTTTATAAACAATTTTAGAAATATATATTAGGCTTGCTAATAAATTATGTAAATATGAGAAGAAGTAATATATTAAATTTTGAAGTCAATGTACTAGATATCAATAACCTAGAAGAAATAAGCCAATAGGTCAAAACCAATTTGATTAACAGGCTAAAACAGTAAATGCAATTTTGTAAAATAAATGCTAATTCTTACATTGAGAGGAAAAAAAATAGTTTCACAATTACAAGATAAGAAGAATTGCTAGGACAGGAATTTGTGTTGAAAATAAATGAGGATTTTGGTTACCTAGAAGCTCAATACCTAAAATTGTGATATGAATGCTAAAAAAGCTAAACAAACTATTAGGATGTGTATCAATTCAGGAACTCACATAATACACAAATAATAATATAATTTAGTGTCCAGAAACAGAAGTCAATAATCCTTTGTAATTTGTACTGTTTAGAAAATCTGAAGTATTTTATTCTAGTTATTACATTTTAAGAGGGACATTGAAAAGCCATAATTATTAAAGAGGGCAGTCAGGATGGTGATGAACCATGTCAAATAAGGAACAGGTAAGGGAATGAAATGATGTTTAGGCTGGAAAAAAGAAGATTCTGGGGAACTGTCTTCAAATATGTATAGGCCTGCCTTCTAAGGAATAGACTTGTTCTATCTTGCACCAGAAAGCAGAACTGGGACACACTGGTTAAATTTGAAGGGAAGCGCATTTTGACTAGTTATATAAAGAAGAGTTTCCCACTAATTAGGATTATAATAGATTAGGCAGTCTGATAAAGTAGTGAGTTCTTGCTTTCTGGGAGTATTTAGAAAAGACTGGATAACCACCTGTCACAGATTTTGTAATCATTTTCCCTGAATGTGAAGAGGTTGGAATAGATGTTCTCTAAGAACCTTTCCAACCCTAAAATTCTATGAGATTTTGAACGTCCATGTTACCTGATTGCAACGGTCAAAACAAATCTTTTTTTTCCTATTTTTTTCTATTAAACATTTATTTATTTTTAGTTTTCAACATTCACTGCCACAAGATTTTGAGTTCTAAATTTTCTCTCCATCTTACCCCTCTCCCCACCCCAAGATGGTGTGCATTCTGGGTACCCTTTCCCCTAATCTGCCCTCCTTTCTATCACACCACCTTCTCTTATCCCCTGCCCCTTCAATTTTTCTGTAGGGCAGGATAGATTTCTATATGACATTGCCTGTATATCTTATTTCCCAGTTGCATGTGAAAAAAATTTTTAACATTTGTTTTTTTAACAAAACAAATTGTAAATGCTTTCCCTTATTCAGAAGCAAATTGATTTCTTGAAGTCAAAAATTGTTTGTTTGTTAAGAATGCTACATGGCATTGATAGGGTTAATGAATGATGAAAAGCATCTTCATTTTACAGGAAACAATTTGTTTGATCCCATCCATACTGAATTACTCAAGGCATTCAATCCACAAAAAAGTCTTATATATTTGTTCCAGTTACTTTATAGACCAAGTTTAAAAAAATGCAACTTATTGATATCTTATGCAAATATATAAATAATATAATTAAGCATTTTATTGCACTAAATTCTGTTGTAATTACTTTATATGGTGATACAAAGTTTCCTCAACTCGACTGTAGGCCTTTACTTGGAACACCTAGCAAATAGCAAGAGTTCATTGACTCAATCACAGAATAAGAACTCTCACTGAATTATTCATCTTATAATTAATATAAACACACTTTTTCAAAATAATTATAATGTAAAATTCCTTTGTGAAAAAGCCTTTCAAAGTTTTTTTTTTCAGTTTTCAGAATCAATGAGAATGACCTGCAAAAAAATAAGCCTGTGAAAAAAATAAGAAAATCCTGTCATATTAAATTTACAGGACAGAAAACAAGGCAAATCATCTCAATCCATAAGTGCACTGTGATATACATTTTTAATGGTATCACTTTCTTTTTCTGCTGTATTTTATTTAATACTAGTTTTATAGAAAAAGATGTTATCTACTTATTTGTTTTATAAGATTTATGCATTCACACACATATATAATAAAAGTATTTCATTATAATTAACAAGTACAGTAATATACCAATGCTAATCACTTCACCCATGATCAAAATGTAATTTCATGCCATCAATACAAAAATATTCAAACTTCAAAATTTATCCTTTATACTTTATTCATTATTGCACCCCTTTAATAATGCTCATCTATGTATACAGACACTTTTCTACTGATGAAGAAAAATAAATTATTTCTCTGATGCCCTTTGTGACTCAACAAGCATTCAAAAGGTCATTAGTTAACTATAAACACTAAAAATTATTGTTTCAGTTAACTTTTTAGTTGAGTTTTTGAGATTTTCCGAGTATATAATCATATCATCTGCAAAAAGAGATAGTTTTATTACCTCATTCTTTATTCTGATTCCTTTAATTTCTTTTTCTTCTCTTCTTCCTATTTCTCGGATTTCCAATACAATATTGAATAACGGTGACAGTGGTACCGTTTCATACCTTATGTTACTGGGAAAGCTTCCAGCTTATCCCAATTAAATTAATGCTTGCTGGTGCTTTTAGATAATTATTTTTTGTCAATTAAAGGAAAAATTCATTTGTACCTATACTTTCAAGTGTTTTTAATAGAAATGAGCATTGTACTTTCATCAAGCACTTTTTTGCATCTGTTAATATAATCTTATGTTTTTTAACTTTATTATTGATATAATCAATTATGTTAATGATTTCCCTATGTTAAACCTTCCCTTAATTCCTGGCATAAATCCCAATTGGTCGTAATGTATAATCTTCATAATATCTTATTGTAATTTTAGCTAATATTGTACTTAGGATTTGTGCCTCCATATTCATTAATGAAATTAGTCTATAATTTTCTTTCTCTGTTTTTACTCTCTCTGGTTTAGATATCTGTATCATATTTTTTTTTCATAAAAGGAGTTTGGAAGGATCCCTTCTTTGCCTATTATTCCAAGTAATTTATTTAATATTGGAATTAGTAGATCTTCAAATATTTGTTAGCCTATCACTTATAAATCTGTCTGGTCCTGGTGCTTTTTTCTTAGGAAGCTCATTTATGGTCTGTTCAATTTCTTTTTCTAAAACAGGTCTATTTAGATATTCTATTTCCTCTTCTGCTAATCTCGGCAATTTTTATTTTGGGGAATATTCTTCCATTTCACTTAAATTGTTAAATATATTGGCATGTAAGTGGGCAAAATAATTCTTTATAATTGCTTTAAATTCATATCTGTAAGTGGTAGATTCACCTTTTTCATTTTTAATACTAGTGATTTGGTTTTCTTCTATTTTAAATCACATTAACCAATGATTAATCTATCTTATTGTTTTTTCACAAAAGCAACTCTTAGGTTTATTAATTTAATGATATAATGCTCAATTTAATTAATCTCAGCTTTAATTTTTAAGATTTCAAATTTAGTGTTTAATTGGGGATTTTTACTTTGTTTTTTCTCTAGTTTTTTTTTAATTGAATACTCTATTGATTGGTCTGCTCTTTCTGTATTTTATTGATATAAGAATGTAGATATATACATTTTTCTTTGATCATTGCTTTTTTTTGTATCCCATAAGTTTTGATATGTTATCTTATTATTGTCATTATATTTTAAATAAACTTTATTCATTTTTCTTTTCAAACTATGACTCCTAGCATAGGAGTCTTCTGCTCTGTTATCTAATGACACAGATTTTGTTAAGGATTCAAGATAAGGAAAATGTTTACACTCTCACTTTATTGTTTACTGTTATTTATTTTTATCTCACAATCTAACAAAGGGCAAATAATTTCTCTTAGCCAACCGATACGTCTAAGATTTCAAGTTTTCTTCCACCAATCATACTATCTCCAACAAATTCTATGCCATGCATAATTTTGTTCCCTACAAGCTTATGCTATTTTTTTGTATCATTCAATAGGGAAAAAAAAAACAACAAGTTTTTAACCTTTAATTTCTGTACCATAGTGCTCACTCTTGTCTTGTTTTGAAGTGACTTTCATTGTTACCAGGCAGATAGACTTTATTGGTTAGACTAAGGTATTTTATCCCTAGCTTTCTAATCTATGTGGAGGAATGATAAAGTTATTTTAAGTCAGACAAGTCAAGGTAGACACTAACGAGGTAGGTTGCACATAGAGGGCAAAAAGAAATAGCTAAGACTGAATCTACTCATACAATAAACAACTAGCTAGGATCACAAAATAAATGTGTGTCTTAAAAATATTCAGTTTCTGGATTGAGGGTAAATGAAACAACACAGTCTATAATTGGTTTATAATCAATTACACATCTTAAACAACACTTAATGAGACAACTTAACACAAGGCTTTTAGCATAGATCAGCAAATGTCATATACCTTGTCCCAGAAATATGCAGATCTTAACCACATTGACACATTTTTTCCTAATCTCTCCTCTCCTCTTTCTTTTCAGAAAGAATACATTAAAATGTACTTGTGTAAGTTTTAATCAGTCTACTATGAGATTCTCTAAATGACTCCCCATTATTTTCATATGTTATTTCTAACTTTTTCTACATTCCTTCCTCATACACCAAATCCTCTCCCATTCCTGGACATAATTATAATTCCATTCAATTTTAAAAATAAAATTAATAAGAAAATAATTTTCCTTCTATTTTTCCCCAAGAGGACAATCGACATCAGAGTTAGAATCATTTTGCTTGGCCTCCAGGGGCAGATTTATCACCTATGGGTACAAGTTACAGGAATATAATCAAAATTAATATTAGAAAAATTATAACAATTAAAGCTGTCCCAAAATGGAATATCTCAGCCCTAGGAATATTGACTATACTGTAACTGGGGCTAGATTACTAGTAAATGTATCCAGGATTCATGTCTTGGGTTCTAGGTTTTCCAACTGACCTGTGAGATTTCATTCTATTCTGGAATTATATTGTTCTCCAAATCTTTGAATCAAAACAAAAATTAATCCAAGAAAATCCAACAACAAGAAACATATTTTTCATATTTTAAATAGAAAAGAGGGAATAAAATAAATTGCTATTTCATAAAGTTTTAAACACATTGCAAATGCCTGTGTAGAACAAGAAAGCACATGGATTTATTCTGATTTTTTTTTATCTATGCCTGCCCAGTAAATAAAGCAAGCCATTACCTCTTAAGAGATGACAGACAGCCTGGCAGATGCACCCATTTTTAGCTTTAATGATTTTAAAAGACATCTCAGTATCACAGCAGAAAGGATCAATCAAAAATTGTTTTGAAAGAAAATTCAATTACTTTTGAGGATTAAAATTTTAATCATGAGGATTCAATTAACAGTTAATGTTTAGATCCACTGTCCAGATTTTTATGCAAATATGTCCATTCTCATACAGCTATTAAAGATAAAGAAAATTTATAGCTAAGTGGGGGAAAAATCTCAGCTCCCTGAGTCTGAAATGCTTTGCTTTGAGGAATATTTTAGCTTTTTTATACACTAATTGTGAAAAAAACTTTCACTCATGCCTGATTTATTCAAATACTGCGTGACTATAACAACAGCACATTTATATAATGAATTAAATTGAAAATTTTCCATGACAACCCTGTGATATTCTATTTATTAACATCCCATTTTAAAGATTAGGACACAGATTCAGAGATTTTTAGTGATTTGCCCAGGGTGACTTATAAGGAACTCTTTGCTAGCCCTAGGTGCAAAACCTGACATGTTTTTGCAGTTCTATTGCCCATACATAGTTCTTTTAAAATCCTGGGGCAAAGAGGAGCTCTTGTGGTTGCCCACAAAGGAGTAGGAGCCCTGGTCTCAGTTTGAGGGCAGAAAAAAGCACTAGCATTTGTGACTGAAGGAGAATTGGGGATGTGCTCACAGTTAAAGGTCCAAGAGGAGCACTAGTACTTGTGGCTGCAGGCCCTTGCTGGGTAAAGACCAGAGAACAGATGAGGAGAGGAGTGACCACACCCCTCCTCAAATCACACTGCCTTAAAAGCACTGGAAAAGGTACCATAGGCAATAAAGTAATATCAAAAGTCTTTATAGAAATTTCTCTAATAAAGGCCTCATTTCTCAAATACAGAGGGAAAGAAGCCAAATTTACATTAAAAAGCCATTCTTTGATTGATATATGGTCAAAGGACATGAACAGAAAGTTTTCAGAAGAAGAATTAAAAACTGTCTATAGTCATATTAAAAAAATCTTCTAAATCACTGTTGATTAGAGAAATGAAAATTAAACAACTTTGAGGTACCACTTTATACCTATCAGAAATGACAATGCCAGTGGGGATGTAGGAAAACATATACAATAATGAAATATTGGTAGAGTTATGGATTGATCCAACCATTCTGGAGAACAATTTGGAATTTTACCCAAAGGGCTATAAAACTGTGCATACTCTTCGACCCAGCAATACCATTACTAGGTCTGTATCCTAAAGGTATCAAAGAACAAAGAAAAGGACCTATACATACAAAAATATTTATGGCAGCTCTTTTTTGGGGTGGCAAAGAATTGGAAATTGAGGAGATGCCCATTATTTGGGGAATGGCTGAATAAATTGTGGTATAAGATTGTGATGGAATACTATTGTGCTATAAGAAATAATGAGGGAGAAAAACACAGGAAGACCTATATGAGTAGAACCAGGTGATCATTGTACATAGTAACAGCAATATTGTAACGATGAATAACTATGAGACAGCTACTCTGAACAAGACATTGATCCAAGGGCTCATCATGAAAAATGTTATCCACCTCCAGAGAGAGTACTAATGAACACTGAGTGTAAATTGATATATAATTTGTTTCAGTTTATTTTTCTTGTTTTTTTTGTGACATAGCTAGTAATATGATTTGCATGATTTGACATGTATAGCTAATAACTGACTGCTTTCTCAGTGGGTGGGGGAAGTGGAAGTGGGAGAATTTGGAGTTCAAAACTTAAAAAAAGAACATTAAAATAAATAATAAAAATTTAATGTTATTTTACTTTTAAAAGAGTGACTAATAATAGCACATTTATAGAGTGAATCACATTTGGCAAAGTTCTTTAAATATACCATCTCTTTTAATTTCTACAACTTTGTGATGTTCTAGTTATTATCTTCCCATTTTACAGATGAGGAAATGGGTTTATAGATTTTCAGTGACTTGCACAGAGTTTCACAGCTGGTAATTGTTAAAGATGGGATTTGAACGCATCGTTTCCTGACTCCAAGCCTTTCACTCTTTCTTTTGCTTTAACACTGCCTCAACGTGAGACAAGTAAAAATATACTGAAAAATAGGAAGCTAAGCAATGGTTCAGAGAAGACAATATGTTAATACATAAAATTTGACAGTTTTTTTATGTGTAGATTTTCATTTCACCTATTTTCTAAACTACGTTTTTGCTCTAAATGTTATCTCTAGTGGGAGCTAGTACTAAGACACATGACCATATCTTGTAAAAGCTCATTTCTTGAAGTGTCCAACAGGAGAGCAATGCAGAATTCTTGTTTCACCCCCTCCTGCTTCTGAGGGTCTGCATCACAATGCTACCAGATTTCTACTGACTGTACCCAACCGTGGTGCTATCTTAGATGTATCCTACCCTCCTGACTATCACTCTTTAGTCCACACTTCAAATATATTCTCTCTATCCTTGTACTACAACAAAGGACAATATAGAAACTGAAAAAAAAACCCCTCATCTGTCTCTTTTCTTGAGTCTTGATTTGTTTTGTACTCAGCCTGCTTGTTCTATTCTCTTCTCTCACCATCAGAGAAGTGTTTTAATACATATTATCTAAAAATATTTTATTAATGAGGGAATAATATTTTGCTAATAATTTTGCTAATTAAATTAATTTATTATACCAACTAATTTATTCTTATTTTTTTCAGCTGCTTTAACACCAGGTGCTCTCCTCACCTTCCACTAAAACAAAAAATGTGTTTGTGGGATTTTTAATTTTTAAAAATCAAATAACAATTCCTTCATCTCATATTTTATGATCTTATCTATTTTAAGCCATATGAAAATAAATATTTCATTTTTTAGTTCTTCCTGAAAGTTTTTTTTTTACTTTTTTTTTACTTTCAGTTGCTTTATGTGTCAAATATTATTATGACTTCTGGACTCTTGGAAAAGGGTGATTTGCATTTTTCAATTGATTTTAGGTTCAGTTTTACAGGTTAATTTATTTTGTGGGGGCAGCTAGGTGGCACACTAGATAGAGCTCCAGTTCTGGAGGCAGGAGGACCTGAGTTCAAATCCAGCCTCAGATGCTTGACACTTACTATCTGTGTGACCCTGGGCAAGTCACTTAACCCTGATTGCCTCACCAAAAAAAAAAAAATATTTTGTGGCATCAACAGATCTCCATTGTTACCCTAACTTTTCTTTTGATTTATTGTAAACATGAAATTATTCATTTTTCCTATTAGCTGTTCTTAGAATTTGAAAGCTTTCCCCCTTGTTGTCTGCAAATTTGTTACTTGATGTGCCCCTGTTATTTGACGAATGTCTCTTGTTTATTTAAAAATGATAATTTTAAAATTCTTCCTAATGATTTTCTGTGACTTTTTTTCATGCTATACTTGGCTGTAAGCTTCTTCTATCTCATGGATTTTTTGCTATGGTTTATTGCAGCATAGCATCTTTGTTTAGATTTTACAATATATATTTTTACTTTTTAAATAATTAAGCATTATTTTCTTCTCACCTTCTTTGACCCACAGAAAGAATGAAGGATGCGAAAGAAAAAAGCCTTTTATATAAGCATACTTAAGCAAAACAAATCCTCACAGTGGCCACATACAAAAATAGTTCTCATTCTTTACATTAGTCCATTATCTCTCAGTCATGATGTGAGCAACATTCTTCACCATCAATCACCTGGAATCATATTTGATTATTTCACTTATCAGAGCTCTTAAGTCTTTCAGAATTGGATGTTTTTGTGACATTAAAAATATGGTACAAAATAATTTTTCTGTATCTGTTAAGTTCACATTGTGTCAGTGCACACAAATCTTCTGGGATCTCTGAAATAATCTCTTCATTTCTTTCAACACAATATTGTTCCATTTTATTAATATAGTTTGCTCAGCTATTCTAAAATTGATGGTCACTTCCTTAGTTTCCAGCTCTTCTCTACTACAAAAAAATGAGTTGCTACACTTTTGTCCATAAAGGTTTTCCCCCTTTCTTTGTTCTTTTCAGGGTATAGAATATAAGAAATTAAAAATGTTTTGTACAAACAAATCCAATACATCTATGGTTAGAAGGGAAACAACTAACTGGAGGGAAAATTTTATAGCAAGTTTCTTGGATAAAACTTTCATTTCTAAGATATAAAAGGAACTAATTTTAATTTATAAGAATAAGTCCCATTCCCCTTTTCACAAATGGTATAAGTGTATGTATTAGCAGTCTTGAATATTATACATAGCTTTGTTTAAAAGAATGCTCTTAGTTACTAATGATTAGAGAAATGTAAATTGTATGAACTCTGAGGTTATACTTTACACTTATAAAATTGGTAAAGCTGATTAAAGAAAGAAAATTACTAATGCTGGGGGTGCTGTGAAAAAACAGAGACATTGATGCCCTATTGTCAGAACTATGGGTTGTTCTAGTCATTCTGGAAAACAATTTATTTACAAAATTTTTGCATGCCTTTTGACTCCTTATTTGCTTTTTCATTATGTTTTACCATGCAATTCCTAAACTATTCCTTAATTATATCATTTTTTCTTATCCTCAACTTCAGCATTTTTTGTATAGAGCTTTTCCATATTTTTTTCAAATTTTCTTTATGGCGTATGGTTTAATTATATTTATTTTATTATTTCTTTAAGAAAATCTTATTAAACAGCCAACATCAGCTTTTCACTAAACTAAGAAGAAAAAAGATTGTATGTCACTGTAATTTTTATGTACAATTATAAAAGTATATGTTTACTTTAAATTATAAAGTGACAACCACCCTGATTTTTTATGCCTCCTTTTGATATATAGTTTTCTTTTCTGCTTAATTTTAGCTTTGAGGTCATTTTCTTAAATAATTTACTCCTGTAGAGTATATTTGTCTTTTGTTCTCAATTCTTTAATTTCTAGTTAGACTTCCAGATTTCTCCACAAGAGCTCTATTTTCTATATTCATTTCTTTAATAGAAAAGAAATAAGAACTAGACCAGTCATTTCACTGATTTAATGAACTAGTAACACACCTACTCTTCAAATTCCAGTCTAAAAGAGTTGAATAGAAATCTATATTAAGTGATCTGTCCAGGGTAATGCAGCCACTATGTGTCAGAGACAAGAATAGAATCTGGGTCTTCTTGGCTTTGAGGGAAACCCTTAATCAACTATGCTCCTCCATCTCCTATTATTTCTTTTGTTCTTTCATTAATTCTTTTTTTTCTTTTTTTGCGTTTCTGAACCATTATGAAGTTTCTTTTGATTGCTGCAATTATTTTGCTAAGGGTTTTGCAGGACATTTATACTATCTTAACTGTTGTTAAAAATGTTGTTAAATGTTGTTATAAATTTATACTATCTTAATGTTGACTCAATACTCAGATTTGAATAACTTTTACTGTGCTTAGCACAGTGCTTGTTATATAGTAGGAGCTTAACAAATATTTATTGAATGACTAAGATGACTTTTTAAATTTTTTTTCAAGGGCTTGTTCATTTTTTTTCTCGACATTTTTTGACTCTTGGATTCTATCTCTGTTGATTCTTCATTGGAGGAAATATATCTACAACAAATCTTTTCCCTTTAGAATTTCTGGAGCTGTTGTCCTCCTCTAACAATCCTTGCTTCTTTGTTTCTATTCTCTCAGGGTATGAAGGCTGCCTGAGATGAGAATGCCTAGTAGCTACATTCCTTTAGGCAGATTTTATTGGGCCACTGTAGTAGGGAGTTTTCTCCACCTTTACCAGTTGGACTCATTCAGGTTCCACTATTCTCTCTGCAATTGACTTTTTTCAACTCATAGCTTAGACCCAGAGAGTTGATTTTTAAAGGCACTAATAAAAGTGGTACTCAGAGAAGCCTTTGAACTTGCAGGTCTTAGCCACCAATCTCTAAATATTTCTTTTGGATGTCTATTGTCTCCTATACTATATTAAATAATTTTAAACAATACTTGATTTATTGATTTCTCTCTCCTATACTTTCTTGTCCTTCAATTTCCATGCTCCTCCCCAATGACTTTTCCTTCTTCTCAACAATTAGTAATGGTATGATTCATGGAGTTCAAGTTCTTCTGAGGTGAGCTTTGCCTGGGACATTGCCAGAGGTCTTTAATTCCAAAAGTGGGGTGTGAAAGTCTAAAGTGTAGCTGAGGTGGCTGTTTCATGAGAAAGAAACCACCTTGAAAGGAGAAGGAACTCCCCCCAACCCTTCTCTTAGATGCTAATCATCTTTAACACAACTCCTAATCAAAGGGACACATATGAAGACCAAGCAACAGCCCCTGGTCAAGCATATCCTTTAACAAGGGTTCAGAGCATATCAACTGCTAGAAGTGATCACAGATCATTTGGAAGTCTATGAGAAGGGCTCTAGTCTATTTATATTTAAGGGCTCTCTTGACTAGAGTACTTGCACCAGTTTTATATATATTTTTTTAATTCAGTATAAAAGTCTTAATTAATTATAAAAAGATGGAATCTACTCTGTTCTCTTAGTTATCTTACTCAATCTTATCTAGAAAATGAAAAGTAAAGTCTTGAGTAGCTTCCTTTAAACTGTAAAATCAGGAGGAACAATGTCTTATCTAAACTTGGCCCTTTCCTGTGAAGTAGTGGTATTAGCAGCAGAATTATTATAAAATCTTAAGATTTTCAAAGCACTTTACAAATACTTTTACACAATGATTTGCATAAAATATGTTTAATGAATATCAAACTTTTTATTTTTTCTCACTTTTGGTTTGGGGATTTTTTTGGGAAAAAAAAGTTTCAAGATACCTGGTCAGAATCTCTACAATTGACATCTAAGATCCTTGTTCCTAGTATTCTGTTATATCCACTACCATATTTTTTCCCAACATACCCAACAACAAGCATTTTAATGACTATCCACAGAATATATAATAATATCTTGGTAGCATCTATTAAAGAATAGTGTCACTGTTTGCCCTCAAGCACTGAAAAAATAGAAATGGAAACAAGAATAATTTACTCTAAAAATGCTGGATATCAATGAAGTAGTTACAAAATTTAACTGAAAGACTTACATCTATGATGTATTGTTCTGAGAGGCCTGAAGCAGGAGGGAGGAAACTCAAAGAAGCTTCTGCAAGGAAAAATTTAGAGATTATTTGAAGCAATAGCGAAATATGGTTTAAGCAATTGGAAATGAAGGTTGATTCATGGATTTGAGAATGAATGGGGTACACCTTTAATAAATAGATTAGCCAGACTGAGAGCCATAAAACTCAATGTAAATTATTATATTATTTATATTATATTATTAAATTATTATAATATAATCTGACAAAATGTCCGATTTTGTTCTTACTTACAATTTTAATTGTTTTATTTATTTTATTCACTTGAGGTGTTCATTAATAAATTAAATATTTTATATTTAATTCATAAAATATGAATTATAAATATAATATAATGAATATAACATAGATATAAAATAAATTAAATATTTTAATAAATATAATATGTATTACATACTACATGGAGTATTTTCTACCTTTACTCAAATGATTGAATCATAGCTACTATACTTCCTTTGATATTCAAGGTTTATAATTCCATAACATAATCAGTGTTGGTTCTTTCTCCCTTGATACACATACTAATAATCTAGCAAGAAGCTTTATGACTTGCAGTGCAGAGCCCTTGGGCAACTAGCCTTTGTGATTAGCTAGACTAGTTCTCAGACAGAAGGTAAAGTATCTATTAGTAGATCCATCCTTGAAGATTTTACAGGTTAGATAGAATTCCCAGAATTTTGGTTTCCATTAGCCTTAGAAAATGTCATATATATATATTTTTACTATGCCATGAAAATCATGGCGGTTGCTTTTTGAGTGGGAAAACATTACATACTCTTAAATTTGTCTTCTAGGAATCTACTTTCTATTGATTCATGCAATCAATAAAATTATTCTGAGCTATTGGGCTGCCTATAGTGTATTGGTTTAATATTCAAGAAAGTTTTGTTATAAGATTTGATAAGTTCAATAATATTTTGATGGTCAGTCAATCAATATATATTTTTGAGCCACTGTGCTAAGAGTGAGAGTTATACATAAAAATAATAATCTTTATTTTCAAGGAACTTAGATCTTAATGCCAAAAGCAACAAATACATTGGTATACTTATATATAAGTATACATATATGTATGCTTATAAAAACAGTGTGTGTCAACATTCATTTTCATTGGTTTTGCTTTAACACAACACCACCATAGAGTTAAGATTATCCATTTTTATGTATTATCTTGCTCAGGAAAAATATGAGTAAATCATTTTCCCCTCTATGATGATATTTCATGGTCTATGCACCCTTCATGTTTCAAAGCAAAGTGATATATTTTGTTAATAGACATGAACATTTCATCATAATACACATTTATACTGACCTTGTTCTGTCCAGAGATAACTTGTCAAATTTTCAGAGACAACGGTGATTTTCTTTTTTTGTTTTTTGTTTTGTTTTTGTTTTGTTTTTGCAAAGCAATTAGGGTTAAGTGACTTGCCCAGGGTCACACAGCTAGTAAGTGTCAAGTGTCTGGTTTGAGACCCGATTTGAACTCAGGTCCTCCTGACTCCAGGGCCAATGCTGTATCCACTGCACCACCTACCTGCCCCCATGGTGATTTTATTTTTCAAATGTAGTATGCCTTTCTTCTTCAAGACTACCATTTTAAAGCAAGCATCATATGCAATTTTTACACACTAGGAGTTTTCCCAGTAATGAAGAAGTAAAGACAAAATGCTCCTTTTCCTCACTTCTATTTAATATACTTCTTATAGAGTTAACAATAGCAGTAAGAAAAGAAAAAATAATAAACATATTAATATGAGCTAAATGAGATTAGAAACTGTTCATACTTGCTGATAACATTACTTAGAAATTGACATTTTTTTTAAATCCTAAGGAAATTAAAAAAAAAACTCATTGAGATGACAGGTTTAGGTGAGGTTGCAGGCCGTAAAACAAGCCCACAGAAATTAGAAGCATTTTTCCATAATAACAAAAAAAACAAGAGGCAAAAATAGAAATGGAAATCCCATTCAAATTAACTATAAAATGAATAAAATATTTAGGATACAATCTACCAAAGTGCACTGAGTACTTGTAAAGGTTCAATTACAAAGCAGTACTTAAATAAATAAAGGAAAAATTATTAGTTAGATGAATATTCAGTGCTCATGGCTGTGCAATACCAATAAAAATGATGATACCACAAAAGTTGATATATAATTTGAATGTTCTCTTGATCAAATGACCAAGTGTATACTTTATAGAATGTGATAAAAACAAAAATCATTTTAAAAAAAGTAGAATAACAAGCAAAATAATGACATGAGTAAGAATAAAGAAGAGATAACACTTCTAGAACACAAAATATAATGAAAAGTAGAAGTCACTAAAATCATTCTTAAATAGATAAATGGTGAACATTATAAAAGTAGACGAACAGTTTTTAAAGGAAGAAAATTATCAACAATCATATAAAAATAACTAAATCATATTAAATGTATTAAATAAAAGCAACTCTGAGCCTTCACTTCACATCCTTCAAAAAGGATAAAGGGTGAAAATGATAAATGTTGGCAGTGCTGTGGGAAACAGGCATAGTAGTGAATAGTTATCTGAGTTACTAAATTGTGTAAAGTGATTTGGAACAACGCCCAGAAATTACCAAACTGTGTACTCTTTGACCATGCTATACTACTACTAGGCCTCTGCATGCAAAGAAAGAGGGAAAGGATCTAAATGTACAAAAATATTTGAAGCACCTTTGTGCCAAAAAAGTTGAAAACCAAGATAGTTCTCTCCCATTAAGGAACAGCTAAAACAGTATGAGATTGTAATGCAATAATTCATAAGAAATATGATACAATCATAAATGATGAGGAAAAGTTTCAGAAGAAACAGGAAAGGCTTTTATGTAGCAATGGAGAATGATATAAGCAGAACTAGGAGAACTAAGAGTTATATGGGGGGGGTATTGGTTGATCTAAAGCAAAATATATAAATAAATAAAATGTAATTTTTAAGAGCTACCATTTGAGAAATTATATTTTTAAATTATAATAGACATATAGAATAAGGAATGAAAGAAGGAAAGAAGAAAGGAGGAAGGGAAGGAAGAAATGAAGGAAGGAAAGAAGGAAGGAAAGATGTTCGAAAATAAAAGAAGTGGAAGGAAGGAAAATGTGAAGGAGGGAGGAAAGGAGGAAGAGAAAAGAAGTAGAGAAGAGAGGAAGAGAAAGGAGAAATAAAAGATAAAGGTAGGATAAAAGGAAAGGAAAGAAACAGAGGGAGAAATAAAATATGCATGCGATTATACTTAGGGAATGTTCTTATTCTTGCTATTCCTTTACTTCTTTCTTCTCCTCCTCCTCCTCCTTCTCCTCTTCCTCCTCCTCTTCTTTCTTCTCCTTCTTCTCCTCCTCCTCCTCCTCCTCCTCCTCCTCCTCCTCCTCCTCCTCCTTCTTCTTCTTCTTCTTCTTCTTCTTCTTCTTCTTCTTCTTCTTCTCCTGATTTCATTGTGTGAGACCTCCTACTAGGTAAATTCCATACTATGAATGTACATGTCCATGGCATAATGAAAATTAATAAGGGTAGTTTTTGGATGGGATTTTTAAAGAGAATACATTGAAGGCAAAAGGCCCAAATTTTCAGTTCTTTAGATAGGAAGCAAGCCTTTCTGCACACTGGGGGATACGGAACTGATTAGGCACCAAGGCAAATGCTGGTATGCTAATTTTCTGGAATGTAAGCAAGAACTGATTAAGCAACACATTTAATTGTCTGATACATGTGCATTTTAATCTTGTAAAATGGAATCACTGAAATTGCAAATCATCAATAAAGCTGCTGCCAAAGGAAATTTACAAACAAATACTATTTTATAATGCTTTGTAAAGCCTTTGATTTTTTTTTTTTTGTTGACTAGAATATTTTTAGAGTCTCTTTTCCTTGGTATTTAAGACACACAAAATTATATTGGCTAAGGATTCAATGTGATTTTATATCAGGGTTCCAATGCAGAAAAAAAAAATTCCATAACTATTCACCACTAAAACTTTCTTCAATTGGTATATCTATTGCCAATTTATAATAGAATATTTCAAATTTATAGTTCAGAAATTATACTACAAAATTACAGATAAAAACCAAGAGCCTGAGTAAATATAACAAGATCTGCATCAATAGTATGAAATATGTTTTCAATTTGAATATTAAAATGCATATAGGGACACTTTAATGGTGATATTGAAAGGTATTCACCTTTCTGCCTTGCAAATTCTCAACATGTGAAAGTGCATTAAGTAACCTGCAGTCAGCAGAGGTATTGTAACTTCCATGTCTTCTTGCCCCACATTTCTGTATGTCAAGGACTTCCGTGGCAGACATGAGATATAAAAGTATAGTTCTTCAAAACAACATAAGCCCTTTTCCATCTTTTTTACTTCCTTTCATAATGTTTGAATCTTTGTTATGAACTTTTTTGTTCTTTCATTTTGGATAATATTCTTACAAAATTTTTTACTCAATGTTCATTCTTTTTTATTTTGGAAAACAAGTAACCTTAGCTTTAACTAGGAGTTACCCACAACATTTTTGTTCTATGTATTTTAAGGTAATCCTCTATGACAGCATTATTTCAACAGAACATATGACTCTGAGGTGGAGCCAAAACAGTACAGCTCAACTCTCCCAACATTGCCTCCAAACAACTTTAAAGCAATACCTCAAATCAAATTTTGGAGCAGCCGAGCCAATAAAAAGTTAGAGGAAAACATTTTTCTGGCCTAAGACAACTCAGACCATCCACAGGAGAAGTCAATAAACCTGGGGTAGATAAAGACATTTAGTGTGGCAGGAGCACCAGTGATGGGCCTTAAAGGTGACCACAACAGCAGCACCAACTTCAGGAGCACTCAGCCTAGAGACAATAAGGGGCTGGGACAACTAGTTAGAAAGAAATTACAAGGGATCCCTTGATGACATAGGGACCAGATGGTGCAGATTGGCAACTCTGTTGCCCATAAGCAGTTTTGGGAAAAAGTTATAGGACTAGTAGTAGTGTTTGTGATTGATCACAAGGGAACAGGAGTCATGGTTACAATTCCAGGGCCAAGAGGAGCACTAACACTTGTGGTTGTAGGGGACCAGTGACCACTCCTTTCTCCAGTTCACACATATATATACTCAGTTGGGTATAGAAATCTATCTTACCCAATAGGGAAATAGGAGATATAGTGAATAAGAGCTATTAGGGGGAGGGATAATAAGTTTAGACTGGGACAACTGGCTAGTAAGAAATTACAGAGGATCCTTTGATGACATAGGGAGCCGATAATAAGAGAAAATGGGTACCCTAATGAATTGTGAGTAGAATAGTAATTGGGGGAAGAAAATTGGGGGAGACAGTGGTCAGAAGCAAGAAAGACTTTTGAGGAGGAATAAGACACAGAGAGAGAGAGAGAGAGAGAGAGAGAGAGAGAGAGAGAAGGATAAAGAGAAGAAAAATTTGATGGAAGGAAATGCACAGTTAAGTATCATGAACATGAATGAGACGGGCTAACCCATAGTCTAGAAGTGGGTAACAGAATGGATTAAAAGGCAAACTCCAACAACATGTTGTGTACAAGAGATACACTTGGGACAGAAAGATATGCACAGAGTTGAAATGAAGGGCTGGAGCAGAGACTATTATGCTTCAGCTGGAGTGAAGAGGGCAAGGGTGGCAATCATGTTCTCAGACAAAACAAAAGCAAAATCAAAACTAATTGAAAGAGATAATCAAGGAAACAACATTTTTGCTAAAATGTATCATAGAAAATGAAGTAACATCAAAAAAATTTTACAGCAAATTTTACCGGTAAAGGCCTCATTATTCAAATATATAGGGGGCTGAGTCGTATTGATGAAAATAAGAGCAACTGATAATGGTCAAAGGACATGAATAGGGAGTTTTCAGACAAAGAAATCAAAGCTATCTATAGTCACATGAAAAAATGTTCTAAGTCATTATTGATTAGAGAAAGGCATATTAAAACAACTCTGAGATTTCGTCTCATATTTCTCAGCAATGATAAATGCTGGAGGGGATGAGAGAAAATAGGTATCCTAATAAATTGTGAGTAGAGTAGTAAACTGGTTTAACTATTCTGGAAAACAATATGGAACTACACCCAAAGGGCTATAAAAGTGTGAATACTTTCCTTTTTTCCAGCAACACCACTACTAGGTCTGTATCCCAAAGATATCAAAGAAAATGGAAGGAGTTATAGGTACAAAAATATTCTTGGCACCTTTTTGTCATGGTAAAGAATTGGAAATTGAAAGGATGGTCATCAATTGGTGAATGGCTGAACAAGTTATAGCATAAGATTGTGATGGAGTTCTAATGTGCTTCAAGAAATGATGTGGGAAGTGGTTTCAGAAAAAAAAAACCATGGCAAGATCTATGTGAACTGATACACAGTGAAATGAGAAGAACTGGGACATCACTGTGCACTTTAACAGCAATGTTGTAATGATGATCAACTATGAAAGACTTGGTCACACTGACCATCACAGGGATCCTAGACGATTCCAAAGTTCTCATGATGAAAAAATGCTCTCCGCCTCTAGAGAGAAAACTGATGAACTCTGAATACAAACTGAAGTTTTCTTACTTTCATTTTAATATATTTTGATATAGGTAATATGGAAATATATTTTACATGATTTTACATGTATAATTGATATCATATTGTTTGCCTTCTCAGTGGATGGGTGAGGAATAGGAGGGAAGAATGGAATCTGAATCTTAAATTTTAAAAAGACTATTGAAAGTAGATAAATAAATAAGAATATGATTTTATAATCAAATAACAATTTTCATTTCTATGCTGAAGATCATCTTCAAATTGAATAGGTGATTTTATAGGCTATTTTAATATATTGGTATGATCCCAATTAAAGAATGTTAGAAGGTTTTGTACTGAAATTTTTAATAATGAATTTGGAATGGTAGTAGAAGTGGCTGAACCAAAATATCTTGTAATTATGATTTCTCTCACAAAATATAAATGGTTTTGGGAGCAAGATGACTCCTTAAACTGAGTAATATCTGCCATTTTTATAGTATTCTTTAAATATTATTCAAATATTTGCCATTAAACATTTTAGATAAAACTTTTCTCCCATTGGTCATAGATTCATTCATTAAATCTCATAACTTATTATATGCATTCAGTTTATTTGAATAAATATTTATAGATTAAATACTTATAAATGTTGGATTTTCAGTTAAATGAAGTAGGAATTAAATTATGGCTATTCCAGTAACCAAAATGCAATTAAACTAGAAATATACCAAAGTACTAAGTTGTAAAAACTGCCCAACTAAGAAGTGGCTAGGTAGAAACTTAAGAACTGAGGTGGAAAGATAGCACCTAGTATAAACATAGGTAAGCTTATTCATAATGATGAATCCACATGGTTATTATTATTTTATCATTTTATACTTAGGGAGAAAAATGTTCAGTGAAGATACTGGGAGAGAGGAAAGGAAACTGAAATGGTTGAAGAATTAATGGGACATAATTTCCTTATTGTATTCACTCAAAGATTAAGAAAGTGGTGTAGATGCTATTACAATTACACAAGGTGTACTCTGTGTACTGTCTGTGTTGCTTTTGAGGTTTTGGCTTTTAAAAGGGGAACATAATTTACTAAATATTTCCTCCTGGATGGTGTAAACAAATGACTAAGAGCACTCATTTCTTCTTACAGGGTTCCACCTGTTTTGGGGACTACAAGAAACAGGGAACAATATATCATCATTATCTTAATGCCATTGCTTTAATATCTTTCTGCAACAATGAATAATAACAGCTATTCTAGTCAAAGGGACAGTATCATAGATGGAAGGTTTGATTGCTGGCTCTAATCTTACACCTTTTCTTTTTTGGTCAGGTAAGGCATGGGAAGATGTAACAGAAATACGTATGAAGAGAGTTTGGAAAAAAGAAAGCTTGCCTTTCATTCTATACTAGGTATTTTGGCATTAGTATCTCTAGGAAATGCTATATGTCTTTGTAATATGGCTCCCAATATAAATGCAGCTCATTATAAATGTAATTCATTAAAATTGTGCTTCAAGATTATATATGCTGAATAGTTACCAACCTAGAAGTCTGACCTATGATTAAGTCTTGATATGAAATTCAAGTAGTTTATGAAAAAAGGGTTTTCATGGAAAAATTAAGATAAATTATTAGGTTTTATATTATTGCTTATTGGGTGAAGCAAATGTATGTGTCTCAAGAAGAGATTAAATAAAACTTGGTATGCCTTAGAACTTTCTTAGGTTCATATTGCAAGCATACATTGAGCTTCCATAGTTTTTTCAGTTCATTTTAAATGTTTGGTTTTTAGATATATATATTGCAACTGAAATTTCAAAGTCTTTTTAAATTAAAATTATTGTACTTACTTGTCCTCATGACCTAGAAATAATTTTGAAATTATTAATTGTAAAACATAAAAATCATATATCATTTTTCCCACCAATTTTCTTCAAAGTTTAGATTTGGAACCAGTCTTAAAATTCAACTTGTTAATATATTGAAAAGACTAAAGAAGAATAAATAGAAGGATCCCATTTAAATGCCATATTTTATATATGAACAGGATGGTCCACCCATGCATTACATATTAGGAATACATAATCGTATAAAAGAATACAGATTGAGGAATCTAGTGGAAGGAAACAGTGTACAGCTTTGAGGTGAAGATCAATGGAGGCAGAAACAGAATCTATACTGTAATCAGAGAATGCTTTAGACCACCAAGAAGGAAAGAGGAAATAGATGAGGAATTCAGTTATCTGACTATCACTTAAAGATCTCTTTCTAGGGAAAAGTAACAACAATAACAACTAAAAGTTTCTTGGCTTGCTTTAGTTGTTATTTTATTTTTCAAATGGTGAAGGAATCAGTGAGGAGAACTACCGTTCTAAATCCAAGTGTAATCAAAAAGAAATTTTCTGTGAGGGTGGAAGTAATGGAAATCTCTGTGTGTGTGTGTGCATGTATGTGTGTGTGTGTGTGTGTGTGAGAAAGAGAGAGAGAGACACACAGAGAGAGAGAGAGAGAGAGAGAGAGAGAGAGAGAGAGAGGAGTACTTCATCTTAGCATAAGGAATGAGTTTTGGGGAAATGATCTCTCCCTTCCTTTACTTAGGTTGACAAGGTGATGCATAATGAGGTTTTAACATATTAACAATGTATCATTCCTTTATGGGTTACAAATATTTCTCTGAGTCAAGTAAGGAATAACACAATTGGATTTCAGCAGATCCAGAGATACTGCAAGCAATAAGCATACTGCAGCAGAGACATCTGTAGGGACAAGAAGAAAACTTCCACTCTCTAACCCCTCCACCAACTACACACAAGGCTCTTATCTTAAAAGGGCCAAGGTCTCCCACTGCATCTTGGGCCATCTCCAGTCATCCTGATAGACATCTGGCCATTGAACCCAGATGGCTCTGGAGGAGAAAGTGAGGCTGGTGACTTTTCACAGCCCTCTCTCATTCAAATCAAAGTCAATAGCAAGTCATGTCATCATCTCTGGTGTCATGGTCCTCTTCAAAAAGGAAGGACAAACCAGAACCACAACACGCAATAATGACATATATGACATATGACCCCCACACACATATATACATAGATGTGTATGTATTTGTGTCTATATCTGTTTTGTCTTTGTACATATGCACATTTATTAAGCTATTAAAACTTAAAGCCCCAATAAGACTTCTATGTACTTAGGGTGTATTATATGTGGTGTTTATGTATCAGTATATACCTATATGTATCATTACATATATACACATATATATGTATATATATGTGCATATATATACATATATATGTATATATGTTCATATATGTATATATATTTTCACATATATCAAATGAAAACAATGGAGTCTATATAGAGAAATATAAAAGGAATTGCTATAAATCCATAAGAAAAAGACCCATTCTCTAGCTGATAAATGCCCGAAGTATTTTAGCTGTTTTCAAAAGAAGAAATAGACATTCTAACCACCATATAAAAAAAAACTCTAAATAACAGACAATATGAAAAATAAAAATTAAAATGACTTTAATTCCACCTCAAATCCTTCTGATCCCAAAAAAATATTTTAAAAGAAAAAAAAGATGATTATCAGAAGTGATGTACTTGGACAGGCTTACTTATGTATTGCTGATAGAGTCATGAATTGCTCTGCTCCCAATACACACACACACACACACACACATGTACATATTATATATATATATATATATATATATATATATATATATATATTCCTTTTGATAGAGATACCCCTAGTAAATATATACCCCTAGTAGGTTAAAGAAAGGAAAAAGTATTCATCTGCACAAAAATATTTACAGTAACAGTTTTCATTATAGTAAAGAATCAAAACTAAGTGGATGTCCATCAATTGGGGAAGAGCTTATTGGGTATAAATGCAAGTCTGTTATTGTGCCATTAGGAAATAAAGTGGACAGCTTAAGAAAACCAGGAAAGACATGAATGTATTGATGCAGTCAGGCATATATTTTAAGAGGACATTATGGAGGAAAGCAATGGGAAGAATCAAATGAAAATCTATTCCGCAAAGGGCTTGATCTTTGAAAGAAAAAAAAATCTCATTATTATGGTAGAATTACACTTGTGGTCCAGAAACCCAGAGGTAGCCATAAGCTAGTCAGTTCCATTGTCCCTGATTGCTCCAAATTCTATTGATATCTATTGAATGGTAATATCTACAACTCCATCTTCTGAAATCAGAATAGATTTCAAAAGAAAATTGCCTGCTTTGAGATAGATTAGTTTAAAGACAATGATAAAATTTAAGTCTCTGTTTGTTATACCAAAAATTATTCTTTTCAGAGTGTCAGGCTGCTAAGTGAAGAGAGGAAGGAAGTGTGTGTATTAGGCTAATTAGCTGTCTATTGATCTCTTGACCTCAATTTTGCAGATAAATAAAATATGAGGAGGGAAGGTACAGGAATGCAAAGAGAGACATGGCAAACTCAACTCACTGTTCTCCAGGAATTTTGATCATTTATATCTTATTGATTATTGGGAAAACAGGTGGAAAACAAGCAGACCTTCAACACAACCAGGTAATACACTGCTGCTGTTCTGTTATTGTCAAAAACCTTGGTGAGGCAAAGATTTGAAATTAAGACTCACCTATTCTTTGTGCCTTGTATGGTGTAGAATCTATGACCTTGAGAATAATTCCTGGAACCTATATTCCTTTAATTCCTTAATACCTATTCATAGCCCTGTATATGTAAAAACAGGTGTAGAAGTATATAGAATGTATTGTCTTCTAAATCTTGAGTTGTCTACTTAGTGATAGTTAAAATGAGTTTTGAAACACCATCACATTAGCAAAAGCATTATGCTGACTATTCTTACTGTTAATTCAGTGACAGATTGAGTAATGAGGACCCTGGCAAGTTTTGTTGGCCAATCAACTTCAATAATCCACTTAAAACATTCTGCTCTATCACTTCATACTGCTAATTTACTTGAGGATAATGAGGAATGATTGTAGCATATTAAGGTTCAGAATGACATAAGGCTCCTGACCTGAAAGTTATTAAATTTAACTGAGCCAATGAAGAATCACTGTCAGCAATGGTAATTTTTGACCATCTATCTGCCTTAAGTCACTAGAAAAGACCTGGGATTGATGTTGAAGTTTGGTTTGCTCCTAAGAATAATTAGAAACTTTTGAGACTATTCTATGACAAGCAAACATTCTTCTTCCGGTATGACACAAAAATTAATATAAATTCTTGACCATTACTTCTTGATCACTAGCTTCACCCCATCAAAAACAGTACCTTTAGCAGTTCATGACAAATATACTGGCTTGTGTTGTTTTTCAGGTGACTGGACTATAAATCATTTTCATGTAAATAGCTATTGGAAATTTTGAATATGATGTAACAATTAAGAGCCCTTATACTTAGATAACTTAAGTTTATTTTTAAATGATTTTTTTTACTATAAAACTGAATAGATCTAGCAAGATTTGCAACACTTGCTTTTTTTGGTCATCGACCTATCATAACTTTAGAATATCTTATTTTAAGAAGAATGAATGTCCACAGCATTGATATGGTAGTCAAAGAAGTTGACACTACAAAGTCCAATTTCACATTTTCATTTTTATTATTTGGATATCCAAATAAAGCAACTGTTTTGAGCTTTCTTGAATCTAGTCAATTCTACCATCTTTTTCTTCAACAAAAGACAGTCATTATTAAGCAAATTAAACTGTTTATGTGAATGGATTTAGCAGCATGAAAATGCATTCCAGAATGCCAAGTATTGATGGCTATTTGATTTGGTGCTAGCATCTACATCAATGCTGCCAGTAGTCATTCATTCTACTCAAGATAATATTTTCCAAATTGATGATGGGTCTTGAAGTAGATAAAATGGAAACCCCTATATAGATGCTACATGGAATGTTTTTGATGAAGCTCAGTCTCTACTGTCATATTAGGTACAAGACAAATAAAAACCAGTTTTGAATGAAGTTTTATAGTAACTACTCTGCATTATTTTTACCTCTAGGAACTTTTCCAATTCTCATGTTTCAATTTTGTTCACTTCAAGACAGAAGAAAAGTTTTGCACATAATTCCCAGAAGGCTAACTGTCTTCAAACCATCCATTTTAAGTTCAAGGTTAAGAAGGCAGTCACATAGTGATTTAACTTGAGAATAAAGTTTATACTGTCATTGATGACTGATTTCATCTTACAATTTATTTCAACTGTATACATTCAGGAGATACCAAAGTGAGTCACTGATAGTAATTGTCCAAACAAATACCAGTAAAATATAATTGAACCTCATCCTCATTACCATTAAAATACTTTATTCATTATGTTGATTAAGCATAGCAGTCAAAAGATAAATAAGTCCAAAACATCACAGTTGTTTATTAAGTCATATTTAGCAAAGAACCTGGCATCTAATAGAGGCTTAATAAATGCTTGTTGAGACCCAGCTCCTCCTTCAGAGGGGCAGCAAGGGCAGGGGCCTAAGATGGCAGCCATCCCTCACTGGCTTTTCCTCAGGCTCTGTGAGGAATGGCCTTTGGACCAAACCAAATGGGCCGAGATCTGGGTGCTTACCTGTGGCAGCGGGTGGTGCAGGCCTTTCAGGAAGGAGAGAACACCCAGATTGCTGAGCCTGAAACCTGTGACCAGATGTACAAGAGCTTAGCATGACTTCATTCAAACACAAATATCCAAGCCCAAAAAACACTGACTTCAGTGGACTGACAGTGGAAGAATGCAGGATTGTACTAGTTACAGATACCTTCGAAGAATTAAAGGAACTGAATAAAGGCTTATGGAAAAAAAAATTCAGGATAAGTTCGCCACCATGAATCTAGATGAGAAGACTAAAGAGTAGCCTGTGTCTTTGTCTTCCCTGTGTACATATGTGTTAAGTTTTGTATATTGCCAAGAATAAAACTGTCCCTCCTTCCATAGATAGATAGATAGATAGATAGATAAATGTTTGTTGACTGGCTAGCTTTATTGTGGCAAAGTGACTCAGGGTGAAACTCAATCCTAAAAGCACAGCCATTTATAATTATAAATACTAAAAGGGACAAAGAACCACCACAGTGATTTAGTGGCCCTTGAAATATAAACCTGCTTAGATTGTCTGAAAGTAGAAAGTTGAATTAAGATTAAGAGGGTAGAAAACTAACTTCATGAAAAACTCCCCCACATTTGGTTAAGAGTGAGGATATGGATACAGAAATATATATATATATATAAGCATGGTCAGGATAGAGGAGTAGATGTCCCAAAGAAATGTGGACATCTTGCTTTCTCAGAATGAGGAAGTAAATAGAGTTAGCCCTGGCCTCTACTTTCATAGGAGCTTTCCAAGGAACATGACAGTGAGACATACTGATTTGGGAAGCTTAAATCTTTTCTTAAGTTGTAAAAAACAAAACAAAACAAAACAAAACACCATTACCTTAATATCAAAGGAAAAAGTTACAAACTTTATGTGATTTCTTTTAGAGTCACAAATCTCAAACATAGAGCATTTATCATCCCCCAAATGCCCAGGATTCATTGGTGAGATACCAGATTCACTGAATCATTTAAAGATAAGGATGCATGTATATGCCTTTAGTCTACCACAAAAAGGGATGCATTACTCTAATAAAATGTAATTCTGTGATATGAAGTTGAAAAAACAATATTAATGTGCAGAGAGAGAGATGTTTAATTCAGTGTAAAGAAAGGCTGTCTAAAAGTGGAATAGACTGCCCTGGAAAAGAGCAGATTCTCTCTTAGCAGAAGGCCTTAAGCAAGGGCTTCCCTGCTAACTTTGTGCTAGACTAGATTGATGTGGATGTCCTTTTCCAACCTGTGCTTTTCCTCGGTAATCTTTCTCCAAATAGTAGGTATTAATTCTTCAAGCAGTTGTCTTGGTCAAATGTGGTCTGATTTAGGTAATGTTCTTTTACTTCTTCAAATTTTCCTTGAACTTTAAATTTGACAGATAATTTTTAAATTGAACTATAGATGATATTATTTCTATATGTAATAATAGCTAACATATATATAGCACTGTTATAAAGCACTATATATGTGCTTTTATTTATTCCTTTACTCGTTTATTCCTTAAAACAGCCCTATGAGTTAAGTTCTGATTTTACAGATGAGGAAACTGAGGCACATGGAGATTAAATGACTTTCTCAGGGTCACACAGCTAAGGCACATATGAAGTGGGATTCAAACTTGGGTTTTCTTGATTCCAAGTCCTGAGGATCTATCCACTGTATTTCCTAACTGCCATAATTGATATAGTCCCCTGAAAGTTGAGGTAGGTCATATCATTACTTTAACGATTAAGTGATTTTACTTTCCCAAGGTAAATTATACAATAGGTAACAGAGATAGAATTTGAACCCAGGCCCTCTCACATAAATCCAATTCTCCTTCCACTACAATATGTTCTCATTACAAAGTGAACAATTTATGTGACCATGCATTGAATTTTCTAGTGTTCTTGCTTTTCTTATCTTTTTACTTTTGCTTGTTTCACATTGTTTCATAAGTGCCTGTTTTCCTTCCTTTATCCTTACCACTTAGAAATGTCTCTTTGGGGCTTTGGTCCAAATTCTTCTCATCTTAGAGATAAAAATTATATTTGTATTCCCTTCTTTTGCTTTTGAAAGCAGAACTCAACAGCAGAGGAGAAAAACAGTTGTTAACAATCTGTTGCATTCTTTTTCTAGAAATCATCTTTTTTATTTTTCTCTGTTCTCTTTCTTTTTGAAGGAACAAGAAAGTTTGCTTTGGAAGAACTGCTTTTAAAAAAATCTACAGATGGACATCTTTCTCAATGAAATTTAATGAGTAGGGAATAACTACACCTTGATGATTTTGTTTTAATTCATACATTTGTTTATGAACAAAATATCATTTAAAAAATCTGCAAGCTACGTACATTTCAAAAATTGGAAGCATTTTTGTAGTAGTTAAGTGAGTGTAAACAAGTTTACAGATACATGCATTGATTATATATATATTCACATACACAATACTTTTGATTTCATGATAATTGAATTTTTTCTCAAAAAGTATAGGTGATAATAGAAGCTGTAGCCTTGGGACATTCTAAACATGTCCCACAAAGATTATTGTGGAACCTCCATGGGACACTTTTCAGCATTACGAGGAATAATTTCAAAATTAGACTGGTAGATTAATGGTTTTGGTCATTTTAAAAAAATCTCTTAAGTATGTCACTGTTCAATTACCATTTTCTGATGGTACAAAAATAATCATATATGTATATGTATGTATATATGTGTGTGTATACACACATATATATGTATACATATATATTATTTATATATATATATATTTATTTATATAACTGATAACTTTTGTTCTTATACCATAGTGATTACTGGAAATAACCTCATTCCCTCCCACTCCCAACCAAGACTTTACCCTTCCCAGGAACAAAATGTAGGGGACTTTTTTTTTTTTACTTATTTGATAGCATTATTTTGATGTGTTTGGTTTCCTGTTTAATTTTCTGTATTTGATTTTATATATTGAAAAAAACATCATTCTTAGGTATCTATATATTTCACCAGACTGCCAAAGAGCACAATGCATACAAATAAAATTAAGAACCCAGTTATACAATGACTTCATGTGATCATGCATACAATTTTCTGTTGCAGAAGTAATATTGGAGGTATGTGGAAATTAACTATTAATTATATATCATTTTAAGGTTTTGATAACTTTTTGTATATGTTATCTCATTTGATTTTCACACCAGCCCTTTTAGGGTCAATGGGATTTTTGTTCCCATTTTATAAGTGATGAAACCCAGGTAGAGAGAGGTTGAGTGGATTACCCTACATCGCAATGCTATAAAGTGCCTGAGGTAGTATATGAACTCAGGTCTTCCTGATCTGTAACAGAATGCTCTATACACTCCCACCTAGTTTTGATCTTTTGTTGGCTCTGCTTTATTAAAATTATACCATAAAACATTTAGTTTCAAAAGGCTTTTGGAATATTTGGAGAATTTCAGTTAAATAGAAAGGATCACATTCTGTTAATCTCTTGTTTTCCATAAGACAACAGCATATTTGAAGTATTATATTTTCTAGGAGCCAAGTTTAGGGGGAAAAGTTGTTTCAACTTTTCCCATAAAATGAATGAAGAAAAATATTTTAAAACAGTCAGAATTGTTAGAGGAGTTTAAGAAATGCCATATGGTGATAGTTTTAGGGAATTAAAACTAAGGCTCAGACTTGTTAAGTATTTACCTAACCAAGGTCACAGGGATTTTAAGTAGCAGAGCCAAGAATGAAATCCAGGACCTTTGTCTCAAAATTCAATGTTCTTTAAATTGTCTCTCCTAGTTTTGCCTTTTCATCATCATCATCATCATCATCATCATCATCATCATCATCATCACATATATAGAACTTTGTTAAAGTTTGCAAAGTACTTCAATGAATTAATAAATGAATGAGTAATTATTTACCAATTAGATATTGAAGGCAGAAGTATAAAAAGGGAAACTATCTATACTAGCAATGAGCTTCCATTCTAAACAGGGTCAAGTACAGAGAGGGAGAGAGAGAAAGAGAGAGAGAGAGAGAGAGAGAGAGAGAGAGAGAGAGAGAGGGAGAGAAAGAGAGAGAAGGAAGAGGGGAGTGGGGGATGCTTTTGTAGGGAAAAGAAGGTTTAAAATAATTTCTATGGGAATAGTGTGATAAGGAATCCCCTAGAAAGGGGAAAAAAAGGACTACCTTTCTGAACTGAGGGACTGGTTGAGATTTGATAACCTGAATTTATAAAGTACACTTAATGTACACAGTCAGAAAATTTTACAGATCATCTCTGATAAATATTTGAAGGTTTTTCATGTAGAAGAATATTGCAATATGTCTTGCTTGGTTCTCATGTGCAGAGCTAGGACTAATGGTAAAACGGCAGTGAGGCAGATTTGTTTTTTCCTCTCCCAGTAAGGGAAATCTTTCTAGCATTTTGGATCAGTGCCCATATAACCAAATGTAGAGTTGGCTATTATTTGAGGTATTGGCTTCTCCATCACTAGAGGTCTTTGAGCTAAAGGTGGATGATCATTTGTTAGAGATAGAGAAGATAAGATTCTTAGATTACAGTTAGGTTCTTTGATTAGAGAAACATGAATGAAAACAATTTGGAGATACCACCTCATGCCTATCAGATTGCCTAACATGGCAGAAAAGGAAAATTATAAATGCTGGAAGGGTTATGGGAAAATAAGAACATTGACACACTGTTGGTGGAGTTGAACCATTCTGGAGAACAGTTTAGAAGTATACGCAAAAGGGTATAAAACTGTACATATCCTTTGACCCAGTAGTGCCACTACTAGGTCTATATAACAGATCAAAGAAAAGGGAGAGGAACCTATTCGTACATAAATATTTATAGGAGCTCTTTTTTTGTGGTGGCAAAGAATTAGAAATTGGGAGATACTCATAAATTGGGGAATGGCTGAATAATTTGTGCTTTGTGATTATGATGGAATACTGTTGTGCTATAAGAAATGACAAGCAGGATGGTTTCAGCAAAAACCTGGGAGGTCTTATATGAAACAACACAGTGTTGTAATGATAATCAACTGTGAAAGACTTAGCTACTCTGATCAATGACCCAAGATAATTCCAAAGAACCTATGATGAATGTTTGGAAACCTCAAGAAAGAGAGAATAATGAACTCTGAAGGCAGATTTAAGCATACTTTTTCACTTTATTTTTCTTATTGTTTTTTTTTCAACATGACTAAAATGGAAATATGTTTTACATGACATGCATGAATGATACCATGTTGATAAGAAGGGGATGAGAAGAAAAAATAATTTATAACTCAAATTTTAAAAATAAATGTTAAAGTTATATGTAATTGGGAAATATTTAATGAATAAATAAATTAGTTATTTATAAAATAGTTGGCTTCAGTAGTTTCCAAGGAGCATTCTAACCTTATGATATCGGGGAATGTATAGTAGATTTCCTTGGTGAGTAAGGGACTGGTCTAAAATACTTCCGAGGTCCCTTCTAAATTTATTTTAAAGATTTTAAAAATAATTTATTACTTTCTTGTGCTGTCTCTATTTTAATCAAGATTCATGTTTCTATATCTACCCTATTCATTTAAAATAAAAATACATTAGGAAATAACTATACATCTCCAACAAAGTATAAATACGTTTAAACTGCTAGCTAGTGAATTTAGACAGTATACAGCTAATCATGAATTTTTGCATTATGCAGATTGAATGATTTTGAAATTACCATATGGACTCACATATTTTCCCCATAGCCTTCTTTTACTTTTGAGGAGAAAAATACACTTTTAAAAAGCACTCTTCAGAAATTATAGGTTATTCCCCTCCCTCTTCTCCTACCCATTACACCACATTCATCCCAGTATCATGAAGATTCCTATCTTGAGAAGTTGCATTCTGAAATTTTTGAAAGATTAATTAGTGTTTGCAGGACTGTGAATATGATTTACTTGCTGAAAGTGAAAGAATGCTTAACCATTGTTCAACTGACAGGTTGTGCTCATTCTGGAAAGTCAAAATAGTCCTTAAAGACCTACAGTTGGATTGGGGCAGCTAGGTGGTGCAAGTAGATAGAGCACCAGCCCTGAAGTCAGGAGGACCTGAGTTCCATTCTAACCTCTGACCAAACACTTGAAACTTACTAGCTGTGTGACCCTGGGCAAGTCACTTAAACCCAATTTGCCTAAATAAATAAATAAGATTTACAGTTGGTGGCCTTCTTGAAACAAGATGTCCAATTGCTTGGAGTGTTGGAGTTGGAATCAGGAAGACTGGATTTTGAATCCTGCTTCATAAACTTATTATTTGTGTGACCCCAGACAAGTCATTTCACCTCTCTCAGACTGTTTCCTCACCACAAAATTTGAATACTAATAGGACTTACCTCATAGGGTTGTTGTGAGGAAATAAGATAATATAGAAAGGGCCTCAATATTAAAACAATATATAAATGCTAAATTTTGTTGTAACTGCTAACATTCAATGATGTTAAAGAAATAGAATTCAGTTAAGTTTAATCCAATTCAATCATTTTTTCTTGTATATCAGCTTATGTATTTTATTTTATATTACTTTCAAAAGTGTTTTATTTTTTCAATCAATAAAAATCTACCTTCTTACCTTCCCACCACATTCCATCTGCCTCATTAAGAACAAAAGAAAAAACAAAATCAATTTCCACAATATAAAGTCAATTAAATTTCCATGTTGACCATTTCCAAAATAATATGTCTCAGTATTTGAAGTCTAAGTCTTTCATTTCTCTATCAGCAGATGGTCAGCATGTTTCATCATTATTCCTCTAAAACTGTGATTGGTAATTTTGCTGGAAACAATTCCTAATTCTTTCAAAATTATTAGATTTTACCAAATTCTTGTCACTTGTCACTTATTCTCTGACTTCCATTCTGTCCATCTAGCATTACTTTGTACAATTACCAGGTTTCTCTGAAAACCTCTCCTTCATCATTTCTTATAGCACAATAGTATTCCATCACACTTGTATACTATTCCTTGTTCGTCTGCTGTCCAATTTATAGGCACCCCATCACATTCCCATTTTTTGTCACATCAAAAAGAGCTATAAATATTTCTGTACATACTTAGAGTTTGTTTTTCTTAGGACTGATCCTTCCTTTAATATTTCTTTCCTCTATTTCTCCTCCCTCTCTTCTTTCACTTACCTTCCTATTTCCTTGTTGAGTAAGATTGAGCTGCCTTGAGTAACTTGCTTTCTTATAAGCTATTTTTCAATCATAAGATCATTCCATAACCATCTGTGTGATTTGATGTATTAAAAATAACTGATAAGCATATAATAAACATAGGCATCTATAGGTGCTCTATCAGAAAGACCTGAATTCAAATCTGCCTCAGATACTTAATAGCAATGTAACCTTGAACATGTCACCTAACTTCTGTTTGCCTCAGTATTCTCAAGTGTATAATGAGGACAATAATAGCACTTATCTTCCAGAGTTGTTATGAAGATCACAGGAGATTATGTTTGTAAATGTTTAGCACAGTGCCTGGCACACAGTCAGCACTTATAAATGTTAACCTTTATTATTTTGTATGAACCCTCCAACAAGATAGTCCAGCAATGAAAAATTATTATAAACATGTATCAGTAATTTTGAAATGAACTACCAATCAATTTGTATGACAAACAACTTTAGTTAAAAGTATAAAAAACCCAGTATGGTTGGGTCCTGCAGGATAGCTGATCCTATAGCTAAAGGTTGACTAAATGCTTTAAGAAGTATAAATCTAGTTAATGTTTATTTCCCATTGGTGAGCCTTTGTAATAGTAAATCTGGAATGAATGTGTTCTATATTACACTCCTTAAGTCTGGGATTCCTGCCCTGGAAATTCTTCTTTATGATGGGCTAGGTGCCAGAGCTGAGGCCTTCTCTGCTCCTGTGGTCTGAGGTACATTGCTGTTGCTTGATTTTCAATTTCCTCCTTTCTTGGTACCCAGCCCAGAGCTGTCCTACCATTCCCACGCATAATCTCCTCCCTTTGCCCTACCCCACATCTGTATCTAAAAAGTGAATAATAGTGAATAAAGCTATCATTTGGTACCTGTTTCAGTCATGGAGGCCAAGTATGGGTTTAGTGGTGCTCTGCATGAGTCTGGGACCTCTTTCTGCCTCAGTGCAAAGTCTTTTCCTGGTCCTGAAATGCTCTGATCATGGAATATGCCTGGCCAAATCTCATTCCCCAGAATCTGAAGACTTTTCTCTCTTTCCCCACGCTGCGCTAGGTGGTGACTCTTTCTAGATTTGCATATAAGGATTCAGTCTAGATTAAGTTTCTAGATCTATTTGGAGTGATTATGTGGAAGGGAATTCAGCTGTACTGCTCTTTTGTACTCTGCCATCCTCCAGTTCAATTCAATTCAATAAGTATGTATTGAACAAGATATTGTTTTGGGTCCTACCTAAGGATTTAACATCAAAAAGAAAACAATCTGTGCCTGCCCAGCATGGAGCTTATATTCCTCTAGGGGTAGCAGTTCTCCAACTTTTGGCTCTCAAGACCTCTTTACAATTTTAAGAATTATCAAGGATCCCAACGAATGTCTGTTTGTGTGAATTATATAAATAACATATTAGTGTGATTTTGAAAATGTTTTTGACCTCACAGATCTTCTGAATAGATCTTGGAGACCTATAGGATTGTTTTGACCACACTTCAAGAGCTATTTTTTTTTCTAGAGAAATACAGCATAAGTACTGTTCACAATGTTACCCTTCTAGATAAACAATAAAATATCTGTGGAGGAAAAAGAATGAGGGAATCCTCAAAATGACTATGTTAATCACTT
Source organism: Vombatus ursinus (assembly GCF_900497805.2). Taxonomy (NCBI): domain Eukaryota; kingdom Metazoa; phylum Chordata; class Mammalia; order Diprotodontia; family Vombatidae; genus Vombatus; species Vombatus ursinus. The sequence continues at coordinate 15,341,845 of NW_020955033.1, forward strand.
AGGCTAGACTTTGATTAAGGATCTATAGACAAAACCTAATATTAAGGTGTAGGTGATTACATTTTTGGAAATGTATCAGAAAACTGAAGGGATTATATCGTTGTTTTATGATAGAATTTCATCTAACTTTAAGTTTCCTTAGGCATGGAAAAGATATTGGGATAATGTAAAGGATCCTCCATCTTCCCTTCCCCCCACCCCTGTCTATACCAATTTTAAAATGATAAACTCAGCTATTGAAGGAGGACAAAAAAAATGTGACTGCTGGGAGGAATTCAGCCAAGGCCATGAAATTGTTGGAGAGTTTCATGACCTGTTCAAAAAGCAAATTATATGGGGCAGCTAGGTGGCACAGTGGATAGAGTTCTGATCTTGTAGACAGAAGGACCTGACTTCAAATCTGATCTCAGACATACAACATTTACTAGCTGTATGACCCTGGGCAAGTCACTTAACCATGATTGCCTTGCCAATATATATTGGCATATATATATGTTTACATATATACACACACATATATACATATATTATATATATATGTATATATGTATATATTCATTTAATACCTTAGTGATTTCAGCAATGTGCCTCCACTATTTATAGGGACTGTCATTCACCATTAAAAAAAAAAAAACAGGCTGAGGCTTTATTGAGGGGAAAGTATTACGTAACCATTTAAGAACTATTCTTTTAAAACACACACACACACACACACACACTTACCTATTTGTGTCTTTGTTCTGTACCTATGAAACGCAAGCTTCTTGAGGATAAGGGCAATTTCATGACTATTTCTGTGTTACGAACTCCAGTATTTTGTAGATGCACAATGAATATTTGTTTGATTATTGGTGAGAACCTAAAGTCAAGAATGGTCATGCTATTATTCTGAATTCTAATTTCTAATAGTGTTGTTTTTCTGCAGCAAGGTAGCATGATGGAGAGTATTGAAACAGAGTCAGGAAGATCACAGTTAAAAACATTTACTAGTATCAAACATTTACTATTTGTATGTGCCTAAGCAAGTCACTTAATATCTCTCTAATTATATTTCCTCACCTATAAAGTGGAGATAATAACACCTGCCTCACAGTGTTATCTCAAGGATCAAATGAGATAACATATGTAAAGCATTTTGTCAATCTTAAAGTTCTATCATTGTTGTTTTTGTTATCTTTACTGTTATTTTCATTATCTTGGCTTCTATTACTCTACTTGTCTTGCTTATACCTACCTTCATCTTTTCAAATGGATCTTCCAAGTTTCTCTAAATTCCTCACATTTATTATTTCTTATGATACAATCATTGCCTACTGTATTCAATTGCCTACTATATTTACCAAGAAGTATGTATTAAGTACTTACTCTGTGGAAGACATGTGATATAGTTGCAAATTAATATGCCACAAAGGGAGGAAACACATAACAGGATGGCTAGGTGATATAGTAGGATTTAAATAATGATATTTTTTATATAAAATTAGAGAAGAAAATGCCTTTTATGTAGCTATTTATATTTGAGTCTCTTTATATTGTGTCTTGACACATGTTTTTACACAACAATATAAATTAGAGAATACTAAATGTTTGTACTACTCTTTTAACTTTGTTTTATGAGGTGGAGAATGCCTCTATCATATGTTATTCCTAATTCAATTATCTACTAAACTCTGTATAAAAAGATGGAAAAGAGCCTAAAATCTAATAGACATCAGTAACTATCATCTTGACTGTGTAATGTAGAAAGATGTAGTGAAACTTTAATGGAGAGAGCTGGTGAAATGACACTGGCAAAGGGATGGTCTAGAAATTGCAGCAAAAAACAAGAATTATGCCCACTTAGCACTTAGTAGGTCCCAGATACTGCTCTAAGTGTTAGAAATAGATATATAAGCCAAAAGGAAGATAGTACCCACCTTGAAGTAGCTTTCAATGTGTTTAACAACATATAACAACACATAAAAGGGAAATTGAAAGTCTAAGAGCAAGGAAAAGAGAAGAACAGGAGGTCTGGCAGGGACAAAATCCAGAGAATGAGAGGTAACTATTCTAGTTACTTACCGAGAATGGAGGTTCCAGAAATAATTTGCCATTGGGAGAAGTGGCCCAAAAGAAAGAGGAATTAGGAAACAGCTGAGGAACGATGATTAGATAGGGACAATCATGGATGTATGATCTAGATTCTTCCCCCAAACGGAGGTTCAGAGAAGAACTCAGAAATGGGAAAAGAGGTCTGCAGAAGTGGAGTCAGGATGTAACCATTGCATTGTTGCGAAGCCCATTTATTCCAACTCCAGTGTGGAAAGAATTCCTACCATAATATGGACTATATTTAAACCTCTAGGGGGAGGTACTATTTGGACAGCACTATTTCTTAAGAAGGTTATTGTTGTTTTTTGTTTGTTTGTTTGTTTGTTTTTCCCTTTGACATCCCTCCAAATTTACTTTTTTTTGAAATTTCTACCCATTACTTCTAATTCTTCCCTTTGTGACCGAACAAATTAAGCATAATGTCTCTTTGACATGAAAGCCTTTCAAGTACTTGAAAATAATTATCATGTCCCCTTTTTTCATAGGCTGACCATATCTACTTCCTTCAAATGGCCCTTATATTAATGGACTCCAGGCTTTTCACAATTCTGTTTCTTCTCTGGACATTCTCCTGCTTATCAATGTACTTCTTCAGTCATGTTGTCCAGAATTAAATACAGTCCTCCAGATAAGGTCTGATGACAGAATGCAATGGGATTATCACTTTTATGTTTCTAAAAATTGATCCCCTCCTAATGCAATCCAAATAACTTTTTTGGCTGCCACATCATACTCTGATGATTAGTTTTTAACTTACAATCCATTAAAAAACTCAGCTTCTCAGAATAACTCATATCTCTCCATGCTTTCCCCCATCCTATATTTGTGGAGTCAATTTTTCTGCACCTAATGTAAAACTTTATATTTATATTTATTGAATTTGATATAATTAGAATTAAACCAATGCTCTAGCTTGTCAAGATCCTTTTGGATCTTGATGCTGTCATCATCTTTGTTATCTATCCCTCTGAGATTTCTTTCACCAACAGATGTGATGAACATACTATCTATGCATTTATCAAAAAAAAAAATTAGAAAATTTTGTTTATCAGGGCAAGGCCAAGCACAGATAACTGAGGCTACCTGAGGAGAACTCTAGTCATTTTCACATTAGACCATTGATGTCTACTCTTTGAGTCTAGTCATCTAACAAGTTGTCAATCCATGATTTATTATTGCTTAACCTACATTTCTCTATCCACTCTACTGGACTTCTATGAGATACTTTATCCAAAATTTTGCTAAAATATAGGTAAACTATATTCATAGCATCTTCCTCATCCATTAATACATTAATTTTTTTTTTTCAATAAATGAAGGGTTAGCTTGCCATGACCTAGTTTCTTGGTGAAGCCATGAAGACTCTTCAGAATCACTTCCCTTTATAGATGCCCCTATGTTTAGTTATAAATTCAACATGTAATTTTCCCAGGAAGTGAAATAAGGATCATTGGCGTACTTTGCAAACTCTTCTCTCTCTCTCTGTCTCTCTGTTTCTCTGTCTCTCTCTCTGTCTCTCTCTCTGTCTCTGTCTCTCTCTCTCTGTCTCTCTCTCTCTCTCTCTGTCTCTCTCTCTCTCTCTCTCTCTCTCTCTCTCTCTCTCTGTCTCTCTCTCTCTCTCTCTCTCTCTCTCTCTCTCTCTCTCTCCCCCTCTCTCATAATTTTGGCCATTTTTAGTCTTGTAGTATCTATCCTATTTCTTATGATTTTTTTGAAATATGACTCATTCTTCCCCAATGTATTAGAATATGTGAGAAAAAGGACATACAAAGCTAGACAAGGTAGTGAGATAATCTTAGAGAGAAAGGCACTAAAAATAAGCATGGATGAGAAAGATTTCTAGCAGAAGGCAGGACTTTAGCTGAGATTTGAAGGAAGTCAGGGAATCCAGGAGACAGAGATGAAGAAAGGGGGAGTTACCAGATGATCTAGTAACTGTACCAGAAACTGTAGGAGATGATAGGGTCTAGGTATCTGGATTCTATTCTCATCTCCTGCACTTAGTACCTCTATGAATTTGAACTTAAAAGGTCTAGACTTCAATGTCATCATCTACAAAAAATAATGTTTTGGATTAGACTCTTGAAGTCAAGACTCCATTTATTATTATTATTACTTTTTGAAAGACTATGTTGAGTGAATCTAGTACCAATAGCCAAGATGCATATGGCTTTTATTTCCACCCTTGTTTATAAAGTATGTTTTATTTTTTTTAAAAAAAGTTAAACAAAGACTCTTCATTTAAGCAATCTTTTTTTATAATGGCCCTAGAGTTTTTTTTTGTTTTTTCATATTTTTAAATACATTTTAACCTTATGTTTCAAAAGGTCGATCTACTGAAACCCTCCCCCCACCAACAACATCCCTCACTGAATGGAAATCTTTCCTGAGAAAATGTCATATTTTTGCCTTTGAAAGAAATGGTTTCTTAGTTTCCAACATTCTTTCAGAAATTATTAAGATAGAAAAAAAGGTATTCTGAATTCATTTTTTGAGAGGCAAGTCTAATTCAAAGCTCAAAATGTAGGCTCTAGTTCTAAATTTAGAACTCTACAATTTTCTAGTGTGTTCAAAAATTATTTAACTGCAGTTAATAATGTATTATTTACTCTAACATCAGTTCTGAAAAATTGCAACCATTTGGCACATTATCTCAATTCTCTCTTAAAACATCTTTTTGAAGGCATGCTAACTACAGGATTTTCCTGGAGCTGTTAACATCAATTTTGCCTACAACATCCTAGACTCTGAATTGTTACACTCAGCTACCACCCTTCTGCTGAAAAGTGGACAGACAGGCCAGTAGATATGCAGACTTGTCTATAAGATAGCAACTAATTGCTACTTTTAGGGGAATCAGGTATGATAATATAGATCTCCATTTTCTGTGTTTAGGTGAAGAAATCATACATGGCTTTACCCTGTGTTTTTCAACCTTGACTATTTAGTCCACAACTGCTTGCTAAAATCTCATGGGAGTTATTAACATCGAACTATACATCAAGGTTGTGTGTGTATGAACTGATTTTTTTCATATTTTAAGTTGGTGTAAGGTTATTACTTTTTAACTTCCTTTGTCTTCTATATCTAAATTTTGCTGAATATTAAACAATACCTTGACAACTGAATGGTAATATAATTTCTTCTACCTCTTAACGCTCATATCACTCTCTTTTTGACAACACATTCTAATTTGCTTTGAGGGCAACTAGGTAGTGAAGTAGATATAGTTCTGAGAAGATCTAAGTTCAAATCCTGATTAATACACTTACTAGCTGGGTCACCCTAAGTAAGTCACAATTTCCGTCTACTTTAGTTTCCTCATCTGTAAAACAAGGATAAAAATAGCACCTAATTTCCAGTATAGTGATGAAGATCAAATAAGATAATATTTATAAAAATGCCTTGCAAGCTTTAAAATGCTTTATAGATACTAGCTATTGTTGTTGGTGGTGGTGGTAATGGCGGTGATAGTAGATTAGTAGTGTATGTTTTTGTTAGGTCAACAACTTTTATAGCAGAGTGTCTGTGTATATCACAGTTCCTAAATCACTGTCCTACATATAATGGATACCCAAAAATATTGAATTTAATTGGCATTTGGGTGACATTACACATAATCCAAATAGAGACATAACCAGTTTCTTCTAAAAAAAAAACAGAAATGAAGAAAAACATGTTCTTTGTTTTAGATCAATAGGGTAGGAGTTGGTAGGAGAGCAAATTGTGAATAAAAATGGGCAGTTGTGGTGCAGAGTATGTATCTCTAATGTTTTTGATTATTTTTTTCAAAATTTCAATGTCCCATGAGGAAAAAAGAACACAAAGGAAAATCACCCTATAAACTATTATAAACTTAACTTTATATTCCTTTTGTTGGAAGAATTTCTTCTAATAGTGATATTTTGAGTCCCTGGAAATATTTGTACACATATCCAAACATGGTCATCATTTACATTCAACAGTTACAAAATCAATTTTTTAAGTAAAAATGTTGATGATTCTTATCTTTCATTTTTGTTCAATAAAATCTCTGCTTTCCCTAAAAGTTTTCATTCCCATAATGTGCTGCAGTTTAGAGGAAAAGCAGACAAATAATCTTTAATATTGTGCAGAAGCATTTTGTTTTACAATTGATAAAAGCAGTTTTCAATACTTCAATAAGTACATGATTTCTAACATGCAGATTGCTGCCCATTTTTTTCAAATCCTTCATAATTCTAATGAACATCTCTCTCAACTGCATCCTTCAAAAGGGGTCAGCCCAATGTGTTGAACGTGTTTCTGTGGGCCTTTCCCCCTACATTTTATGGGAATTAGTTCAGTGTTTGGTCTACATGTCTAATATATCCTATGTTTCTTAAATGACCAAGTCTTAATTCTAATAACATATTTTCTGGATCCTATCTTTAATGTCAGTTCTTCTATGCAAATTGTTGTTGGCAGTACATTGCAACCCATTTTGAAATATCAAACTTCTTTCTGTTTCTTTTTTGGTGACCCATAATTTTTGTTCTTTGAAGATTATAGTTTTACTTGAATTTACATCTAATAATATCCCTGGGATAATAATAATGTTAAAAAAGATGGACTTTGATCATAATGAGTAAGCTCAGTTTGAGAGGAGAGATGAGAAAATGTACTTCCCTCTTCTCTTTGTAGAGGTGTAACAAAATGCTGTAGAACATTATGTGTATTTTCCAACTAAGCTGACATGTTGGTTAGTTTTGCCAAACTGTTCATTCTTCTCTCTTTTTTTTTTGGTTTATAAATTGGTTTGCTAAGTATGGAAAAGGGAAGAATATATTTAAATCATATAATAAAAACATAAGATCATTTATTTGATTATGGATCCAGTTCATTGCCCATTTTCAGTGCCTGTCACTTTAAATTGTGTGGGGGCAATTTTTAGGAGAAAAAATTTTAGAGCTATGTTTTGGCCTGCTATGTGATTTTTTAAATCAACAAATGATAAATGCAATAGGATATATTTTGGGAAGATTGCAATGGTGTGAATGTGAGGATAATGTCTGCTGTTGAAAATTATTTACAAAAATCTGCTTATTCCTTTCTCATGTTTTTACCAAAAATACCATCACTGTAGATTTAGATCAATGGCTCTTAACCTTATTTTTTTTTGTTTTAAGACCTCTTTAAATTCATAAAAATCATTGAGAATTCTAAAAAATTTTGTTTATGTGGTTTATGTATATTATTGAAAGTTAAAACTGATCAATGTCTTAAAGTGTATCATTAATTTATTAAAATAATAATAAAGCTAATACATAGAAAAATAATGAAAAATAAGTGCATTTTCCAAAGACAATAATGAGAAGAACAGTATTTTTTTAAAATTTCTGTTTATGACTTAACAAAAGGCGTCTGGAGCCTGGGCAGGAAACTGTTCATGTGCTGAGGCTCTTCTGCTTCGTCCCACCTCAGCTGAAGTAGAGCCATGACCAAGGGCCTTGTTTTAGTCATATACGCCAAAGAAAAGGATGATGCCCTTCCATTTACAAGCTCAGGAGACAAATTTGATAAACTTGTATCTGGAAAACTTAGAGAACTTTTGGCTGTATTTAGGCCTCCACTGAAGACAGGTAAAACACATATATTTTATGATCTTTATCAGGACTTCCCCAGTGTTATTGTAGATGGCCTGGGTAAAAAGGCATCTGGAATAGATGAACTGGAAAACTGGAATGAAGGCAAAGAAAACATCTGAGTTGCTATTGCAGCTTCATGCAGGCAAACTCAGGACCTGGAAATTACTTCTATGGAAGTGGATCCCTGTGGAGATGCTTAAGCTGCTGCAGAAGGAGCTGTTCTTGGTCTCTGAATTTGATGAGGTAAAGCAAAAAAAAAAAAAAAGACTGTAGTCTCTGCTCAACTCTATGGGAGTGGGGGTGATGAAGCTTGGAAGAAAGAAGCTGTGCTTGCTAATGGGTAGAACCTAGCCTGACACTTGATGGAAGCACTGGCCAACAAAATGACTCCAACCAGATTTGCAGAAGTCATTGAGCAGAAGCTCAAAAGTATGGTTAACAGCACAATGGTACACATAAGAGACAAGTCTTGAATTGAGGATCAAGCAATGGAAGCCTTCCTAAGCATGGCAAAAGGGGCTGATGAACCACCAGTTTTCTTCCAAATCCACTAGACAGGCAATGCAGATAACTCACCATTGGTGTTTGTTGGAAAAGGAATTACATTTGACAGTGGTGGCATCTCAATCAAACCTTCTGCAAAACATGGATCTTATGAGAGCTGACATGGGAGGGGCAGCCACTATATGTTCAACCATCATCACAGCAACGACTCTAAACTTATCACTTACTCTCATTGGTTTGGCTGAACTTTGTGAAAATATTCCCAGTGGGATGGTAAACAAACCAGGAGATGTTGTTAGGGCACGGAATGGAAAAACAATACAGGTTGATAATATAGATACAGAAGAGAGACTCATATTAGCTGATACTGCCTGTTACGCCAACATATTCAATCCAGAGGTTATAATAAATGCTACAACATTAACAAGTGCCATCGAGATAGCTTTGGGGTCAGGTACCACTGGAGTTTTTACCAATTCAACCTGGCTGTGGACTAAACTTTCTAAGGCAAACACTGAAACAGGGCACCAGGTGTGGGGGATGCCCCTCTTTGACTATTATACAAGACAAACTGTAGATTGTCAACTTGCTAACATTAATAATGTTAGAAAATACAGATCTGGGGGAGCTTTTACAGCTGTGACATTCCTTAAGGAATTTGTGACCCATTCTAAATGGACTCATTTGAATATAGTAGGAGTGATGACAAATAAAGACGAAGTTACATATCTGAGGAAAGGAATGCAGGAAAGCCTATGAGGACCCTGACAGAGTTTCTAATTCAAATGAGTAAACACAAAGAAAATTCTCAATAAAGTACTGATTTTAAAATTCTTTTATTTCATATTAAATTGGATAGTTGAGTTAAAACAATGTTTTAATAATGGCTTCCTAAACCTGGAATAAAATGAAACACATTTAGCTAGGACCATGAATGCAACTATTTTAGTTTACACAAACATTCAGTGATGAAAGCCAAATCTTACCTAGGACCTGGCAACAGATTTTTTAAATATGTTTATAAATTAATGTTGATTTTTAAAAAAAAAATAATAACCTTCCACTTTATGGAACTGAATTTGGAATTAAATGATAATCATTTTAGATTTGCTATGAGAAACCATGAACAAAGTTACTATGCATTGTTCTTAAGCAATAAACTTATCTTTGTTTGCTTTCTAGAAATAAAAGAAATATATGAAGCAAATTTGGCTTCACAGAGATTCATAATTAGAAAAGGGGAGAGAATTTAATAACCTTTTTTGAACATTGTACATAATACTTTTTGAAACAAAACAAAAACCCAACAAGTGGGAGTGTCTTAAAGGTTATTTGCAATTTAGATTCTGAAACCAAATTAATTGAACTTTTTGTCCCCTTTTGCATTAAATTATATTGTCCTATCTTGCACTTTAAGTGGATCTTTTGTCCATTAATGATTTTGTATCATGCATTAGTCATTTGGAAAACAATGGGTCACTGATATATGCAGATCTTCTGAATGTTGACATATTTCATTAATATATGTATGTATACATTTGTTCATGTAACCATGAATTTCATCAGAGAAGACTTTAAGGATTGCAAGTCTGTCAAGCTTCTGACAAACGATACAGGTTTTCCAAAATTATAATTTTCACTTGAAATATCCAATGTCATTGGCTGCATATAGGTCAGTTGTTTTCTTTGAAGTGACTGGATCATTTCATTAATTTTTTTAAAAAAATGTTTGCTGAATACCTTTCTGAATAACTATAATTCATCTATCAGTTGTTCTCTCAAGAATTAATGGTGTTCAAGTAATAATAACCGCTTCATCCTGCACCTGTATTGCATAAGTGCTCCTCCTTGAAACAACCATCATATTAAGTCATATATAGAAGCATTTTATTTATGATTCCCATTACATCACACAGAATGTTAAATATACTTACGGGTCAAAATTTAATAAAATTAATGATTTTTATTGCTTTATCAAGGACATTAAACTGAAATTTTTTGTAATTGCAGGTGGTCCATGTCATTTAACAACACACAGCCAACTAGTACAGTCTGTTGCTGCTACCTCGATTTATGCTGAAGTGCAAATAGTTTTACTCACCATTACTTTTGTACCTCAGTGCAAAACTCCACAGTTGTTCTAGTTACAACCATGACATAAAAACAGAAAATGTTATGCAACATTTTAAATATTTCAACACTACTTGTTTGTAGTTGATATTTACATAAAATATCTTCAATGATTAGTTGATGGTAAGACCAGACAGATACAAGCAAAATAACAAGTCCAGTCATGTTTCTAGGTTTGTTCATTTCTAAGGCGAAACTGCTATTCTGGAGATGAGGTAATAACTCAGTCTTCACATTTGCAACTAAATCTGTAATTCACAGACCATGTAGCCCCTGAAAAACTTCATTGTACACTCATCAGAGAATGAGAGTGAAAAAGACAAAGTATCTTAGTGTTATGCTGAAAATAGTTTGACCTCACAGACTATCTGAAAGGGTCTCAAGGATCTTCAATTGTCCTCAACAGACCGCATTTTGAGAACCACTGATGTAGATAGTTAACAACTTCTGTTTACATATCTAGGAATTATCCCAGGCTGCCAAATTGGATGTTCTGAAGAAAAGTTATTTTGATCTAGTTTTTTTTTTTTCCTGTACAAGCATATTAATCAAATATATAATACTACTCAGAGAAAGAATTGAGAAGCTGTGAATTGGACACTTACACATCACTAAGCTATCTAAGGGCTTAAGGAACTCTGCCCCCCCTCCAAACTCTCTTTTGCTGACTCTCTCTGTGTATCTCTTTGTCTCTGTCTCTGTCTCTGTCTCTCTCTCTGTCTCTCTCTCTCTCTCTCTGTCTCTCTCTCTCTCTCTTTCTCTGTCTCTCTCTCTCTCTCTCTCTCTCTCTCTCTCTATTTCTGACTCCAACTCACTCTCTGGCTTGGTTTATTTATTAATTTTCACTCATCAGTCTGTAATTTCTGAGGGATACCAAAATGTATTTGAGGGTGTCTGTGATAAAATAGTGCCGGTCAACAATTAGAATGGAATAGTATGAAGAATTTTAATATTCTTATGGTGCTTTAGATAGGACTTCAGTCTGTAAATGTCAGAATTCACTTTCCAATAAAGTGCTACACACCTGTGTTGTTTCTGGTAACATTTGAATTGCTTCAAAGAAAAAAAATATATAAATATACTCTGAAATAAACCATTTGATACAAAGGAAATATTATAGAGTAAGAACATTGGTCATATGGAACAACAGATGGTCAAATGGACATTGTATTTTTTGATACTGTACTGGACCACTTGGAAATAAGTAATAATTGCCAGTAGTCAACAAGCAGCATGAACTTTGATGGCCCATTGGCTTTTGCCATAAAGTATAATGGGCTGTTTGTGCTATTTGCAATATTTTTGTTTGTTTCAGAATGACTCCATCCAAATCAAATAAATTGACTAGATTTATTTGGAATTCTTGGTTCCATTTTCATCCGATTACTTAGAGTAGAACCAATCAAGAGGCTCTAATAAATGACCCTTTTATCCCTTCACTTTTATCAGTTTGCCTGCATTCTTTCAAGCTCACATTCTCTGTTACCCTCCTCATCCATCCTACCCACAAGCTTCCCTTATCATCTAGCTTCTTTTCTTTATCTTTCCCTGTCCTTGAATGTGTTCAGTTATCTGTGGAATCAGCTCTAAAGGGACCAGAAGTGCTGAATGAGGGGGAAAAAAGGATAGCTCATTCCATTTGCTCTCTGGAGAAAAGAGAGAGGGAACATCAGCTCAATATACTTTCTAACAACCAGTATCCCCTTCTCCTTTTTTTTCAATTTTATGTAGGAAATGCAAATATCTAGAAGCAGTTGCCTCTATTTATGGCCCTTCCCATTGTATTTACTGCCTTCAGGTCAGCATCAATTACACAAAAGTATCATCCATCAACAGTATGTGCCATTATAGTGAAACAAGGACTACTGCAGTGAGGAAGGATTGAGCTCCATATTTTAACGAACATGAGGTTTTGAAGGAATTTGTCATGAAAAAAGTGAATGGTATCCTTACTAAAGACTTAAAACCTTAAGTTTTCTCTTTCTACCTAAATGAACCTGATCTATATTTCCTGTTTTTGAGGGGAGGGGAAAGAATGAGCTCTGCAAATTTGCTTGAACATAGGTCCTTGACAATGTGAATACCTTCTCACATTGCAGAGATAGAACTAAAAGAAATATTCACTGACAACAGCAACAGAAACAAAATTATATTTATATATTTCCTACTGTATTCAGAACAAGGGGCTAGGCATCTGTGTTGATATTTAGATAAACCGTTGATTCTGTTTTCAAGGAACTTACAGTCAAGTGAGCAGACTGATACTTAGGAATGTTCAGAAAAACATGAGCAATCAGGAAAGTATTTTAGAAGTATATAGCATTTGAACTAGTTTTTTTTAATTATAGAAAAATTAATCATGATGGCTAGTGAGAGAGGACGTTCTAGACATAAGGAATGCAAAAGGCTGAAAATTTGTATGTGTGTCATAGTTGAGTAAAGATCAGTCCAGTTTGAAAGGATTCTAGAATCTATGAAGGGAAATTATGTGAGATGATATTGGAAAGGTAGGATGACATCAGGTTGGAGATAATCTTGAGTGCCAAAGAAAGTTAAATTTTACTAGGTAGTCAAAGGACTGAATATTGTTGAAAGAGTGGACATATGAACTAGCTTCTAGCTTACGATTATACAAGATAAGGACACGAAAAAGTTCTGCATTTCAAACACCGTAAGTTGTGCAAAGAAAGAAAGTTGGAAAGTAGAATGTGGTATATGAGGGTTGATTTGAAGGATAGGTTGGCTAGAATGAAAAATGCATGAAGGAAAATGCATAAAATAGAATGAAATGACTAAAAAGACAGTTGGCACTCACACTGTTAAAAACTATAAATGCCAGACTTTTTTTGTTTGTTTTTTTGCCTTTTCACCTAGAAATGGTAAAGACTTTGTATTAGAGAATCACATAGTTCAAGCTGTTTTTGTTTGTTTGTTTTTGACAAGAATGTGGCAGCCATGTAGAAGTTACATTGAAGAAAGGAAACATAGGAGTCAGAGAAATCAATTAGAATGAGATTACAATATTCTAGGATGTGATAGGAGCCTACCTTAGAGTACACTCCAAGGAAATGTCCTGAGTCCTTTTCTCTTCATTCATTCTCTGTATTGGTCACATCATCAGTTTTTCAGGGTTAAATTATCACCACTATGTAGATGACTCACAGATCTTTATATGCAGTGATCATTTTTTTCCAAACTTCACCATTTGGGTACTGGCCATTTCAAATGGATTTCTCAGAAACATCTAAAACTCAATATGTCTAAAGATTTTTTTGTCTGTCCCCTCCAACTTGCCCTTCTTCCAAATTTCCATTGCCATAAAAGACTTCACCATTCTTCCAAGATAATGGATTTATAAACCAAGTATTATCCTTGACTCCTCATTCTTCCTCAGGCCTCATCTACAATCAGTTACCGAAGGTTTCTTTCTATATCCACATTTCTCACATCCAACCTTTCTCTTATGCTTATACCATCCTCACTTAGTTCAGGCCCTAATTACATTTCACATGGACAATTTAAAGGTCTCCAAGTTGTTTTTTTCTGCCTTGTCTCATCTTGCTCCCTTTTCCCACTCAGATGACTTTCCTTTATCACAGACAAAAAGAATGTCATTCTTTTACTCAATAAAATCCATTTGTTCCTTTCCCCCCAGCATTAAATAAAAATTTCTCTGTTCAGTTTTTAAAACCCTTCACAACCTAACCACAACCTATCTTTCAATCTTTTCAGACATTAATTTCCTTTCCATACTCAATTGTCCATGTAAACTTTTTTTCATGTCATCCTTGCAATGCTTGAGTTTTCCAGACCAAGTCCTGCAATATTTCTATCAGTCATTGATTTATGCTCTTTAAAAGCTATAACCTCACATGTTTTTCTTGAAGTGATATCCATTCTTTAAAACCATGATATTAAGCAACTGGCAACATGGCTAAACATGCCAAGAAGGTTGGAATTGTTGCTAAATATGGAACATGTTACAGTGCATTTCCTCAGAAAAATGGTGAAGAAAATTGAAATTAGCCAGCATGCCAAGCATACCTACTCCTTCTGTGGCAAGTCCAAAATGAAGAGATGGACTATGGGTAGCTGGCATTGTGAATCCTCTATGAAAACAGTAACTGGTGGTGCATGGACCTACAATATCACCTCTACAGTCACAGCCAACCTGTCATCAGAAGACTGAAGGAATTGAAAAACCAATAAAATCTTCTTATCAAAGATCTATAACCCATAGTCCAACAATAAATGGGTTGATTTATGGAATAAAAATTTAAAAAAACATGATATTGAAAACATAACAAATAATAAAGTAAATATGCATAAGGCACAGAATCTGACATTCTACTAAATTAAATAAAGGTAAGAAAACCACAGTTTTAATTTATCTCCTTTAGAGAAGTGAAGATGAGGAAACTAATCCATTTTTATGTGATCAAGACCAAACCAAAGCAAAGCCTAGTTAGTATAAGTAGGACACATGCATGACTATTGCTGCTGCAAAAGGAAATATATAAAAATTATTGATGACCCAAAGTAATTTAGACACCACTACAGCCTAAACCATATCAGAACATGAATTTTCTCTAAATCATATGCAATTGGTGTCCATCCATTCTTTGTTTAAAGACAACTTTAAATACTAGGACACTTTTCCTAATATAAATCTAAATTTATTTATTTGTAACTACTATTCATTGCTCTTTTTTCTGTCCTCTGAATCCATCTAAATTCCAAGTAAATGAAATTTCACTACTTGATAGCAATTTATTTGGGTCATGTAACATCCAGGTATCTTTTGGATTGCATAGGTGCTAGAGGTATTGGGTGGGATTAGCAAAAATTATTATCAGTGGATCAAATATTTATTGTTTTTGCTATGTACCAAACATTGTGCTAATTGCTAGGGATATAAAGAAAGGTAAAAATGCTGTTAATAACCTTGACTCCCACATTAAAATGGGAAAGAAAGCATGCAAATAACTATATAATGAGATATAAATTAAGAAATTGATAGAGTGTGTGTATATGTATACATAGATAGTTGTATGTATGTGTGTGTATGTATATATGCCTATATCTATAGATATAGGCATATATACTTGTTTGTGTGTTTGTGTGTGTGTATGTGTGTTCACCAGAGGCAGGGGGAAGGTGTCATTGCCCCAAGATTCAGACTTTTTCACCTTCTTGTTTTCACAGCTAGTTTTTGGAGTCTGTAAGTTTTCAAGATAGTGTCATGTAGGGAGATGTGTTGTCATTGCTTTTCTGGTATGGTCTTAATTAGGAAGGGCTCCTGTTCCCTTGAGACCACAGGCACTAGGGCTTCTTTCTCTGCCCTAGAACTGCCAGCAAGAACTAGAACCCCAGCTCACTCTACTCCCTGGAATTGCAATCTGGGCCCCTTTTCTCTTATGAATTCAAGCTCTGTTTTCTGCCCTGCAAATGAAACTTGGAACTGGTTAATGATCAATGGAGTTGGTAAGCAGTGCCTGGTCCTGTGTCCAGTAGCCATGAAAGCATCCCATGTAATCTCTATCTGACCAGTTATCCAATCCCCTTATAATCTCTGGGTAGAGAGTTCTCAAAACTGTTGCCGCTACTGCTCACATGACTGCCATTTCATTTAGCTCTGGGTCAGCCCCCTTCCCAGTGTCACAGACCTCGTTTTCTGACCTTCTAAGTTGTCTTAGCCTGGAAAAATGTCTCACTCTGGCATTTTGTTGGTTGTTCTATTCCAGACTTTGATTTGACACATTATTTTAAAATTGTTTGAAAAGAAATGTTGGGAGATTCAGCTCTCATGTTCCTGTGATTAGTAGGCATGAACTGGAGAAGATGCTCAGAAAAGACTGAGAAGGAATAGTCAAATGGGTAGTAGGAGAATTAGAAGAGGACAGTGTCACAAAAACCAAGAGAAGAAAATGTATCTGGCAGGAGAGCAAAACTAACAGTATTACAGTTTGCAAAGAGCTTTAAAAAGGATGAAAACTGAGAAAAGGCCATTACATTTAGCAATTAAGAAATCATTGATAACTTTAAAGAAAGCAGTTTCATTTAAATGATGAAATCAGAGTACAAAGTAATGTTATTTGGGGGGGCAGCAGTCTTTGCTTTTTCCAAAATTTTACCAACTGTAAGTATTCTAAGGAAATCATTCTACTATATTTCTCCTTATTGATAGAAAGATGGACTTTATGTTACTGACAAACTGCAATGACAGAATGCTAAATGTGACCTAGTCTCTGAAAAGGAATAGAAGTAAATGGAAATTTAAAAAAAATAATACAAAATAATGTGACGACTCCATTGTTGTATAAATTGTATTATAGCCAGAACTCTCTGTATATATTGTGTTATTTATCACAGTTGAATTGCCACTGATGACATCTAGAACTTTCGTATGTTAGTTATCCATTAAAGGATTTGACAGTAATCAGGTTCTACCCATTTACATCATATTCATTTGTTTGAATAAATGGTTATTTTAGGGAATCTGACGTTTAACTGGACTAGAAAACCCAAAACTAGTATATAAAAACTAAGTCAAAGTTGGTAGGTGCAATTTGACTGAATTGACCATTGGGGGCCACTGTTACATCACTGTAATACTGTTGCATAATCATTTTATTAACTGTAAATAAGCTAAATATTAAGAAAAATATAAATCAAAGTTACAGAGGCTTAAGGCAGGTTTCTGTTTTTGACAATTTTAATAGAATCATTTAAATTATTTTTAGCAATTGAATATGGAGAACTTATTTTTAAAAGCTATGGGGAGATTGGAAATGCATTTATCTAAAACTAACAACCATAATTAGCCTATGCTAAGGAATGCCTCAAATAGATGAATGACAGTTTTGAGTTAAGGCATGGTTTTAACTGCTGATGTTTTGTTCAATATTGATAAGGGAAAAAATATTTGCATCATTTGCAAGTTACATAAACCATTAGTAAATATGGCTTATGGTATTAGCCAAAAGTTATTTAAATAATTCCCAAAGACTCTTTCTCAGAAGACCAGACATTAATTTTCTGTTATTTCTATTATAAACGGGAAAATTAAGTAAAAAATTATATAGAACGAGTTTTGTTTTTTTTTTTTTTTGGTCCTTCATGTATTTAAGGACACTGAGCAGTTTTTGCTTTCATTGGTTCTGAGTTTCTCATCACATATGCATATGAAATTCATCTATTTCCTCTCTTTCTTGACAAGTTTTACCTATCTTCACAAATCCTCCTTTGGAGATCCATCCAGTATACTGGGGACCTTTCTCTGGTTATTTTGTTATTTCAGAGATATTGATACCTCTCAAACTGTCTGTATCTCTCACTGTAATTTCATTCTAACCTACTCCAAACTATAGTCATACATGATCTACATTCAATTCAATTTTGATTCTTTCAAGGTTGTGATGTTCCATGAGTCTCAGTGAAAAACCAAAACCAAAAGAGGCATGATTGATGGAATGATCAGTTTACATCATTGAAAATATTGTGAAATTTCCCCAATGTAAAGTTTTCTTTTTCTTATTCAGTTCTGGGTGAAATTCATTGTCTCTCCCAAGTATCTCTCTAAGATAATATATTGATGGACTAACATAATAATCTGCCTGAATTCTATATTTGACACTTTAAGATTTTGTGAAATTCATAATCTCAAAGATGGGGGGGGGTCTCTGTAGAGCTAGCGATAATGCACTCACGTAAAACATAGATCATGGATTTAGAGCTAGAAGGGACTTTGGAGGCCATTAAATTATTACAAATAAGGAAACTGAAGAACAAAAAGGTTAAGTAACTTATTATCTGTCACACAGCAGGAAAATATCTGAGGCAGAATTTGAACTCACATCTTCAAATCCAACCCAAGAATCTATCCACTATCTTTTAATTCTATGTGATTTTAGGTCTTGTCTTTTCATAAAAGGGCTAACCAACATTGAGCGCCATCAATGGGTTCTGTTCATATGTTGCAATTGCCAAGAAATTATCAACTTGTGTGCTTTTTCTCCATAATGGTCACAATACTTTCTGGGCATCCATGTCCTTAAAGGTGTACTATCCAGAGGAACAAAATAGCCTTAGTCCTGCAAAAAAGTATTTTTTCCAAGTGCACATATAGTTAAAATCAATCTTTTTTTTCCATTAAATACTAAGCAATAACTGATTGTTTTCTTTTTTAAATAATATTTTCTTTTTTCCAAACTGCATGTAAAAACAATTTTTAACATTTTTTTTCTAATTTTGCGTTCCAATTTCTCTCCCTCAGTCTCTATCCTCTTCTCTCCCTCACACAGTAAGCAATTTGATATAGGTTATACATCTGCAATCATTCAAAACATATTTCCATATTAGTCATGTTAAATCACTGATTGTTTTCAAATTTGATAATGACTAAGTCTCAAAATATGCCTTAAATAATTTGCATAAAATATAAGAAACAAAAATTCTGTGGCAAAATAATAAAATAATATGAGACCATGTGAAAAATAATGATCAGGAAAAATGTAGGTAATAGCAAATCAACAGAAAGAAACTACAAAGGAAAAGCTAAATGCACTTTGGAAGAAGTTATAGAGAAAAAATATTTTGTGATTTTTTTCAATAATTTGGAATAAAATTGAAGTATATATTCTGCTATATTCACTTAGTTTTTTTCAAAAGTAATTAGAATATGAATTTTGTCATAGAAAGGGAACTATAATAACATTGGCACAGAAAAAATCTAAGTAAATAACTGGATTTTTAAAATATCTCATTTAATAATAATTAAAAAAAATAGATTCTATGGCTAATGACCCTGTTGAGTTAAAGAAATTCAGCAATGAACTTCAGTGGATACAGAAACTGTCCTGTGAGCTAGAAATGCCACAATATACCTGAAGATACTTGACTCATTTAGCTTACCATCAGGAACATTCAGGCTGGCACAAGAAACAATTCCCAAAGTAGTGTTGGATTTAATTTATTGGGAAATACTGTGTCTTCCTGTGAAGGATATAAATCAGAATTTTAAGTAACCATGAGATTTCATCTTCTCACTTCAAATTTAAATAGTAATGATATATCATTTATAAAAGTAGATAGTACTATAAAAATAAAATTTCTTTATGAAAATTAAATACTCTCCCAAATCTCAGCAGTAGTGTTTGAATTCTTTAAAAAGAAACTGATTATTAAATTGGGTGTTTCAGTTACATCATGGTATCACAAAAGGCAAAATTCTGCCTTTAAACATTTCTGTTTTAGTTACTAATGAAAAGGGGAGAAATAGATATTATCCAAACCCTCCTGTAGGAGAGAGATTTCACATCTAATGAGGAAGTTAGTTTCAATTATGGGATAAAGACATATGGAAAAAATAGTGCATAAAGAACATTGGCAGGTAGGTACCTCAAACTCAGCATGGCAAAGACAGAACTCATCATCTATTCTCTAAAACCCTCCCCTTTTCTCAACATTCTTATTACTGACAGGGGCATCACCATCCTCGTAGGTACCTAGCTATGCAACCTTAGTATTATTCTCTACTCCTCCCTTTTGCTCGCTCCACATATCCAATCCTCCTCCTTCCCCACCCCAATATGACCTTATAATGATAGGATGAAACTTGACTGGAACAAGACAATTGTGAGGATCCTATTTAAGGCTTTGAAGTTATTAAAATGCTCCAAATTCCATATATTGAAAGCATTTTATTTAAAGGTAAATAACATACTCATGAAAAAAGGGAAAAAAGGCTTCAGTTATCTCAGTTTTCATTTAAAATAGTACATTTAGAATGATATATGTTAACAAAAGTTTATTCATCTCTGAGTGTAGACATATGCTAAGGCAAGAGTATTAAGGGCTAAGAAGCAGATGAAGAAAATGGTAAGTCCCTCTGTTAAGAATTACATGTTAATGGTCACCCTTGTTATTTTTCTAAGCCATATGTTCACATAGAAAGCCTTTCTGCTCATGGGATATATTCCTTCTTTGAAGACTGCTAAGTGCTTTATGAATTCGAAGTTCTAAGTCCTAAAAGTATGTCAAGTAAATGATTTTTTTATGCCAAAAGCAAAAACAAAAGTCTCATTCTTATGCTTTGCATTATTAGTTTATAATTTAAAATGAATGTATATTTTCCACTATATATTATACCATGAGGTAAAGAATGATGTGCAGTAAGTAGCACCATAACAGGAACAATGTATGAAATGTTACAGCTCCTATTTAATCACATTGGCTTCACCTATTAGATCAGTGAGAGAGAGTACTTAATATCCAAGTATACTGACCTACCTCAGTATAAATCAGATCATCATAAATGAAGCCTTGAAAGCTTACTGGCTGTGTGACCTTTGGTAGTCACTTAGTCTCCCTTAACCTCAGTTCCCAAATTATAAAATAGGAATAATAACAGCTCTAAACTGTACAGGGTTGTTGTGAGAATCAAATAAATGTTTTAATTATTATATAAATGATTTAATTCAGCATTATGTTAACTTAATATCAATGATTTGATTTATACTCAGATGAATCATTTAAGCAAGTAATTTAATATGAAATTAAATCCTTCATTATGTGTTATGAAATAGTACATTAATTATTCCACTGTTGACAAATGGTCTAAGTATGTAAACAGTTAATCCACAAGGGAAGAAACCCAGGCTATCTAAAGCCATATTTTTTTTAAGTATTCCAAATTATGCTAACTAAAGAAATGCAAATTAAAGCAATCTCCATCAAACTAGAAAAATTTTCAAAAAATAGAAATGATTAATGTTAGATGGTCTATGGTGAAGCAGGCACATTAATACATTGTTTCTGGATCTGTGAAGGGGTACAACCATTCTGGAAAGCAATTTGGAATTAAACACTAAACTTATTTTTTAGTAAAAAGTAACTATCAGTGCTTGCCCTTTGACCCAGTCTATCCAGTCTATACCACTGCCAGGCCTATATCCAACAGAGATCAAAGAAATAGGAAAAGGTCCTATATGTACAAAAATATGTATAATAACTCTTTTTGTGCTGGCAAAAAAAAGAACTGGAAACTAAAGAGTTATCTATCAGTCAATGAATAGCTGAATGAGTTATGGTATATGATTATGATGGGATTCTATTGTGCTGAAGGAAATGGGGAAATGAATTATTTCAAAGAGATATAGAAAAACTTATATGAAATGATGCAGAGTGAAGAATTCTGTTCAGTACCTGTTATAATATGCTTATTGTAAAAGCAATTTGGAAGACATATTATCAGATGAAGAATGGAATGAGCAGAGTCTGGGGAACAATTTATAAAATAACAACATTCTAATAATTTTTAAAAGACCTTCAGGGATTTATATTTAGTTATGGCTCAAATTTCTTGCTCTTGCATTTCAGTGCAGATCAACATCAAGGACTGTCTTCTGCTCTATTGAAAATATCTTTCTAGTTCACTTTTCCTACTGCTCAAAAAGGGCATGTTTCCCTGCACGTGTTCTCTTGCTTACTCTTTTATTTAAGAAAAGAATAAAGAAATAAGAAAAAAATCTAAGTAATGTCATTATCCACAAAACTTCATTATACTCTTTTACCGCTACCAGAAAAGTCCACATATCCTAAGTAAACTTGTTAAGATTTTGTTTTGTGAAAATTATACATTTCATGAGAAACTGGTTAATTGTGAAGTGTAGTGGATAAAGAGCTAAACTTAAAGTCAAGAAGATCTGGGTTTAAGGCCACTAAAACATAGAGGTTTATGATCCTGAGCAAGTCACTTAACCCTATGGTGTCCCAGAGAATTCTCTAAGACTTTAAGGAAGGAAACAAGTATTTATTAAATGCCAACTATGTGTCAGGCATTGTGCTGTTTTAGAAATATTTTATTTGATCCACATGACAAGCCTCTGGGTTGGATTTATTATTATCTCCACTTTACATTTGAGAAGACTGAGGCAAATGGAGATTAAGTGACTTGCCCAGTTATATAGCTGAGTATTCAAAGCCAGATGGAATTCAAAGTCTTACTGATTCCAGGCCCAGTGATCCATCCATTAAGCCCTACAAGGTGCAGGGCAATTGCTAATCTACAATTTTAGAGAGAACTTCCTTAATTTTCATTCAGAGTTCTTTCTACTAATAAAGTTATACAGATTTAGTCTCAAAAAATATGCTATTAAAGAGAACATATCTTTTATTCTTCCTTGTGACCACCAGAATCTATTTTAAACACATTTGTGTAATTAATCAATAGTTAACTAATTACTTAATATTAGTTGAATCACTATTTTCTCTACAGTGAACAATACTGTATTTACTTCTATACTTCCCTTTCCTCACAGGATTGGGCTAATGCTTTTACATCATGATCATCTTTGAGTCCTTTCCCAATCTGGATTCCAATATGATAAGATTGGAACTGCCTAAGCTAGGTGGTACAGTGGAAAAAGTGTTGGACCTGAAGTCAGGAAGATTCATCTTCCTAAGTTCAACACTGGCCTCAAATAATTACTAGCCATGTGACCCTGGGAAAGTCATTTAATCCTATTTACTTCAGTGTAATTATCTGTAAAATAAGCTGGTGAGATAAATGGCAAAACACTCCAGTATCTTTGCCAGGAAAATCCTAAATGGGCTCATGATGAGTCGGGCACAACTGAAACAACTGAATAATCAATAAAAGCTGTATGATTCCTTGTGGCTAGATAACCTACAACTTTACACCTGCTTTACCACCTCTTGCCCCTTATTTAGAGTTCTTTCTACATCCTATTCATTCATAACAGTCTATCTGTGAAGGTGTTCCATGGCTAGGATCACAGTGATATTGTCCAAGTAGAAAGTGAGCATTGGGGCAGCTAAGCGGCACAGTGGATAGAGCACCAGCCCTGGAGTCAGGAAGACCTGAGTTCAAATCTGGCCTCAGACACATAACAGTCACCAGCTGTGTGACTCTGGGCAAGTCACTTAACCCCAAATGCCTCACCAAAAAAAAAGTGAGCATGGACATTCTTGTCTCAAGCAAAGAAGTTGTATGAAAAATGAAAAAAATAAATCCCCCATTTCACACATACTGCTCCCTATTTTCCATGACTTACTCTATGATGATATCTTAGTGCCAGTGCTATGAACTCCTTCACAACTCTTGTTTACTCCTTAGGTTGGGAAACCTGAACTCTAACTTGACCAACATGACTTACCCTTTTCCCCTACGAACATTCTTTCTATAAGGCCCCACTAATTGTTTTCCCCTATTCAGCAAGATATTCAATGTTCCATAATAGAGAATTGGACTTGAGAAGATCTAGCTAGACTTAATTTCTGCCTCTAACTCATTGGTTCGGTGTCCTTGGGTAAATTATTTAAGCTCTTGGTTTTCTAGGCACCTCTTTATAAATTATAGAAAGAAGACATTGATCTACTTTGTTATAATTTCTTACATCAATGAAATAATGACTACAATTCCTTTCTTATTCACTAGAAAGCCTATCCTCAACCTTCTAAAAAAGTGAGTTGATATTCAAGAAGAATAAGATAATTTTGATTCATTCACTTTTTTTCGTACTACTGGAAAAAATGCTAATAGTGAATAAATTGTCTGTGTTTGTGTTTTTGGCAACAGGACAGATCTGACCACAATTCTAATTAAAATTAATGAACATTTTTTTTTTTTTGGTGGAAGTTACTAAGCCTGAGAAATAAGTACTGGATCACCAAACATATGCTTTTCTACATGTGTAATCTTTTATAGATAGTTTGATTACAATTATTTTTTGAGCCCCCGGAGCTGCGTCCTCCCCACGCCCCGGTGTGTGCGAGAGCTCCCTGCCGAGCGACCCCCGGGAGGCCTGACCCTCCCCCCACCCACACCCACACCCCGTGAGGAAGGGCTTGATCCCCCTTCTCCCGAGCCCACCCCCGACCCCAGCCGGGGCGGCCTCGGCACGAGCAGCGAGGGCGGCCCGCCGCCGCCGGCGCGTGTCGGGGGCCCGAGGCAGGAGGGGTCTCTGAGGCCGAGCGCGGCGGGCACCAGAGCGAGATGCTGTGCCGGAAGTGGAGCCTCGTGGCGGAAATGGTCCTATTCATTGAAGACCTGGAGGAAGATTTAAAAATCCTCTGCCTCTGCTAGAGGGCGTTTGTGGAGGATCGAAAATTGTACTATTTAGGATTAAAAGGGTTCTATGTTAAAGGCAGTGATACCAGTAATACAGAACAAGCCACAGAAGAGAGGGAACATCATTCCCATAGGACCATAGAATTGGAGAATGGTAGTGTTTTGAGATCAGATGAAATTGAACTGGATTCAGAGGCTGAACTTATGAGAAGTATGGGACTACCCCTTCAATTTGGAGGCTTGTCTGCTCACAAGAATTTTGAGAAATAAAAAAACAAAATTTAAAAAGAAAAAGAAAAAATCTCAAAAGAAATACTCAGATGAAATTCTGCAAGAATCATGGAAAGAGATTCATGAAGATGATGACCACTTAATGTCAGATGGTCCATCTTCAGCCTTTGAGCAGTATGAGGAAACCAGAACATGTGAACTTCAAAATGGGGAAGAAGTAGAAACTGGAAAATTATCTACTGAAAATGTATTACCTCCAAAACTAGAAATTACAGAGAAATGGCAAAAGTATTGGAGTGAGTATGGAGAAGGATTGTTATGGCAGAGCTGGCAAGAAAAACACCCAAGTGAAATATTGTCTACTGAACTTTGAAATTCTCTTGAGACAAAGGAAAGATGGGAACAACATTATAGTCATGTTTACTGGTGTTATTTGAAACAGTTTCAATATTGGAAAAGTCAGGGGTGGACTTTTGATTATTCACAAAGTTATGATACAGATAATTGTGTGTCTAAAATAGAAATGGATGAGAAAAATGATAGTAACATTACAAGGGGATCATTATTGGACTTAGCTTCCATGACTAAAAGTGAGGAGGAAATTTATGAAGAAAATACAAATGATAAGCATCATGAGGAAATACTTGATGGAATTAGCAACATAAATTTGAATTCAGTGGAAGTAGAGAATGGCTGCTTGAACTCAACTGCTTGAACTCAAGTGATTGTCAATGTCCAAGTGAAGTTAACAGTGAACAACAGTGCACTCTTTCCAATGAATGTGAGTCATGTGATGGAGCAACCAAGAAAAGGAATTTGTCAGAAAATAGAAGTACCAATCAAGCAAATTCCCAGGAGACTTCTGGAACAATTAGGAACAAAGAAGTGTCATACAGCAACAGTAAGGATGGAGATGAGAGTGAGGAGGAGCCACCTGAATATAAACCAGCTAAACTGAAGAGGAGCCATGAACTAGACATTGATGAAAATCCAATTGTGGACTTTAATGACAATGGCTCTCTCTTGGGATTACAGCATGGCTCAGGGCAAAAGTAATTTTTTATTCATGATTTTTGTATTCTGAATTTTAGAGTTTTCTATCTATATTTGATTGGTCAATATGAATATATTTTCTTATACTTTAGACCTTACAATTTAAACAAGTAGTCCATTTAGTGAAAACTGCAATAGATCTGAGACCCTCTTCTCCTAACAAGTTGTAATTCTTTTACTTGTGTAACCTTAACTTTGTAAGATAATCTTAGGGATTATAATAAGAGAGGCATTAGCAAATTGAAGAATTCTCTTGACCTCAGATCCATTTGGCTAATACAGTATAAGAATGTGGATCCCTTTATACATTAATGTGTGCTTGTATCCAGATAGGAACTCCCAGGTTGTTAAAGTATTTTACTAGTAACTCTTGTCCCTTTTTGTGGCTCTGTAGCAGATGTGCTGAAAAGGAACCACTTTAACACTATCATAAGCAAAGCTTAGACCCTCTTGGAATGGCCACTGTAGGAAAAAGAAAACAAGAAAAAAGTAAGAAAAAGAAAACAAAACTGTAGGCTTGTGCTTGAATAAAGTCATAATAATTACCATTTATATGATGCTTTGAGGCCGCAAGTTTCTATAGTGAAAACATTCTCTTTGACACAAGAATTCCATTATAGGGAATATATACTTTAAGAAGAACCTTTTTTAAAAAAATCTTTTCAAAGATACATAACAGTTATTTTTAATTGTGAAAAATTGGAATCAACCTAATGACAAAGACTGAGATATTGGTGTAATACATATTATAGGATGGGAAAAGCATTTGATTTGAGATTCAAAGGATTGGGTTTCTAGTCTCAGCTCCTCAGTTTCTCAGCTATGTGACCTTGGGCAAATCACTCACCTTTAGTAAGATTGGGGGAGTTGAATTAGATTGTTTTTAGCTCATAACATTTTGTGGCTCTTTGAATATTTGTTTGGTCAGATATTTTATATAATTGACCTCTAGAGCTTCATATTGACAACTCATCTATAACTTCGTCTTTGAGAGTTGCCTGTGAAAATTATGATGCCCTTAAGGATGACATGAAAAATATGGAAATACATATTATATTGTAAAGTATTATAAAGAAACAGATACAGAAATTATAAGAGATTACAACTATACAAAAATATATATACAATTATAAGGATAAGTGAGAAAAAAGTGGAAAAGGAATTCAAACCAGTAGTAACTGATAAGTTGTTACAGATATCTAATTAAAGTGTTTTAGTGTACATGGTTGTAAATCTAAGTTTATTTAGTTAAGTTCATGATAAACTACTTAAAATTTAATGTACTTAGCTGTACATTAAACATTTTTAAAGCAAAAAAAAAAGAATTATTTTTAGAACTGTTTTCCAGTGACTATATTGATCTAGCATTAAATAATGTCTCTTGGTAAGAAGGTCTATCCATCATTTCTCATCCCTCCTTCTCTTTTTGTCTCTGCTTCTGAGAACCACCAAACTATTCTAAAAGAACCATTTCATTCTTACTTGGAAAACAGTTTGGCTTATTGCATAGAGTATTAAGCTTAGAATCAACAAGACCTTTATTCAAATATTTCCAATCACACTTACTAGTTCAGTGAGATACTATTAACTAGAGACCTAGTTTGATAAAGGTTTTGAACTAGATGAATTCTGAGGTCCCTTTCAGCTCCTTAAATTCTGGTTCTGTAATTATAGGCAAATTAATTCACTTCACTGAGTCTCAATTTCTCATCTATAAAATCGAGGTAAGAATGTCTCATATGGTGGCTAACACTCAAATGAATCACTGTATGTAATGTTTTTTAAAACTTAAACCAAAATTCCAGCTAGATTCCAGCTTGCTATTTATCTTATGCCAAGTCAAATCAAAAGCATTTCATTAAGCACCTAGCACTATTGGCCAGGCACTGTGCAAAGCACTAGAGGTTCAAAGAAAAACAAAACAATAACAACAACAACAACAACAAATAGTACTTTCTCTCAAAGAGTTCATGAAGCCTGGCTGAGAAACTGGATTTCAAAATATCAATAAATTATTTTTCATTTAATTTTCAATTAATACCTATTTATTTTCTCTCCCTTCTATGTACTCTACCCCAGTGAAAAAGAAAATAAAAATATTTGTAATAGATATGTATATTCAAGCAAAACAAATTCTTTGTCCATGTCCTAAAAATATAACATTTTGCATGTTAAATCTACTACCTCTCTATCCCTTAATACAAGTTTATTATATTGAATTGATATAAGGTCAGTCAATTAACAAGAATTTATTATGTACTTACTATGTGTTAGGCACTGTGCACCAAAGTAAAAAACAAAAACAAAAGCAAAAAAAAAATGAGAGAAAAGGTCTAGCGTGGCAGATGGATGTTCTGGAGTGAGAAGGCAGCTTAGACATGGTGGCAAATTTCAGAGAGTTAAAAGCACAACAGAGAGGAGAATGATAGGAGAAGGTTAACAGAGTTCATAATCCATCCTCTGGATTCATGATTGGTCATCGATGACCAATAATCAGAAGTCTTTCAAAGTTGTTTGTCTTTACGATATTGTTGCTATTGTATAAATAGTTCTCATTCTAGTCACTTCACTCTTTTCTTCTATTTTGGCATTGAGTTGTGCCAATTTTGCTCACAATACAATAGTTATAAATTTATTTTGATTTCATCTATTCACACATGATAGAAATGTGTTAAGTAACGCAAGGAAAATTATCATTTTGGGGCTGGCAGAATTATTATAGCCTAGATTCTTTTATTGATAATCATCAAACCATTTTGATTTTGTTTAATATTTAGATGAACTTTAGACAAAATTTGATTTGATACTTTCCTTAGTGAATTGCTTTTAATCCACATGCATTGAAACAGTTGCCTGCTCTTGAGGTAGAATAATAAAATGTCAGAAGTAGGAGGGATTATAGAAATCACATCCTTAAACTTCTTTGTTTTCCTTTTTTTTCCCCAAGAACATTACTTATTTATCATTCTTTTTTTATTTTGAATTTCAAATTCTCTCCCTCCTCTATCTTTCTCATTTTTTGAGAAGTTAAGAAATATATTTGTCATACATGTGAATTCATGCAAAACATATTTCCCTTTGAGCAATATTTTCTTCTTGACCTGGGAGCTGTGCAAATTGGCTAGAAGATTCCTGGAAGTTTTCATGTTGGTTTCTCTTTTAGAAGGTAGAATTGGCAGATTTTTTCTTTCTCCATTTTGTCCTCTAACTCTAAAATATCAGGGCAATTTCTCTTTTCATTTTCTAGAAATATGATGTTGAAGCTCTTTTTTTAATTAAATCATGCCCTTAAGGTACTCCAGTAATTCTTAAATTATCTCTCCTTGATCTATTTTTTTAGTTTTCTATTTTTCAATGATATATTTCATATTTTCTTATATTTTTTCATTCTTTGACTGTTTTATTGTTTCTTAATGTCTCAATATTTTCTACTTGCCCAATTTAATTATTTAAGACATTATTTTTTTCAGGGAGCTTTGTACCTCTATTTTTCATTAGACCAGTTCTACTTTTTAAGGAGTTATTTTAATCAGTAATATTTTGTATATCTTTTACTAGTAGGCCAATTCTATATTTTAAGGTATTATTTTTACAGTATTTTATGCCTTTTTTGTCAAGATGTTCACTTTCTTTTCATGGGGCATAGGATCTGGTGTGAGAACTGCTTTTCACCACTGGTGTCCACCTGATTCACCCAACTCTAACCTGTTGCTCCAAGAAACTGTAGCATTTACAGTGGCTATGCCCCAGGAAAACATTTCAGCAAGCAGGTTAAACTAGGTTAAGGTTAACCATGGTAGTCTCAAACCCTTCCAGCAGGTGAAAATAATTTGTCCCAATGGCCATGGAGGTAACTGAAGCAGGTGCTATGGAGCACTTAGAACTTGGTTAGACATTGAAGACACCAAGGTCACCCACTGCATTCTGAGAAATATTGACATATTTTCTTTCCACTGGACATTGATGACTCAAAGAGAGAATGAGGCCAACAA
Source organism: Vombatus ursinus (assembly GCF_900497805.2). NCBI lineage: Eukaryota > Metazoa > Chordata > Mammalia > Diprotodontia > Vombatidae > Vombatus > Vombatus ursinus. Next base: position 15,371,544 of record NW_020955033.1, read on the forward strand.
TTTTGCACATTACTTCACTTAAATTCAATTTATGTGTAAATCAAAAGACATCACCCACACAATTTTACCATTTTTACCTACCTCAAAGACCTGTGGTAACAGGAAAGTAATAAAACAGTAGGTATAGATATGCTGGAAGCTCTAGTCACAATCCTAAACAGAAGCAGCCTGGGCCAGAGTTGTCTTCTCAATGGGTTGAAACTGCAATAGGATTCAGAAATCCCCTGGGTGTTTGAGCAGCCTTTTAAGTATCACACTGCTCACTTCCTGGCATGGGGAAGAGGCTAGAAAAGGTACCCTAAAAATTGTCTGCTTGCCATCCTCCAGCAGTCAAACTTTCCATGGCTTCAGAGCAGCCTATCTTCCAGGGTCCAGACACCTATCCCAAGAGCTTTCATGTTGCTGACCCCAGCTTAGCCCCAGGTAAGCTGCCAAATACTTACAGCCTCCAGATACCTGCACCTGAGGCCTTAGCACACAAAGCAAGTGACCAGGTTCCTGGCCCCCAGCACAAGAAGTTTGGGTCAGTGCCCCCTGTGCTCCAGAAGCAGAGATCAACTTTAAAAGCCAGGAAATAGGCAAACATCATGAGCAAAAAGCAGAAACAGACAATGACCATAAATTCTTTCTATGGGGACAGGGAAGATCAAAACACAAATTCAAAAGAGGGCAATATGTCAATATACCCACATCTTAAAACTCAAAGGGGAATATGAACTGGTCTCAAGGCCAAAAAGCCCTCTTAGAAGAGCTCAAGAAAAAATTTAAAAGCCTAATAAGAGAAGTAGAAAAAAAAGGGGTGGGGGGCAGAGAATGAGAGGTATGCAAGAGAGAGTCAATAGCTTGGAAAAGAAAGAAAAAAACTGAATATAGAAAACAAGTCCTAAAAAAAATACAATTGTGGGGCAGAGCCAAGATGGTGGAGTAAAATAAGTGACTTGTTGAGCTCTCCCCCAAACTCCTCCAAATACCTGTGAAAATGGCTCTAAACAAATTCTAGAACTGCAGAACCCACAAAAAGACAGAGTTAAACAAATTCCCAGCCCAAGACAACCTTGATGGTTGATTGGAAAGGTCTATTGCACCAAGCTGAGAGAGGAGCACAGTTCAGTGTGGGCACTGACAGCAAAGACCAGGCCTCAGCAAACCTAGAGCAAGCCTCAGGGATTGAATCAAGGGGAGTAGTGGCCATTTCCAGACTTCTAACCTGACAAATGCCAAAGACAACTTAGAAGGTCAGAAGGAAAGGTGACATTGGTGAGAGAGGAGCTCGGTCTGGGCCCAGTCCTGGCACAGCCCTGGAGTGGTAGCTGCTTCTGGAGCTCTTGGCCCACAGAAGGAGGGGGGATTGAGTGACTGGTCAGAGGGGGCTTTCAGAGATCTCTTTCCTGGTACTGAAGCAAGATTCTCTTGCTTTGCCTGTACTTGAATATGGGTCAAAGTTCTGGGTGCTGGTCCTCAAGCAAGGAGAAGCACTGGCATGGTGGAGATTGTGGTGGCAGTGGAGTGGGAATCCTCTTCACAGTTCTAAGGTAGAAAAGAGTGCTTGTGGTCACTCATAGACCACAGTATGGGCCAGGAAAGAAGTAAACACCTTGCCTTTCATCATACCATCTTGGAAGAACTGAAAATTTACAGTTCCCTAGAAATATCTCTGAAAACAGCTCCACAAAACCCCCTAAGCTTGGGAGAATACATTCTCCACACTGGAAGCAGACCCCTATCTTAACAAAGAGTTTAAAACTCAAGTAATTGACTGGGATCATGAGCAAACAGCACAAAAAAGTCAGACCACAGAATCTTACTTTGGTGACAAAGAAGATCAAAACATAAAACCAGAAGAAGACAACAAAGTCAAAGCTCCTGCATCCAAAACCTCCAAGAAAAATATGAATCAGTCCCAGGCCATGGAAGAGCTCAAAAAAGATTTTGAGAAGCAAGTAAGAGATGTAAAGGAAAAACTGGGAATAGAAATGATAGAGATGCAAGAAAATCATGAAAAAATACAATTGGCCAAATGGGGGAAAATAGTACACTGAGGAACATAAGTCTTTAAAAAATAGAATTGGCCAAATGGAAAAGGAAGCACAAGTACTTACTAAAGAGAAGAGCTCCTTAAAAAGTAAAATGGGCCAAATGGAAAAGGAGGTACAAAAGCTAGTGGAAGACAACAATTTGTTAAAACTTAGAAGTGGGTAATTGGAAGCTAATGATTCTATGAAACAATAAGAATTAGTCAAACCAAATCAAAAGAATTAAAAATTAAAAGAAAACATAAAATATCACATTGGAACAACAACTGACCTGGAAAGTAGATCTGGGAGAGATAATATAAGTCTTATTGGTCTACCTGAAAATCGTGATTAAAAAAAAAGAGCCTGAACAGCATCTTTCAAGAAATCATCACTGAGGTCCTAGAACCAGAGGGTAAAATGGTCATTGAAAGAATCCACCAATCACCTCCTGAAAGAGATCCCAAATTGAAAACACCAAGGAACATCATAGCCAAATTACAGAAGTATCAGGTCAAGATGAAAATCCTACAAGCAGCTGAAAAGAAACAATTTAAATATTATGGAGCCCCAGTCAAGATTATGAAGGACCTTGCAACTTCTACACACAAATGAGAAAAGGACCCACACGTACAAAAATATTTATAGCAGCTCTTTTTGTGTTGACCAAGAATAAGAAATTGAGGGGATGCCCATCAATTGGGGAATTGCTGAACAAATTGTAGTATATTAATGTAATGGCATACTATTGTGCTAAAAGAAATGATGAGCAGGTCGACTTCAGAAAAACCTAGAAAGACTTATATGAACTGATGCAGAGTAAAGTGAGCAAAATCAGGAGAACATTGTACACAGTAATAGCAACATTGCATGATGAATAACTTTGACAGGCTTAGCTCTTCTCAGCAATGCAAGGATCTAAAACAACTCCAAAATATTCATGACAAAAAATGCTATCCACATCCAGAGAAAGAACTACAGAGTCTGAATGTGTTGTTGTTGTTGTTGTTGTTTTGTTTTGTTTCTTCTTTCTCATGGTTCCTCCCATTGGTTCTAATTTTTCTTTACAATATCACTAATATGAAAACATGTTTAATATAATTGTTTATGTAGAGCCTATATTAGATTCCATGCTTTTTTTGGGAAAGAGGAAGGACAGGGAGGGGGAGAAAATTTAAAACTCAAAATCTTATGGTAGTGAATATTGAAAACTAAAATGAAATAAAATTAATTTTTAAAAATGGAATAAAATTATTTTTATTATTATGTAAAAGCTGTCTATAATGTTCTTAAATTATTAATTCTGTTTCTTTGAATTATTTCTGAGGCTTCTTTCCATAGTACTATATATTTTTTTCATTTGCATTCTTACACTGATGCTTCAGCATACTTAGCTATTCCCAAATGACTGAGCATTTAGTTTGTTTACAAGTATTATTTTTACTATTAAATATATATATGTATATATATATTAACTAACAGAAAAAAAAAATGTCTGCTTGCCCAACCCTGGCCTGCTTACCACAGCAGGCAGGGATCCTGCCCTGAAGTCAAAACATACATACAAATACACATACACACACACACACACACACACACACACACACACACACACAGTACAAAAACTTTTGCAAAGATGATTCTACTCACCATCAATACATAAAATGTGTGCACACTTATAGGCAAAAAAAGAAATCCATTAGACTTGAAGGACAAATAGTTTTTATTGTGAGAGAACTCAGCAGGACATCACATCCAAATAGTAGCCCTATGTGAAACAGGGCTGGCTAATGAAGGGCAGCTTACCAAAGTCAGAGATAGATACACATTTTTTCTGGAGTGGCCAGAGTGAAGGGGAAGGTCATGAAGTGGTTGTAAATTTTGTCAGCAAAACTAATCTAGTCAATAAGCTTGTATGCTTTCCGAAAGGAGTGAATGAAAGGTTCATGACTACGTAATTGAGACTTGCAGGAAAGTGCTACACCATCATCATCAGTGCTTCCACCATGAAGAACCCTGTTGAGGTCAAAGAAAATTTTTATGAAGACCTAGAGATCCTCATCCTCAATGTGCCAAATGAGGACAAACTTATAATTCTGGGTGACTTTAATGCAAGAATAGGCACAGACTGCCAGACATGGCATAGAATCTTTGGGAGGAATGGAATCAGAAACAGCAACAACAACAGTACTTATAAGCTGCTGAAGAATTGTGTATCTCATGACCTTTTCATCACCAACATTGTCTTTCATTCACCTAAATACAATAAAACTTTGTGGTTACACCCTCACAGCAAACATTGGCATTTAATAGACTATGTCATTATAAGGAAAAAAGACAGACAGAATGTGAGAATAACACAAGTGGTGTGTGGTGCAGAATACTAGAATGATCATAGACTTAATCTCTCTAAGATAAATATTTTCATTCAACAAAAGCAGCAGCCCTAATGTATGACTACCAGAAGATTTAAAGTCAACAGATTAGAATGCTTCTATGAGCAGGAATATTTTGTTGCTAACTTGGAGGGAAAGGTGAGCCAACACATGGTTGGCAACAGTGGAGTAGAAAAGGAGTGGGGAGCTTTCAGAGATTTAGTGTACAGCATTGTATTTACTCATCTGGGCCAGAATATTCACAAACATCAAGATTGATTTGATGAAAATGATTAGGAAATTCAGAAGCTGCTAAATGAAAAACCAGAACTCCACAGGTTTACCAGCAGGATAGTTAATCTGTTGCTAAGAAGACAGCCTTTAAATGCATCAAAAGTAAAGTGTAAGCAAAGCTTAGAGAGAAGAAGAATTCTTGGCTTAATAAGAAGGTAGATTAAATTCAGTTTTACTCTGATATTAACAACCCAAGGCACTTTTATGACGCCCTGGAGGCTTTTTATGGGCCAAGGACCTATTATGCATCTCAACTACTCAGTGCTAATGGAGCCACGTTGATTATTGATAAGGGCACAATCCTAAAGAGATAGTCTGAACACTTCCGTGGTGACCATCATCAATCAATCAGAAAACATTAACTGTATACCTCAGGTTGATGTCAACCCTTCTCTAGTAGAACTTTCAACTGAAGAAGAGGTTGTGAATGCCATTTGGCTCTTCTCATGCAACGAAGTGCCTGGTGCTGATTATATTCCAGCTGAGATTTCCAAGGCAGGGGGCCTACTCTTCATACAGAAGCTGAATGAAATTTTCTGGGTTATATGGCAAGAGGAGGTTATCCCTCAGGAGTTCAGGGATGCTTCCTTTGTCCATCTCTATAAAGGTAAAGGAAATAGATTGTCCTGTGACAATCACAACAGTGTCTTTCTCTTACTCATTGCTGGCAAGATTCTTGCCAAATTTCTTCTTAATAGGTTAATTATTCTTTTGGAAAATGGTCATTTACCTAAGAGCCAGTGTGGCTTCAGAAAGGGCTGAGGAACAGTTAAAATGGTATTTGCTGTCTGATAACTCCAGGAGAAATGCCAGTAGCAGAACAGAGATCTGTACACCACATTCATTGATCTAATCAAGGCCTTTGATACTGTCAGTCATTAGAGCTTTTGGATAATTATAGCAAAATTTGGTTGCCCAGAGATGTTCATCAATATGGTACATCAGTTTCAGGACAACATGCTTGCATGACTTCTTGATAATGGATCATGCTTTCATACTTTCCCAGTCACCAATGGAGTAAATCAGAGATGTGTGCTTGCTCCCATGCTTTTTAGAATGGTGTTTTCAACAATGTTGTAAGACACCTTCATCAAGGACAAAAATAGCATCACACGATCACCTACCACACTGAAGGTGAATTATTTCTTGGTAAGACTATAAGCCAAGACTAAAGTGGAAGGAGATGATACATGATTTTTTATTTGTGAATGATTGTGCACTCAATCTAGCCTCTGAGTCTGAGATGTAACAAAGTATGGATTGATTTTCTGCTCCCTGTGTTAATTTTGACCTAACAATTAAAATTAACACCAAGAAATCACAAGTTCTCCACCAGCCAGCACCATACAATCCATACAGGGGACCATCATTTACAACAAATGGAGAAATACTGAAAACTGTGAATAAGTTCACTTATATTGGAAGTATACTTTCCAGGGAAGGACACATAGATGTTTTTGTTGATGCATGCATTGCCAGAGCCATCTCAGTGTTTGGTAGGCTCTGAAAGAAAGTGTGAGAGAGAAGAGGTATTAGACTTCCTACCAAACTGAAGGGCTTCAAAGCTTTCATGCTGATGTCATTGTTGTAAACCTGTGAAACCTGGACAGCATAGCAGTGCCATGCCAGGAAACCAGTTCAATTTCACTTGAATTGTCTTGGGAATATTCTGGAGATCACCTGGAAAGATAGGGTACCAGACACTGAGGTCTTTTCTTGAGTTAAACTGCCAGGCATTCAAACTCTACTGCAGAGAGCACAACTCTACTGGGCTGGCCATGTTGTTTGAATGCCAAAAGTAAGTTTGTCTAAAAGACTATTTTACAGACAATTCACACAAGGCAAATACTCATGTGGAGGTCAGAAGAAGCAATACAAGAATGCTCTCAAGGTCTATTTGAAGAAATTTGGAATTTATTATGTGTCACAGCAGATAATGGCAAAGGACCACCATGGCATGCCCACATTAAAGAAGGCATTTGAAGTGGAATGTTGTGAGAGCTTTGCTGTAACATTTCCCCTGCACTATCATCTTGGCTCTACTCTACTTGGTTATCCTCATGAGAAACTGATGTAAACAATTAAGTGACTTGTGCAAGGTCAAACAACTGAGCAAGTAGCAGAGATGTAAGGCTCCTGACTCTTTCTCTAGATCTCTAGAAGTTCATGCAACTGCAAATGAGTTGTGCTATAATAGAGGTTTGTTTCAACATTAGTTTGTCATTTGATTTTGGTAATATTAAAGGTCTTATCCAACCTTTTGCTTAAATTCCTACTTTATTATTATCACCACAATGCTTAAACATTAGAATATGATTGTTTTCCTTAGTCACTGCTATAATTATGCAAATTAGGGAGATTTGGGCTAGAGAAAGGGTAAACTATTCTCATTTCATTTCTTCCTTTTATGAGAAATAGTATTAGAGGATTTTGTAGATTTACATTTGTGTGAACTGACAAATATTGATCAAAAGTATTCAATGAGGTAGATGGAAGATTTTTTTATTATGCCTGATTAATGGAAATTTTCCCTTTAAAGTACATAAAATGCTTTTGATGATCATAGATAGTATCTTTGTACTGAAAAATGAAATGAGAAGTTATAAAAATCAATTATTTGCCTATATTGTATAAAATATTGAGTTTTTTTAAAACTATACTGAGCAACTTTTAAAAACACAATTAGCTAGAATCATAAGTAACAGCCAAAATCAGTTTTAAAATATGAGTAAATTATGGAACAGAAAATGTTGCTTCTTTAGAAGAGAATTAAAAATTTATCTACAAAACCATTAAAATAATTATAGAAAAAACATTCTCAATCAATTATTTCCTTTTTTGTTAATATGGTTTTTTTGTACAAAATGTGGAAAAATCTATGAAAATGAACACCATATTCTGGTGTTATTTATAAATTCATTTTAAGTTGTTTTGTAAAGGTGTGGTGGTAATTAACAAAGCTAGAGATAAGAAATGACATTGGATAGATGAATTTTCTTGTACAACAGTTGAAAGACTGAAATTTAAAAAAAAAATACAAAGTTAAGACATCATTATCCCATGGTTGGAAAATCTCACTACAGGAAGCATGTATATATTAGTTATGTCCTAATTCTTTCCTATACATGACCATTATGTATTTATATATACTTGCATGAAATATTTTCCAGTAAGTTAAATTCCCACAAATAAGTATAGTACAGATTCACTTAGAAATTCATCATACATATCTTATGTATTTTGTATAAGTACATACATGTTACATATACACTTCACATGTATATGTTTTGTATGTACATGCATATGTGTATATATTTACATATGTGTATATGCATGCATATATTAAAATGTGTTTACCTATTAGTATATGCATATGTGTATGTGTAATGTACGTACTGCATGTGTAGATAGTATGCATGTTTGGCACATATGTAGCTTATGTAAATCACGTTATAAGAGAGCCTGAGGAAACATGTTTACTTTATAAAAATAATGTGTAGTGAGTCATTTTCTGACTATTAATCCATGAATGGGCATCATCAGTCAGACACTTTGGCTTTACCCAAAACTGTGATTCTTACTACTAATGTTCCTTCTGAAATTCTATTTGTGTACTAAAGTTCAAAGTAACTGGTAATTGTGAGAACTACAATTGGGAGGAGGAAGGAGGAAGAAAGAAAACTGAGAAGGGAGATTCATTGTTTTATTTCTCCTACAAATTAGAAAATTCAACCCTCAAAAGTATAAAACATTTGGATTTTAAAAATTAGATATATATCTGGCATTGTGAATGCCAAGCAAGGTGATTTTTCAATTTCAATCCAGGCATTAAGTTTTCTCTGATCCCAGCATGTAGTTATCACTACTTTTCACAACTCTCATTGTAGCTGTTATGGTACATAAATCCAAACTAGAGGGCTTTCCTGAAATTCTGCAAGTAGAAACAGTATTTTTCCATTGTAGAAGGAGATACTAAATATCAGGAAAGTAAGCAACTTATTTAATAGGAAGCAAATAAATGGGAGAGTCTGGAATGTTACACAACTGAATCCCCAGGTCATACTATTTCATTTAATACTGTATGGTTTAATTTCCTCCTCCCTATACACAGCTTCCTTGTCACTTCATCCAAGGAATCTGTTCCTGAAGAGGAGCTAAAGTTAACTCTAGTATTTGCATCTTGGCTCAGTCACGTCTGGTATCACAGTCCCACCACCCACTAATAAGCTGTTCCCTGTTGTGAAGTCAAACCATAAAGTGTAAAACACATCAGAAACATTTTCCCTTACAACAGCAAATCTGAAATAAACAGAATCTCAAAAAAAAATAAAGAGAGACAGAGACACACAGAGAGATGCAAGAATGTAGGAGTGTAGAGAGCATTTTATATATGATTTTAATAGAAAAAATATTTTCTTCTGGAACCTTATGTGGTTTACCAAATATATAAGAGACAACAGAAGAAAACTGTGAAGGAGGCTGTATACACATCTTGGGGCTCTGATTCCATCATAAATTACTTGAGTTTTGGCTCTCAAGATATTTTATTAAATATTCAGTTATGTTGGGAAAGGGGAAAATACATTATTTTATGGAGAAATAACCTCTACTATGGAGAAGTGATCTACACAGTGAACTTTGTATTATCTGTTATAATCAGAAATTAAGACATTCAAGTCAAATCAATGTAATAATTACCATAGCTTTACCATGCATTCCATTTATGGTTCAATATTTAAGTAGAATCATGTCACATGGATTGTCAGTTTTCAAAATATTAGGAAATAGCAAAACGTGGATGGAAGATATCCCAAAGAGAATCTAATCTTTCTCTGCTGATTAAGAAGCCAGTATGTTCTTGTAAGACCTCAGAATAATTGTGAATGTTTATCATTGTTCTGTAAATGTATAGATATGTCAATTAACAAACAGGTCTAGTTAGCAGAATGTTGTGCCATTGAGAATTTGCTGTAGTTGAAGAAAACTGTACAAATACAACAGTAGGTTATTTGTCCTGTTCCCTCCAGCTCCCAATGGGGGAAAATATATGAGAAATCAGGTTTTCTCTTTGAATACCTCTAATTCTCTAACTGAGTTTTGATCAACAACAGACCTTTACCGCATACCATCCTGATTTGGGTTAGTAGTTTTAGTTTTGGGAATTGAATAATTCTAACAGCATTGATGATAACTGCTAAAATCTCCAACCAATTCTTTTTTTTAATTCTAATTAACTATAATGTTTTCAGCAACAATTGTGTCTTTATATCACCCTGATTATACACAGTTTTTATTGTAGTTTTCAGCAATTAAGTCCACACTATGTAATTAGTCATGGAAATAATCCTACCTAAGATAATTCTTCTACAACTGCTCATATGTTAATATAGATATTCTTCTTAATTGTTTTCAATAAATGTTGTGGGAAATAATTTTGATTAATTTTTCTTGCTATATAGTTGGTTATTAACATTTTTTTTTCAGTAGAGTCAGGAATATTCTGGAATTTTGTCCCTCCCTTCTCAACTCTACCTCTTTGAATTCTAAACTTGCTTTCAGGATTAGCTCAAGTGAGCCTTCTAAAGGAGACTATTTGATTCATCCACAACCCTTGTGAGTACTCTCTCACTCTCAAACTATTTTCAATTAATTGAATATATTTTATATTTGCATACCAATGCTCATCCTGTTTTCTTCCTCTCCTGGTAGAATGTAATTTCTTTAAGGGAAAGAGTATTTCTTGTTTCTTTAGTTTAGGGGTGCTTAATAAGTGCTTGATGAATTGATTAATGTGACTTAGAAAGTCCTAAGGATAGAATGAAGTGAACTTTCAGAAAAGCAATTGCTACTAATTACCTGGATCAACTCTAATCTCCTCTGTGACTTATGGAGGAAAATTCTATAACTGTATCTCTATCTGAGCCATATCTATTATCTATATTTATAACCATGCATATATGTCTGCATATATATTTATATACATATACAAACACATTGGCTATACACATACATTTATGTGTTTTCAATTTATTAAAATTCTCTAGTATGTTAAAGGTAGAAAAAATATTCAAAATAATTGTCATTCTTGGACAGCCGCTTCAGATGCTTTTTCTATCAAACCAAAGTCAGTCAGAGGTGCTGAAGTACTCCATAATCATTGAGCTGGAGAAGTTCTAAGTCTCTCCCTAGCAATTCTGAACTGGAAATATCAAAGGTCACTGGAGTAAATGAATATAATACCGCTATGGGTAATATTGATAATGAAGCATATAATGAACTTGACTTCATTTTGGAGCTCCTCAGTGACCAAAAAGAAAAATGCAAATGAAGTAGAAACTTAGAGAAGATCAGTCAGGGGTAAAGAGAGAGGATGGTTTTAAATGATAAAGTTTCAGGTTGGATGCAATTTAGTGTAATGAGATTTTCTTATTAAATAAAAAACCCATTAAATGACAAAAAATTCTATTTAAATAATGAGAAGTCTCTGAAATGAGACCTCAAAGTTCAGATATTCATGCCTAAAGAGATGGCTGTCTTTAGAACTTTGGTCACCCAAACAGCTCTTGTGTCTACCATTCAAATCTAGTCTCACTCTTTCAAATGACCTGACCAGGAAGCCATATGTGTGTGCATGTATGCACACACATATATGTATACTATGTGTATGGATATAGATATGTGCCTACATATATGTTGTAGACAGATAGATAGACATAGAAAGGCAGACAGAGAGGCAGTCAGCCTCAGAACCAGTAAGTCTGGAACTGTATTCATCTCTCTTCTCTGACATGTGCAAGGCTTCCCTGGCAAGTTATTGCATTGATAGAGGTGATCCCCTCACCAAGAATTTGTCTATAGCAATGAAATAACAAGTCAAGTTACACACATATGTAGATACCTACATAGGTACATATATGTATATATTGTGAAGTTAGCGAAAATTCTAAAATCAAATCATTTTACATTAATATATGTGCTGATGTGGGGGCAGCTACATTAGATAGAGTGCTGGGCCTAGAGTCAAGAAAAACCCTCTTCCTGAATTAGAATATGGACTCAGACACTAGCTGTGTGATCCTGGACAAGTCACTTTACCCTGTTGGCCTCTGTTTCCTTTTCTGTAAAATGAGTTAGAGAAGGAAATGGAAAACTACTTTAGTATCACTGCTAAAAAAAACCTCAGATGGAATCACAGAGCCAGCCCCAATTGAAAAACAACTGAACAATTGAACATTCATTAATTTTTCTTGCTATATAGTTAGTTATTAACATATTTTCAGTAGAGTCAGGAATATTCTGGAATTTTGTCCCTCCCTTCTCAACTCTACCTTAGTAAGACAGACTTTCAATTAATTTGTCATTCTGTGTTGGGGAGTTTTGATATTTATTTATTTAATGGAAACAGATGAAAGTTATACTAATTAGGAATGCTACGGAATACTCACCTGTTTGCTTCCATATATTGGCATCCCAAGATCACTTCAAGGTTCAGAAAAAAAATACAAGATAAAAGTAAGTGAAAATTTAGCTGTTACCTGTTTGGTATGGATATTCTCTCAAAAAATGCAGATTGCAACCTATCTCTATCTGCTTATCCTGTGTGATTCCTGTCCATATTTTCCCATGAATTTTTCAAAGGCTGTCTATGCAAAATGCTGAGGGCCTTCCTTGTGGAAACCAAAGAAATTCTGCCTTTCTTTTCTGTTCATGCCTTAATTTGATGAAACAAACTATTTAAATCAGAACTACTCCATTTACTACCACAATCCAATTCAATTCAATCAGCATTTACTATGGCCCTAGGCAATCATATACAAGGTACTATGATAGATGCTTGGGATATAAAGAATTTTTTTTTAGTAATCTACAAAATGTTATAGTAAAATAATTAAAATATATTTCTTCACTAAATTTCTATTCTCAGGTAATCTATATCTCAATGTGTTGTGTAAGTTATTGAGGTTTTGAAGACTATGTTAATCAAACTTAACCAAATAGTACCCACAAAGCTAGAAAGGTCCTTCATCTGAGTACTGGTCCAACAAGGTCCCTCACTTTCATCACAAGAAGTTTGGCTACTTTTTGGTGATTTTTTTTCATCTAAACCAACTGAAGAAAAGAATCTAAAGTGAGATAAAGGGACTACAATTTGTCTCAGTGGAACATAAGGCATTAAAAAGTAAGATTCTTCAATGATTGCTTACCATAAACTGCTACCCATGCTGTGCCTTCCTTCTCCTCCCCTCCCTTTCTTCTTTCCTCTCTCTCCTTTTCTTCTTCTTCTTCTTCTTCTTCTTCTTCTTCTTCTTCTTCTTCTTCTTCTTCTTCTTCTTCTTCTTCTTCTTCTTCTTCTTCTGTTGCTGCTGCTGCTTCTCTTCTCTCCCTCAACATTTTATCTTTATCTTTCTTTTTTCTTTCTTTCTTTCTTTGTTTCTATCTATATAATCTACCTCCTTGCCTAGCTTAACAGTCTGATTTTAGTTTTATCTCCATAAATACAAATGAACAATTGAAAAGTGAATGTAAGTTTTTGGGATGATCAGGGAAAAAAATAAACCAAATTAAAATAATACATTTCTTTCAAGTGTATTTTGCTATTTAGAAAATATGATTTTTTTTTACTTGATAGAGCATATATTTAATTTTCCTAGTGAAATAATGCAATATAGCATTAGTGCCTACATAGAATAAGCAAAAAATCTGATATTTTATCATTTTGTTGTTGTTGTTTAGTAGTGTCAGACTCTTCATGATCCCATGTGGGGTTTTCTTCTAAAAGACACTGGAATTGTTTATCTTTTTCCTCTCCAGTGGATTAGGTAAGTGACTTGACCAAGGTCTCACAGCTAGTAATTGTCTAAGATCAAATTTGAACTCAGACCTTCCTGACTCTAGGCCCAGCACTCTATCCACTGAGCCACCTAGATGCCTCCATCTTATCATTTTGAAAACTCCAAATTTTCCTCCTACCAACAAAGATCTCAATTTTTTGACTTAGTATATACTTCTACAGTATTATATGAATCAAATAGCTTCTCAAAGCATTTGTACATGTAGACAAATCAGCCTGATGTATTTTAAATATCCTTGATCCATCTTAATTGATTCAAAGTTATCAGCAATTGAATATGCAGTTTACACCAGAATAAACCCCCAGTTTATTGTAATTGTTGGGATTATAAAGATAGTCCCTATTTTTATAGTCTTCAATGTCCTAAATGATCCTTGTTCTTAAAATTGGCCAAGCTTATTGAATATTAAATGTGAAATAAGCAAAATTTTATTTATTTTTATTTTGTAATAAGAAAAGTTGAATAGGAAATTGGACTACTTCCATGAACTATTTTATTAATTATGAATTAAAACTATAGTTATGGTATTTATCAGTATGCTATTTATTAGTAATTTTCTCACAGAGACAAAAATATATTTGCACCAAAATATAATAATTGATACAAGAAGCAGTAATTTTGTGATTTGAATTTATTCATGCTAATTCATAATAATTCATATTTTATGTAATGATTATATGGCAATTAGCTAATTCAAAGAATAATGCATTTACTTTATTCATTGTAATTATGGGCTTTCTCTTATTAACATTTTATTACTTCTCACTAATTAAAATTCACAAAGTCATTTGCAAAAATGATTATTCATTTTAAATAATTCAGTAAGCAAATGTGAAAATAATTTTTTTTAATTTTTGAATTAGTAATTATAAAAAAAATACTTTCTTTGAGTTAGATTTTTGTCTTTTTACTCTTCTTAATAAAATGTTCCTTAAAGGGAACTAACCAAGTGAAATTGTTGCAGTGATTATGTATGTAATCCTATTCATCAATCAATTTGAAAGCTTCTTACAAATATTAAGCCATATTAATTCCATTTAACAGAGAATAAGTTGAAGAACTGATAGAAAAGGCCAGGTACTTTGGCTTTCTCATAAATAAATGAATGAATGAGTGAATGAAAAATGTGTAACCCATATTTAAGCATGTTCATTGTGCCTAATATGGAGCCTTCTGTGTCCGTACCATATGGGTAGACTCCTGTAACTGGTGGCCTACAATTTTAAAACTGGAGAGACCAAGCTGCTCACTTTCTTTTCCACTGTCTTTTTGACTGCACTACTAGCTCCTGCACTCAGCATGAATTCCCTGAATTGAACCAGTGATTGAGGGGAGAATGGGCTTGCCCTTTCTTTGATCTCCCACTTTTATCCTAGCTCCAAGTAATGGAGTTGGGGGTGTTAGTTTTTGTTCTGTGTTGTTCATTTTCAGTTTCAGATACCTCAGGTGATCTTCACCAGATGTGAGTTGGAGCCCTGGAAACCTTGAAGGCAGAAAAGCAGGCAGGATGGTACAACCAGTCACCCCAATATGATGCCCTGAGAAGTCTGGATGCCTGGGACTTGTGCCCTAGAAGGGTTTTGAATTTGGATCTGAGACTAAAAACAAACAAAACCCCTTTATTTTCATTTTATTTTATTTTAATGCAGTATTTTATTTTCCCCCAGTTACACATAAAAGCAATTTTTAACAATTTTTGAGTCCCAAATTCTCTTTCTCCTTCCTTCCCATTTCCCCTCATTGAGAAGGCAAGCAATATAATATAGGTTATACATGTGTAGTCATGCAAAACATATTTCCATATTAGTCATGTAAAAGAAAACACCCTCATTTTTATTTGAAAACTTTTCCTTTCTTATTTTTTTCATCTTCTGGCCCTCACTAAGAACTTTCTCCCTCCTTATGATACACCTTCTCTGAATACCTTTTCTAGGACTGGCTACATTTTCACCCAATCAAAATTCTGGAAGCAGCTCTTTATCAACCCCCATGATTGTCTTCCATCCTCAAGGAATTCAGTACTTGACTTACTGCCTTTTTTTTCCTCCTCAGCTCCTGCCCTCATACTAGGGAACTTTGACAGATACTGATACTCCTCCAAATACCCTAAATTTCATTTTCCTCAAACTACTCTTCTTCTATGACCTCTTCCATTTCATCTCAGCTGTACACAGAGATGGTTATATGCTTGATCTTGCCATCACTCACAAGTATTCTATTCTCATGCTCATGATCTCTGAAATTACTTTATCTTATGATAATCTTTATTCTGTCTTTTGTTTTGCCAAAGGACTCTTAACCCTGTTCTCACTGTTTGCCATGACCTCCAATCCCTCTATGCCTCACTTCAGTTATTTCCTTCCTATGCTCCACCTCCCTACATTTAGTATAATCTCCCTATTCCCTATTTGATTTTTTGGAGAACCTGTTCAATTCTTGACACTCTTCCCCCTCCCCAATAATTAAAATGCCCTGAAAAGCCTCAACTTTGGATTGTTCCCACCATCCTTACTTTCATGCCCATCAACTTCTTGGTGAACAAAACCAGAGAAAATTATGAAACCACGTTAACCGGGTCCCCTACAGATTGATATTGTATAATCTCAACTGGGCTCTTAACATTTTAAAACAATTCTTCTATACCTCCCTAATCAAATTCACTATCTCAACCAACCACAGCTGCTTTCTGACTCTTTTCATCTCTTGTTAAACTTTCTGTGACATCTCTTCCCCCATTTATGTTGAGAACCTTGCTTTATATTTCAGTGAAAATAAAAATGAGGCCATATGTTGAGAGTTACTTCTTCCTCTCCTCCTAATCTCACAGTTCTCAGATGTCCTCTGTAATTATATTTATCTTCAGGTCAGTTCGCATAAAGAGGTAGCACTTATCCTTTGCATGATAAACCTTTTACATATACAAATGATATTGCATCCTATCTTTTTCAACAGCTATCCCCCATCAACATTCCCATTCTCTCAACAATCTTCAATCTCTCTCCATCTCCTGGCTGCTTTCTTGCTGCCTATAGAAACACCAATAACTTTCCCATACTTAAAACTGACCTTATACTACTAGCTACAGTATCCAATCTTTCCTCCATGTTGTAGTTTAACTCATTGAGGAAACTATTTATAACTAGGGGGTCCACTTCTTTTCCTTTCACTCTTTTCTTAACTGTATGAACTCTGACTTCTGAAATCATTTTTCCTACCACAACCCACTCTTACATTTGTGTTCAATCTCTCTCCCTGTCTAACAGGTAGTTCCCTAATGCTTACAAATGTGCCATGACCCCCTATCCTCAAAAAAGAAAAAAAATCCTCAATTGATCCATGCATTCTTTTTTATTTCTTTTTTAATTTAATTTAATTTTTTATTAATTTATTTTGATTCATCAACAATCACTTCCCTATGCTTTTGAGTTTAAAATTTTTCTCCTCCTTCCTCCCCACCACCCTCCCCAAGATGGTGCACAATCTGGTATAGGCTATACATTTACATTCATATTAAACATATTTTCACATTAGTGATGTTGTAAGTAAAAACTAAAACCAATAGGAGGAACCATCAGAAAGAGAAAACAAAACTCAACAGAAGAGAAAAAAAATAGCAATTCAACTTCCATAGTTCTTTCTTTGGATGTGGATAGCATTTTCCATCACAAGGCCTCTGGAGATGTCTTAGATCCTTGTATTGCCAGGAAGGGTTAAGTTTATCAATATTAGTTATCACACAATGTGGATGTCATTGTGTGCAATGTTCTCTTGGTTCTGCTCACTTCACTCAGCATCAGACCATACAAGTCTTTCCAGGTTTTTCTGAAGTCAGCCTGTTCATCATTTCTTATAGAGCAATAGTATTCCATCACATTCATATACCACAACTTGCTCAGCCATGCCCCAATTGATGGGCATCCTTTCAATTTCCAATTCTTTGCCACCAGAAAAAGAGCTGTTATGAATGTTTTTGTACATATGGGTCCTTTTCCTGTTTGCATGATCTCTCTGGGATATAGCCCTAGAAGTGCTATTGCTGGGTCAAAGGGTATGCACATTTTGATAGCCCTTTGGGCATAGTTCCAAATTGCTCTCCAAAATGGTTGGATCATTTCACAACTCTACCAACAATGTATTAGTGTTTCAATTTTCCCACATCTTCTCCAACATTTATCATTTTTCTCTCTTGTCATGTTGGCCAATCTGTTAGGTATGATGTGGTACCTCAGAGTTGTTTTGATTTGCATTTCTCTAATCAATAGTGATTTAGAGCATTTTTTCATATGACTATAGACGGCTTTAATTTCTTCATGTGAGAACTGTCTGTTCATATCCTTTGACCATCTATCAATTGGAGAATGGCTTGTATTCTTATAAATTTGACTTAATTCTCTACATATTTTAGAAATGAGGCCCTTATCAGACAGACTGGTGGTAAAAATTCTTTCCCAATTTTTTACCTTCCTTCTAATCTTAGTTGCATTGGCTTTGTTTGTGCAAAAACCTTTTCAATTTAATGTAATCAAAATTATCTATTTTGCTTCTCTTAATGTTCTCCATCTCCTGTTTGGTCATGAATTCTTCTGTTCTCCATAGATATGACAGGTAAACTATTCCTTGCTCTCCCAGTTTGCTTATACTATCAGCCTTTATATCTAAATCATGAACCCATTTTGACTTTATTTTGGTACATGGTGTGAGATTTTGGTCTATGCCTAGTTTCTGCTGTACTCTTTTCCAGTTTTCCCAGCAGTTTTTTTTTTTTTCAAAGAGTGAGTTCTTATCCCAGAAGCTGGGGTCTTTGGGTTTATTAAATAATAGATTACTCTAGTCATTGACTACTGTGTCTTGCATATTTAACCTATTCCACTGATTCACCACTCTATTTCTTGAAGCCAGTACCAAGCAGTTTTGATGATTGCTGCTTTATAATACAATTTAAGATTTGGAATGGCTAGGCCACCTTGCCCTGCATTTCTTTTCATTAGCTCTCTTGATTTTAGCTCTCTTTTGTTTTTTCCAAATAAATCTTGTTATTATTTTTTCTAACTCTATAAAATAATTTTTTGGTAGTTTGATTGTTATGGAACTGAATTTAGGTAGAATTGTCATTTTTATTATATTAGCTCAGCCTACCCATGAGCAACTGATGTTTTTCCAATTATTTACATCTGACTTTATTTGTGTAAAAAATGTTTTGTAATTGTGTTCATAGAGTTCCTGGCTTTGTTTTGGGAGGTAGACTCCTAAATATTTTATAATGTCTACAGTAAGTTTAAATGGAATTTCTCTTTCTATCTCTTGCTGTTGGGCTTTGTTGGTAATATATAGAAATGTCAATGTTTTATGTGGGTTTATTTTATAGCCTGCCACTTTACTAAAGTTGTTTATTATTTCAAATAGTTTTTTACTTGATTCTCTGGAATTCTCTAAGTATAACATCATGTCATCTGCAAAGAGTGATAGCTTTGTTTCTTCTTTGCCTATTCTAATATCTTCAATGTCTTTTTCTTCTCTTATTGCTAAAGCTAATATTTCCAGTAAGATGTTGAATGACAGTGGTGGTAATGGACATCCTTGTTTCAGCCCTGATCTTATTGGAAATGCTTCTAGCTTGTCCCCATTACATATTATGCTTGCTGAAGGTTTTAGATAGAAGCTATTTATTATTTTAAGGAAGACTCCATTTATACCTATGCTCTCTAGTGTTTTTAATAGAAGTGGGTGTTGTAATTTGTCAAACGCTTTTTCTGCATCTATTGAGATGATCATGTGATTTCTGTTAGTTTTGGTGTTGATACGATAAATTATGCTGATAGTTTTTCTTATATTGAACCAACCCTGCATTCCTCATATAAATCCTACCTGATCATGTTGTATTATTCTTGTGATAAGTTGCTGTAACTATTAGCTAATATTTTGTTTAAAATTTTTGCATCTATATTCATTAAAGAAACTGGTCTGCAATTTTCTTTCTCCATTTTGACTCTTCCTGGTTTAGGTATCAGCACTATATTTGTATCATAAAAAGAATTTGGTAAGACTCTTTCTTCACCTATTTTCCCAAATAGTCTGTATAGTATTGGAATTAATTGTTCTTTAAATGTTTGATAGAATTTGCATGTAAATCCATTTGGCCTTGGAGATTTTTCCCTAGGGAGTTCATCAATAGCTTGTTCAATTTCTTTTTCTGAGATGGGGTTATTTAAATATTTTACTTCCTCTTCTGTTAATCTGGGCGATTTATTTTTTTGTAAATATGTATCCATTTCACTAAGATTGTCAAATTTGCTGGCATATAGTTGGGCAAAATAATTCCTAGTGTTTTAATTTCCTCTTCCTTGGTAGTAGCTTCACCCTTTTCATTCTTGATACTAGTAATTTGGTTTTCTTCTTTCTTCTTTTAAATTAGATTAACCAAAGGCTTATCTATTTTATTGGTTTTTTCATAAAATCAGTTCTTAGTTTTATTCATTAGTTCAATAGTTTTCTCAATTTCAATTTTATTGATTTTTCCTTTGGTTTTCAATATTTCTAATTTGATGTTTAATTAAGAATTTTTAATTTGTTCTTTTTCTAGTTTTTTTAGTTGTATACCCAATTCATTGATCTCCTCTTTTTCTTTTTTATTTATGTAAGCATTTAGAGATATAAAACTTTACCTAAGAACTGTTTTTGCTGCATCCCACAAGTTTTGGTATGTTGTCTCATTATTGTCATTCTCTTGAATGAAATTATTGATTGTTTCTACGATTTGTTGTTTGACCCAATCATTTTTTAGGATTAGATTATTTAGTTTCCAATTATTTTTTAGTCTATCTTTCCATGGCCCTTTATTACATATAATTTTTTTTGCATCATGATCTGAAAAGGATGCATTTAATATTTCTGCCTTTCTGCATTGGATTGTGAGGTTGTTGTGCCTTAGTACATGGTCATTTTTTGTGTATGTGCCATGTACCCCCGAGAAAAAAGAATATTCCTTTCTATCCCTATTCAGTTTTCTCCAGAGGTCTATCATACCTAACTTTTCTAATGTTCTATTCACCTCTTTAACTTCTTTCTTGTTTATTTTATGGTTAGATTTATCTAGTTCAGAGAGGGGGAGGTTGAGGTCCCCCACTAGTATAGTATTGCTGTCTATTTCTTCCTGTAACTCCTTGAACTTCTCTAAGAATTTGGATGCTATACCATTTGGTGCATATATGTTTAGCAATGATATTACTTCATTGTCTATGGTGCCTTTTAGCAGGATGTAGTTTCCTTCCTTATCTCTTTTGATAAGATCTATTTTTGCTTTTGCTTTGTCTGAGATCAGGATTGCTACCCCCGCTTTTTTTTTTTTTACTTCACCTGAAGCATAATATATTTTACTCTAGCCTTTTACCTTTACCCTGTATGAGTCACTCTTTTTCAAATGTGTTTCCTGTAAACAACATATTGTAGGATTATGGTTTTTAATCCATTCTGCTATCCCCTTCCATTTTATGGGAGAGTTCATCCCATTTGCATTCACAGTTATGATTACTATCTGTGTCTTTTTCTCCATCCTTTTTTCCCACTGATTATGCTTTTCTTTCTCCTTTCTCCTTCCCCCCCTACTAGTGTTTTGCTTTGGACCAGCATCTCCTATGGTCCCACCTCCCTTCTATTATCCCTTTCCCTTTTCTTCCCCTTTACCCTTACTGCTTCTTCCCTCCCTTCTATCCCCCCTCCCTTTTCTTTCCCCTCTTCCCTTCCTGGCAATTGGAGGCTGTAGGGTTCTTGCAGTTTACCTGGTGTTGAGCTGGAATCAGCAAGGCTGGGACTTCCAGGCAAATCTAGGTTGCCTGCTTTTCCTTTCCTTTACTGATTCCTAACTGATTATATTGTTCCCTTCTTGAGCTAAATCTGTTGAGAGAAAGGTTTAAACAATGCTCATCTCCTTCCCTTCTTTACCTCTGTTCTAATAGGTTTTTGTGTCTTTTCCTGTAATGTAATTTACCCTTGTCTCCTCCTCCTTTCTCAGTACATTTTCTTAGCTCGGACTAATCCACTTACTTGGATCCATTTAACCCACTTGATTAGATTTTTTTTTATCATTACATCAAAGTCAATTTATATCCACCCCCTTTATGTATACTCCTTTAACATGGTATAATAACAATACAGTTCTCAAGAGTTGCAAGTGACATCTTCCCTTACAGGGATGTAAACATTTTGCCCTTATTAACAACGTATTTATCTTTCTGTCCCATTTACTTTTTTATGTCTCTCTTGAATCTCATACTTGAAGATCAAATTTTTTGTTGAACTCTGGTCTTTTTATCAGAAAGGTTTAGAAGTCCCCTATTTTGTTGAATATCCATCTCCTACCCTGAAAAATCATGTTCATTTTCACTGGGTAGTTAATCTTTGTCTGCATTCCAAGCTCCTTTGCCTTATGGAATATCATGTTCCATGCCCTGTGGTCTTTTAATGTAGAGGCTGCAAGGTCCTGTGTAATCCTGACTGTGGTTCCATGATATTTAAATAAATTGTTTCTTTCTGGCTGCTTGCAGTATTTTCTCTTTAATCTGGTATTTTTGGAATTTAGCTATTATATTCCTTGGCATTTTCAATTTGGGATCTCTTTCAGGCAGGAAGCAGTAGATTCTTTCTATAGTTATTTTACCTTCTGGTTCTAGGACTTCAGGGCAGTTTTCCTTTATGATTTCCTGAAGGATATTGTCCAGGCTCTTTTTTTTTTTCATCATGATTTTCAGGTAGGCCAATAATTTTTAAATTGTCTCTCCTGGATCAGTTTTCCAAGTCAGTTGTTTTACCCATGAGGTATTTTACGTTTTCATCTCTTTTTTCATTTTTTTATTTCTGTTTAACTGATTCTTGCTCTGTCATAGAGTCATTAGTTTCCATTTGTTCAATTCTAATTTTTAACATATTGTTTTCTTCTGTTAGATTTTGTACTTTCTTCTTCAATTGGTCAATTGTATTTTTAAGGGATTTGTTTTCTTCAGTGTACTTATTTTTCCAGTTGGCCAATTGTGTTTTTTAGGGACTTGTTTTCTTCAGTGTATTTTTTTTCCAATTGGACAATTGTACTTTTTAAGGACTCCTCTACCTCTCTCATCTGACTTTTAAAATCCTTCTCGAGCTCTTCTAAGAAGGCTTTTTGGGCTTCAGACCAGTTCATATTCTCTTTGGATGTTGCAGATGTGGGCTTGATGACAATGTTGTCCTCAGAATTTCTGTCTTGATCTTCACTCTTCTCATAATATGAAACCATGGTACACTTCTTTTTGTTCATGGTGTATGCTTATTTCCTGGCCTTTAAAGAGATTGAGCTCTCCTGCTGGGGAGCAGAGGACACTGACCCAAGCTTCTTGTTTTGGGAGCCTCGGGCCTGGTCACTGACTTTGTGTGTGGGGCCTCTTTTGTTGGCAATTGGGGGCTGTAGGGTTCTTGCTGTTTACCTGATGTTGGGCTGGAATCAGCAAGGCTGGGACTTCCAAGCAAATCTAGGTTGCCTGCTTTTCCTTTCCTTTAGCTTTGTTCAGCTCCTTTTAGATGGGTTCTGTAGGGTGTTTATCTGCCTGGGGCCCCTTGCAGTACTGCTGGTTTCCACCAGTTCTCCCACCCTCACTGAGGCCCTCAGAGGTCCAGCTGTTGGTGTTTGCCTACTTGACCACCTGGGCTTTGGGATCTCCTCCTGGTTGGCAGTTGGAGGCTGTAGGGTTCTGACAGCTTACCTGGCGTTGGACTGGAATCAACAAGGCTGGAACTTTCGGGCAACTCTAGGTTGCTTTCTTCAGTTCCTTTCAGGCAAATGCTGCAGGGTTCTTATCCACCTGAGGCCCTTTGTAGTGCTGCTTCCCTTATTTTTACTGAGGCACTGGGAGACCCATTTGCTGTAGAATGCCAAGACACCAGAATCTCCTTCTGGTGTGCTAAAGTGGGTCTTCCAACTAGCTGGCTGGGTGACTCCCTGTTCCATACTGCTTCCCTTCCCCCAGGGTAAGAGGGGCCTTTCCTGTTAATCCCTCTAGCTACCTGGACTACTGCACAGCTGCACCCCATCTTTCTTCTGGTTCAGCTGTTCCAGGGTTTTTTCTGGGGTGATATTTTCTGGGTTTTCAGAGGTTGATAGGGGAGGGCGAGAGCAACTACCTTTTTACTCCACCATCTTGACTCCCAGAAGCAGAAGTCCAATCCATGCATTCTTGTTAGTTATCTTCACATATCTTTCTTCTTTTATGTGACTAAAGTCCTTGAGAAGGCCATCTGCAATGTATGTCTTTTCTTTCTTTTTTCTAAAATTTTATTCTTACTTCTCTATAATGTCACTTCTGACCTCATTATTCAACTAGAACTATCCTTATCACAGTAACTAATGATTTCTTAGTTGCCAAATCTAATGGTATTTTCTCAATCCTCATCCTTCTTGACCTCTCTATAGCCTTTGATACTGTTGATCACTGTCTTTCCATGATACTCTCTTCTCTCTAAGTTCTCATGACATTACTTTCTCTTGATTATTCTCCTACCTGTCTGATTCTTCATTCTCTATATTCTTTGCTAAATCTTTATCTAGATCATTCCAACTCTGTGTGGGCACCCTGCAAGGTTTGATCCTTAACTTCTTGCTGATCTCTTCAGCTGACCAGGATTCCATTATTGTCTCTATGCATCTGATTCTCAGATCTATGTGGCTTAACTTCTCTCCTGACCTTCAATCTCACATCTTGAACTGCCTATTTGACATCTCAAAATGCATGTCCTGTAGACATATCCAATTCAACATGTGCAAACTCATTATTTTTCCTCTTACCTAATTCTTACTCTTTCTTAATTTCTTTATTGTTTTTGAGGATACCATCATCTTTCCAGTCACCCAGACCACAACCTAAGACTATCCTTGAATTCTCACACTTTATCATCCCTTCCATCCAAATCTGTTTTCAAGTCCTGTCAATAGGCTATGGACATTCTACCCTCTTTATTTGTATTATTCCCAATTGCTTTCCAGAATGATTATACTAATTCCAACAACAATGCATTAATTTGACCATCTTTCCACATTTCCAAATTTACTATTCATATATTTTGTCATTTTTGCCAATTTGCTGAGTGGGAAATGAAACTTCAGAGTGGTTCTTATTATCATTTCTCTAATTATTAGTGATTTGGAACAATCTTCATGTGGCTGTTAATTATTTGCAATTCTTTTGAGAACAAATTTATTTTTTCATTCTAATTCACTTGTTTATTTGAGCATAGCTTTTGGTCTTATATATTTTAGTTAGTCATTTATATATCATATAATAAAGCATTATGTGAGAAATTTGATGTATTTTCCTATTTGAATTCTTTCCTTCTTATGCTAGATGTATTAAATTTATTCATAGTGAAGTTTTCTTTAATTTCATGTAATTAAAAAATCTATTTTATCTTTTGCAGTTACTTATATCACTTGTTTGGTTAAGAATACATTTCCTTTAATAGTATAAATTAACTAAAACCTAACTTCTCCCCTTATAATATATCCTTGCAAATCTCTCCAGTGGAGGACACTAGCCCACTTTCCCTAACCTGTGGAGTAAAAGAAAAGGTCAGCAGACTTCCCAAATAATTTTTTCTAATGCAGAGATAGCCTTCTTATACTTTGATTAGGTGGAATAATGGATAAAGCACTTCTCCTGAAGGCAGGAAGATCTAAGTTCAAATCTAGCCTCAGATATCTACTAGCTATGTGACCCTGAGCAAATCATTTAAATTCTGTCTGCTCAATTTCCTCAACTGTAAAATGGAAGCAATAGCATCTGCCTACTAGCGTTGTTGTGAAAATCAAATGAGATAATATTTGTAAACGCTTTGCACTACTAGGAACTTAAAAATGCGTGTACCCTTCATTCATCCTAAAAACCTTCAAGAGATCTCCATTTCCTATGGGACAAAATGAAAAATTTGCAGTCATTTCGGACTCTGTAGTCTAGCTTTTGAGTCTTATTCAATTCCAATGAAAGCTACTTTCGCAAATTCTGTGTTGTAGACAAATTAGTCTGTTAACTATTCCTGGAACTTGTCCTGTTCTTTCCTACCTGTGCATTCTTTATCTTCCATGCCTGGATCAAACTCCCTTTACATTTTCCCCTAGAGTTTCTTTTAGCTTCCTTCAAGTCCCAGTTCTTGTACTACTTCCCCAATGAGGCCTTCACTCAGTCATTCTGCTGAAAGTGACTTCTCCCTCCTTGAATTTCTTATTTTACCTAAATCCCTCCTTTATCATGTGTGCGTGTGTGTGTGTGTGTGTGTGTGTGTGTGTGTGTGTGTGTCCTACAGGAAAACATATTGTAATCTCCTTAAGGAAAAGAACCATATCGCTTTTCATATTTGTATTCCAGGACTATGTCCAGTTTCTTGTATGTAGTCAGTGCTTACTAAATGTATGTTCAATTGTTTTTAATTGAATTAATTTACATCAATTACTTTATTGGGTTTAAGTATTTAGTTTAATTCTTCTTCTAGCATGTTTTGCTAAATTTCCTCATCTGTCTGAAGGGAATGCAAACTTCCTTATTTCACTAATTCTAATCCTTTGCTTTACATACCAAAAGATAAAAAAGCAAAATAATTACCTAAAAGTAATATATAGTGTAAAGAAAGAATGAGGAGTTTTTAGTCAGAGGATTTGGAATTGAATCACAATTTTGCCACATATCTATTTCACTTTGGACAAATGATTTCACCTCTCTGCATCTCCATTTCATCATCTGTAAAATAATGGATGCTGGACTTAAATTAACTCAAAGATCCTTTCCAGCTCTAAATTTTCAAACATATGACCATCATCTTAGAATCCTATAAACTTTCATAAATAAAGTAACAAAAGAATTAGATATGCTTAAATAAAATAACAAGGTTTAATTACATTTTTCTCCATTACTCTTTTATGTTATTCAAAAGCTTATGGGGAAAATTCAGTTTTAAGAAAATGGATCCTACCACCTGGAAATGCTCCAAAGACTAGCTGAGTAAAGGGGTTGAAATACTTCATTTGTAGTCTTTCATTTTGACCAAGGTAGTGGGTGGATGAAGGCATGTAGGTGGCACACTGGATAAAGCTTGAGTCAGGAAGATCTGAATTCAAATCTTAACTCAGAACACTTACTAAGAGTAATGCTTGGGCAAGTTGCTTAACTTTGGTCTACCTGGGTTTCTTCTTCTGTAAAATAGAAAGAATAAAAGAGACTATCTCCCAGGTTATGGTGAAAATAAGATGATATTATAAATCTCTGGATAGCATCATCATGATTACTATTGAAATGATCTATATTTTCAAAATGTATGACCTTGGATAAGTCATTCAATCCTTTAACCTCAGCTTTTTCAGCTATAAAAGAGCCTTGATTCAGAAGGTATAGGTTTGAATCCTAGCTCTACTACGTAAGAACTTTCTATGCGCCCTTGGGCAAGTCCATTCTATTCTCTGACACTATTGTTTCTTCAATATGGAGTTGGATAAGATGATTTCTAAGGTACCTTCCATTCTAAATCCTATGACCCTCTCTCTGGCTGCACACCTACAGTCTGAGGACCAATCCTTTACATCACTGATCATCCAGAGGTTAGCCATCACTCATTGAATTGTTTAGACAATGCAACTTATTAAGCATGTACTAAGGCTCTTCAGGAGGAAGGGACATTGATTTAGATGGAGAGTCAGCAGCGGGCATTAGCTATCATTTAAGGGACTGTGATAAAGTTCTTATCAACTGAGATTCTTTGACTCCTCCAAATCAGGGCTTTTGAATCCCTTATCAACAAATCACCTAACTGATTCTTTGTCATTGTTGTCATACACCTGGATTTACAATGAGCTGTCACAAAAACCTGGTTCACTCTAATTTCCCTGAGGTACATTTGATGTGTGGTGTTTATTTTGTTTTGAATGGGTGAGATTTAACCTATTTTGATGAAACTCATCTCTTAATAAATTAAGAAGAGAACAATTGAATTTCAAATGAACAACATAACCTTAATGTGATCCACTCATTCCTGGCCACACCTCCTTTGAAATAGATGAAGTCATGATTTTTGCCAGTCTGAACAAAGACCTCAGTTGGGACAGGGATTTAGCTTTGAATGTGAATTTAACTGTTGAATTGAGTTCAACTTGCATGTTTAACCATATGAAACTCCTGTAAAGCCAAGGGTTGTTTCAATCATCTCCTCAGCAGCCATTTATTGAAGTCCATAAATCACTTAAATATCAAAACACTGTGATATCTTCTACTTTTAAATAATGCCTTGCAGCAGTTCATCTTTTTAAAAAAATCTTTCTGAAGTAACTTGAAAGTCCACTGGAAATAGAGCCCCATGAAAACCACTATCACCATCGGGGATGCTGTGGGATAACGATATCTGATTATATGGTGGAGTGGCACAATAATAATTTGCAATCTGTCATGTGTGAAATCTGGCATTGAAGCAGATAAACCTAGACTGCTGCAATGTTCACTATCTCATACCATTTGATGTAACAGCAGAGTGTTTGATAGTGTATAATAAAGCTCAATGCCTCATATTGGCAGAAACATGATCACTATAAATAATAACACATTTATTTAGCACTTTAAGGCTAAAATAATGATAAAATAACAGTAGCTGACATTCATGTAACACTTTAGAATTTGCAAAGAACTTTATAGACACCCTTTTATATGAGTGTCTCTATTGCCATGGGAAGGAATTACTTAGGATTTCATTGTCTCCATTTTACAAATGAGGAAATTGAGGCACTCATAGGTTAAATGACTTGCTTTGGGTTACACATCAAGAAAACACCATGAAAGAGAACTCAGGTTTTCTGACCCTCAAATGAATTTTTTCTCCACTCTTCTTCTCCAAATAAGTTCTTCCTGAATATTTGTAGGAACTTACAGAAAATGTATTAGTGTTATAAGGATCTAATCAAAGGATAAAAAGTTTAAATAAAAATAATTTATTTCAAAGAAAACAGATATCATTGCACTTTGTTCATGTATTACAAAGCAAGGACAAAAGTTAATATTTCCATATAGCTTTAGGGTTGCCAAATCATTTTCTATAGATGATCTTTTTTGATCCATTGAATTTTAGTTAGCTTTGTTTAGTTTTAGGCACTCTTTTGTGGCCTTTTCTCTGTCTCTACTGAATATAGAAAAGGAATCTAAGGATACAGATACAAATGAGTCAGGTCTTGACACTATCTTACTTAGTAATACCCCCAGGTGTCTTTCTCACAATACAATTGCAATTGTGAAATGCATCTGTTGAGTGACACATGCACGGAAATTAGATCTCTTCCTTGAACTCTGGAGGACAGAAAAAAAAAAAAACACTCCAAATATGTTTTTAAAGTATCAAAACAGAGACACTGACTCCAAAGAAATCTTTTTTTTTAGGTTTTTGCTGTTTAATAGTAATTTTAAAAATCAATATATCATAAAATCATGCTTGGGTGAAGAGACCCTTTGTTCCTAGTGAAGAGAAAAGTAAGAATTATGGAGGGTGTCCCTTTAATAAATTCTAATTTCAGGGTTTGAAGGAGACATCAATAGCAGGTTGAAATCTGGTTGGGGAAAATAGCCCTCTTTTATATGTATAAAAATCTGGAGAAGTATATGTGTATATACATATAAATAGATACAAACCAATCAATATTTATTAAGCACCTAATATATGCCAATCACTATGTGAGGTGCAGAAGATACAAAAGAGAGTCAAAAGACAATCCTTGCTTTCAAAGAGTTTACAATCTGATAACTAAGACAGTATGCAAACAAATGTATGCAAATCAAGATATATACAGTATAGAAAGAAGATAATTAACAGAGAGAAAGAATTGGAATTAAGAAGGATTGTTGAAGGCTTTTTGTAGGAGGTAGAAGTCTGATTGGCATTTAAAGGAAGCCAAAGAAGTCAGTAGTTGAAGTGGAGGGACAACATTCTAGGCAACAGGATAGACAGAGAAAAGGCCTGGAGCCAAAAGATGGAGTGTCTTGTTCTTCCAAAGGCCAAGAGGCCAGTGTCACTGCTTCAAAGAATAAGATATATAAATGCTGGAAAGATTGAAAGGGGATAGGTAATGAAGCATTTTGAATGGCATTTTTTATTATTATTTGATTCTGAAGACAATAGGGAGTCACTAGATTTTGTTGAGTACGGAAATGACATGAATTTAGGAAAATCACTTTAGTAGTAGAACAGAAAAGAGATTGGAATGGGGAGAGACTTGAGGCAGGTGGACTCACCAGCAGGTTATTATAGTTGTCCAGATGTGAGGTAATGAAAGCTTACACCAGGGTGGTGGCAGTGTCAGAGGAGAGAAGAGGGAATGTATGAGAGATGTTGCAAAGGTGAAATACAAAGGTTTTAACAACAGTTTGGAAATATGGGGTGAGAGAAAGGAGTCCAGGATGACTCGTAGGTTGTGAGCCTGAGGAATGAGGAGGAGGAGGAGGATGACTTTCATAGTAATAGAAAAGGTATGGGGAAGTTTAAGGGAAAAGATAATGAGTTTCATTTCATATATACTGAATTTAATATGTCTATTGGACATCCAGTTCGAGATAGCTAAAAGGCAGTTGGAGATATGGGATTATGTCACCAATATGATATTCATACACATATGAATATATGCATTCATTTGTACATCTCTATATGACTGTGCACATGGTCCATAATTTCACTGGTGCAGAGAGTATCTCCTTTAGGGTACTTCCTCTACTAATATGGATCAGTAACTATTGTACAATATGTCAAGTTAGAAAATTATTGAGTGGTTAAGTGATTCATCCAGAGTCACATAAGCCAATGTGGTAGGACTTGAATTCACATCTTCTTAAAAATAAGGCTAACCTTTTATTGTATTACAAATATCTATAGATAACCAATAATTAAATAACATCTTAAAATAAATCAATCAGCTTTTATTAAGTGTCTATTCTGCATCAGACACTGTGCTATAAACTGGAAACAAAAAGACAAAAGCAAAAACAAGCCTGGCCATTAAAGAGCTTATTCTAACCAGGCGAGACAGAAATAACACTTGTGGGCACCAAGACAAGATTTATTTAGAAGGCAGGGCATTAGATGAATCTTAAAGGAAACTAGGAATTCTAAGAGGCAAAGATCTAGATAGAGTATATTCTATGCTTGGAGGAAAACAACAACAAAGTCAAGATTATGGGAAATTGAGGACAGAGTGTGAGGAAAATTGAGATCAACTTGATTGTGCTTTCATGCACAATGGGAGGTAGGTAGCTTAGATTAAGGTTGTCTCAGACTTTAAATACCAAGGAGAGGACTTTGTATGAGTAGGAAATTGGCACCATCAGATTTGTACTTTAGGGGAATCTCTTTGATAGCTATGTGAAAGATATTTTGCAAAGAATGGAGATACCTGAGGTTAGGATACCAACTACAGAGCTATTCCAATAGTCCAAGCATGATATAATGCAGGAAATTGTTCTACATGATTGTAAATATTTGTGAAAGGTTTTCCTTTTCTTGCCCTCTTAATGGATGGGGCAGAGTGGATAAGAGGCAGAGAATTCAAATCTGAAAATAAAATGTAACCAAGCCTTTGAGCATGCCCAGTTTGTCTAACATGGAACTCCCTGCATCCCCTACTCCCTGGGTGGAAGTAGCCTTTGGCTGTCTGTATCTTTAAAAGTAGTGAGAGGGAACTTTTTGCTCTCTCTTTCTTCCATCTTTCCCCTGTGCTCCTAGCTGGAATTACATGAACTGGAACAGTGAGAGAAGAAGAGGCTTGCACATCTACTCTTCCGCTTTAACCAAGGTTCTGAGAACTGGGCCTGAGGGTGTTTGTTTCTGTTCTATCCTCAGTGTTGGAGGTCAGAGGAGGCAGCAAACTCAGAAGTAAGAGTCCCAGGGATTTGAGTTTCAGATGTTTTTGATTTGGACCTGGGACTGTATTCTTTGGGAACTGAACTGAGCTAAGAACTGAATTCTCTTCCTCTCCAGAGGAGGAGATGCAAAAAAGGGAGGAGGATTATGTCTCCTATGTTTTGGTGGGCATGTGTTTATAATTTTTATTACTTTTTTGAAATAAATATTTCTCTCTTAGTAAAAGTTCTACTGTGTTACAAAAATAAAGTCTAATAAAAGGGAAAAAAAAGATGAGATGAGGGTGTGTAAAGGGTAAATGTGAGAGATGTTTTTGAGATAGAAATATCAAAGATTTTTCAAATGAATATATAAGAAGTCAGTGATGATGCTGAAGTTATAAACAAAAATGCCTGGTGAAATGGCAAAGCCCTCAAAAGAAATAAGAAAATTCAGAAGACGGACAGGTTTTGGAAGTAAGATGGTAACATCAGTTTTAGACAAATTGAATTTGAAATGTTTATTAGACATTCAGTTTGAAATGTCTAATACATAGTTTGGAAAAGGGACTGGAATTTAAGAGAGAGAATAGTCTGGATGTAAAGATTTTGTACTCATCAGCATAGAGATGATAATTAAACGCCTGTGAGTGAATGGGTAATCATAAAAGAGAGACAAAAGAGGCAGTCAAGGACAAGACTTTGTGGTACACCTAAGTTAGAGGATATGTTGCAACTGGAGATCCAGCAAAGGAAACAGAATGAGCAGCCAGCCAGATGTGCAAGAGGGAAATAAAGAGAGAACAGTGTCAAAAAGCAGAGACAGGAGAGTATCCAGGAACAGATGATGCTCACAATGTCAAAGCCATAGAGGTCAAGAAGAATTTGAAAAGAACACCAGATTTGATAATTAAGAAATAAGTGGTGACCTTGGAAAGAGTAGTTTCATTTGACTGATGAGAGGGAGAAGTCAGATTGCAAAAGACTGAAGAATGAGAAAGGAAAGAGGAAATAGAGGTGATGAGGGTGGACAATTCCCCATGGAATTTGCCTGAAAAATAAAGGAGAGATATAGGAAGATAGCTTGAGGAAATAGATAGATAGATGATTGATAGATAGATAATATTAAAGAACAACTTTAAAATTACTATGTATATTACTATATATGTGAGCTGTATATAAACAAGTATATCACATATACATCTATGTGAATATACATAGCATAAGCTAAAATAGTGCATTTTAATTGCTCTCTTGCTTGTTTTCAAAGTGCTATCATAGTACTTTGTTCTTGCCCTACTTTTTTATGTATATACCCTGAAACCTGTCTGTACAGTCTCAACTCTCACAAGGGGCTTCCTTATAAACTTAGAATACCTACTTACTTGCCTTCTCCACTCCTAGCAAAAAACAGCTGACTGATATATTCTGCTGCAACTGATTTTGAAGTTTATATGGCA
Organism: Vombatus ursinus; assembly: GCF_900497805.2. Classification (NCBI taxonomy): domain Eukaryota; kingdom Metazoa; phylum Chordata; class Mammalia; order Diprotodontia; family Vombatidae; genus Vombatus; species Vombatus ursinus. The sequence continues at coordinate 15,404,404 of NW_020955033.1, forward strand.
TTACTTAAGGTACAAGGAAGGTGATTAGATTGTGATTGCCTACCAAAGGATGCTATTGCCACAAACAATAGTGTTTTTTTGAGGAAAGGCATTAGTTTTAACTTTATGTTTCTGCTTTGATGTTTTTATAGTGTTTTTGCTAAGGAGTTAAGCAGCCAATTTAGTGAGTTTATGATTGACTTTCTATCATTTAGTATTTCCTTTTAGAGTAAGGAAGCTACTGGAAGAGATTTGTAGTCTTTTTTTCCCCATTTCTGAGAACTAGATTCTATTTTCCCCCTGAAAATCATTAGAGAAAAGGTCAGTGTTGCTATACCTCTCTAAAAGTAAAATCACATCAGCTTTATGAAGTTTTCATTCACACTCACCAAACTCCAACAGAGTTATGTTTATAACAGGGATAGTAATAATAATTATTATAATGATAACAACAACAATAATAAGGCAGCTAGGTGACACAGTGGATAAAGTGCTAAACCTAAATTCAGGAAGACCTGAGATCAAATGCAGACTCAGATATTTAATAAATGTGTAACTCTGGACAAAAATCACTTAACCTCTAACGATCTCAGTTTCCTCATCTGAAAATGATGCATGATAATAGCACCTACTGCTCCCCCAGGGCTGTTGTGAAGATAAAATGAGATGATATTTATAAAATGCTTTGAAATCTTAAAGTGCAATATAAGTTACATTGATAATAATAGTTGACATTTACACAACACCTCAAGGTTTGCAAAGCAATTTCAAATGTTATCTCATTTAATTCTCACAATAATCCCAGTGAGTAAGCTCTACTGTTACTGATAAGCAATCTAAGGTTGAAAGAGGTTAAATGGCTTGCCCAAAATTAAATAGCTAGTCAGTATCTGAAGTAAGATTCAAATTCAGATCTTCCTGACTACTAGTATAACTCTAGTCAAATCTTTAGGGCCCTATTCCAGGCAAATGTGGTGTAATACAATACAACATAACATGGCATAATAAAACACAACACACATTTATTAAGGACCTAATTAGAAAAAAAAACACAATAATCACAAGGAAGCTGTAAAGCAGGAAAAAAAGGAAGGAATGATGATGATAGAGTTGAAACCACACATTAAAGCTGGTGGGGTATGAAGATTTGGCTGAATAAAGATTACTATATGAGTAGTAATGATCTCATCAATAATCCTTGGTACCATTGAGATAGGCAGTATTGAAATAAAAATGGGCTCTGTTTTCTCATTGTGTTAATCATATGATTTTCATTGTAGGATTATAACTTAGAAATTTATAAATCTCTTAAAATTAATTGTAAATTGGGGGCAGAGCCAAGATGGCAGAGTAAAAGCAGTGATTTGCTTGAGCTCTCCCCCAAATCCCTCCAAATATCTATAAAAAATGGGCAGCAGAACCCACAAAAAGACAGAGTGAAACAAATTTCCAGTACAAGAAAACGTCAATGGTTGATTGGAAAGGTCTGTTGTGCTGGGCTTAGAGAGGAGCATAGTTAGGCGTGGGCCCTACAGGCAAAGACCAGGCTTCATTGAACCTGGAGCAGGCCTCAGGGGACTGAATCATAGGCAACTATGATGGTTTCCAGACTTCTCAACCCACACCAAAGAAAACTTAGAAGGTCAGTAGGAGAGGTCTGTCTGACCATGGTGAGAGAGGAGCTTGGTCTGGCTCCAGTCCTGGCACAGCTCTGGGGTGGAGGATGCTTCCAGAGCCCTCAGTCCACAGAAGGAGTGGGGATCAAGGACTGATCAGAGGGGGATTGTAGGGATCTCTTTGCTGGTGCTGAGGCAGGATTCTCTTGCTTTGCCCATGCTTGGATCTCATCACAGTTCTGGGTGGCAATCCTGGAGTGAGGAGGAGCACTGGAGTGGTAGAATTTGTGGTGGCAGTGGAGAGGGAATCCTCTTCACAGTTCCAAGGCAGAAAAGAGTGATTGTGGTCACTCATAGACCAGAACACAGGCCAGGAAAGGAGTAAACACCTTGCCTTTCATCATATCACCTTGGAAGAACTGAAAACTTGCAGGTCCCTAGAAGTATCTCTGAAAACAACTGCCCAAAACCCCCTAAGCTTGGGAGAGTACATTATCCACATTGGAAGCAGACCCCTACATTAATAAAGAGTTTAAAACTCAAGTAATTGACTAAGAACATGAGAAAATAGTGCAAAAAAAGTCAGACCATAGAAGTTTAATTTGGTTACAAAGAAGATCAAAACATAGAGCCAGAAGAAGACAACAAAGTCAAAGCTTCTACATCCAAAGCCTCCAAGAAAAATATGAATCAGTCCCAGGCCATGGAAGAGCTCAAAAAGGATTTTGAGAAGCAAGTAAGAGAAGTGGAGGAAAAACTGGTAAGAGAAATAAGAGTGATGCAAGAAAATCATGAAAAACAAATAACAGCTTGCTGGAGACCCAAAAAAAACATACTGAAGAAAACACCTTAAAAAATAGCCTAACTCAAATGGCAAAAAAAGGGTTCAAAAAGCCAATGAGGAGAAGAATGCCTTAAAAAGCAGAATTGGTGAAATGGAAAAGGAAGTCCAAAAGTTCACTGAAGAAAATACTTCCTTAAAAATTAGAATGAAGCAAATGGAAGCTAATGACTTTATGAAAAATCAAGACATTGTAAAACAAAATCAAAGGATGAAAAAATAGAAGACAATGTGAAATATCTCATTGAAAAAGCAACTGATCTGGAAAATAGATTGAGGAGAGATAATTTTAAAATTATTGAATACCTGAAAGCCATGATCAAAAAAAGAGCTTAGACATCATCTTTCAAGGAATTATCAGAGGTTCTGCGTCTGGGAGCCAAGATAGCAGAGTAAAAGGTAAGTCTCTCTTAACCTCCTGTATTAACCTCTGAAAGGCCAGAAAATATTGTTTAAGGAAAAACCCTGGAAAAGCTCAATCAGAAGAAAGATGGGGTGCAGCAGTCCTGTAGCCCAGGTAGCTTGGCAGATTAATGGGAAAGGCCCCTCTTGCCCTGGGGGAAGGGGAGCAGTACAGAACAGGAGGTGTCCCAGCAAGCTAGTGGAAAGCCCCACCTCAGCATACCAGGAGGAGATTCTGAAATCCAGGTGGTGGAGCAGGCAAATACCAACACCTGGACCCCAAGTGCCTCAGTGAGGGCTGGGGAACTAGTGGAAGGAAACCAGTGTGGAAAACCACCAGGTATCTCAGCATTCTACAGCAACCAGGTCTCCCAGCGCCTCAGCAAAAATAAGGGAAGCAGCACTACAAAGGGCCCCAGGTGGATATACACCCTGCAACATCCATCTGAAAGGAGCTGAAGAAAGTGAAAGGAAAGGAAAGGCTGGCAACCTCCAGTTACCCTAGATTTCCAGCCTTGCTGATTCCAGCCCAACACCAGGTAAGTATCCAGAATGCTATGGCCTCCAACTACCAACATCAGAGTCCCCAGAGCACAAAGCCAATGACTAGGCCCGAGGCTCCCAAAACAAGAAGCTTGGGTCAGTGCCTTCTGCTCCCCAGCAGGAGAACTCAATTTCTTTAAAGGCCAGGAAATAAGCATATGCCATGAACAAAAAGAAACGTATCATGGTTTCATATTATGAGAACAGTGAAGATCAAGGTAGAAATTCTGAAGAGGAAAACATTGTCAACAAACCCACATCTGGAACATCAAAAGGGAAGACAAACTGGTTTGAAGCCCAAAAAGTCTTCATAGAAGAGTTCAAGAAGGATTTTAAAAGTCAAATGAGAGAGGTAGAATTAAAAATGAGAGGAATGCAAGAGAGAGTCAATAGCCCCAAAAGAAGGACAAAAAATGACTGTAGAAAACAAGTCTTAAAAAATACAATTGGAGAACTGGTAAAAAAGTACACTGAAGAAAACAAGTCCCTAAAAAATACAATTGGTGAAATGGGGAAGGAGGTACAAAATCTAATAGAAGAAAACAATTTGTTAAAAATTCCAATTGGGCAAATGGAAGTTAATGACTCTATGAGAGAGCAAGAATCAATCAAACAAAAACAAAAGAATGAAAAACTATATGAAAACATAAAATACCTCATTGGCAAAATAACTGAGCTGGAAAATCAATCCAGGAGAGACAATTTAAAAATTATGAGTCTACCTGAAAATCGTGATGAAAAAAAGAGCCTGGACAGTACCTTTCAGGAAATCATCAAGGAAAACTGCCCTGAGGTCCTAGAACCAGAGGGTGAAATAGCCATAGAAAGAATCCACCAATCACTTCCTGAAAGAGATCCCAAATTGAAAATGCCAAGGAATATAGCAGCCAAATTCCAAAATTACCAGATCAAAGAGAAAATACTACAAGCAGCCAGAAAGAAACAATTTAAACATCATGGAACCACAGTCAGGATTACACAGGACCTTTCAGCTTCTACATTAAAAGTCTGTAGGGTGTGGAATATACTATTCTGCAAGGCAAAGGAGCCTGGATTACAACCAAGGATCAACTACCAAGCAAAAATGAGCATGATCTTTCAGTGGAGGAGATGGATATTCAACAAAATAGGAGACTTCCAACCCTTCCTAATAAAAAGACCAGAGCTCAACAGAAAATTTGATCTTCAAATATAAGACTCAAGAGAGACATGAAAAGGCAAATGGGACAAAAAAATACATGTTGTTAATAAGGGCAAATTGTTTACATCCCTACAAGGGAAGATGACATTTGTAACTCATTTTTTTTTTGATTGGGCCATGGGGGTTAAGTGACTTGCTGAGGGTCGCATAGGTAGTAAGTGTTATGTGTCTGAGGCTGGATTTGAACTCAGGTCCTCCTGAATCCAGGGACAGTGCTCTATCTAGCCACTGCACCACCTAGCTGCCCCCGACTTGTAACTCTTGAGAACTGTATTGTTATTACACCATGTTCAAGGGGCATATATAAAGGGGGTGGATATAAGTTGACTGTGATGTAATGATTAAAAAAAATTAATCAAGTGGGTTAAATGGATCCAAGTAAGTGTATTAATCTGATCTAAAAATGTACTGAGAGAAAAGGAAAGGAGGAGGAAGACAAGGGTAAATTACATTACAGGAAAAGGCACGAAAACCTATTACAACAGAGGAAAAGAAGGGAGGGAGATCAACATTGTTTGAACCATACTCTCATCAGATTTGGCTCAAGAAGGGAATAATATAATCAGTTAGGTATAGAAATCTAACTAGCCCTATAGGCAGTAGGAGGGAAAAGGGGAAAGAAAAGGGAGGGGAGATAGTAGGGAGGGAAGAAGTAGTAAGGGCAAAAGGAAAGAAAAGAGAAGGGGCTAATAGAAAGGAGGTGGGACTGAGGGAGGCAGTGGTCAAAAGCAAAACACTAGTGAGGAGGGAAAAGGAGAAAGGAGAAAAAAAAGCATAACGAGGCGGGGGAAGGAAAGGATGGAGAGAAAGACACAGATAGTAATTATAGCTGTAAATGTGAATGAAATTAACTCTCCCAAAAAATGCAAGCAGATAGCAGAATGGATTAAAAACCATAATCCTATAATATGTTGTATACAGGAAACACATTTGAAAAAGAGTGACACACACACTGTAAAGGTAAAAGGCTGGAGCAGAATATATTATGCTTCAGTAAAAAAAGCAGGGGTAACAATCCTGATCTCAGACAAAGCAAAAAAAAAATAGATCTTATCAAAAGAGATAAAGAAGGAAACTACATCTTGCTAAAAGGCACCATAGACAATGAAGCAATATCATTACTAAATATATATGCACCAAATGATATAGCATCCAAACCCTTAAAGGAGAAATTCTGGGAGTTACAGGAAGAAATAAACAGTAAAACTATATTAGTGGGGGAACTCAACCTCCCCTTCTCTGAACTAGATAAATCTAACTATAAAATAAACAAGAAAGAAGTTAAGGAGGTGAATAGAATATTAGAAAAGTTATGTATGGCAGCCCTCTGGAGAAAATTAAATGGGGATAGAAAGGAATATACATTTTTCTCTGTGGTACATGGCACAGACACAATAATTATAGGGCATAAAACTTCACAATCCAATGCAGAAAGGCAGAAATATTGAATGCTTCCTTTTCAGCTCATGATGCAATAAAAATTATATGTTATAAAGGACCATGGAAAGATAGACTAAAAATAATTGGAAACTAAATAATCTAAGCCTAAAAAAATGATTGGGTCAAAGAACAAATCATAGAAACATACACAGAAACATACATAGAAACACACATAGAAACATAGAAACAACATACCAAAACTCATGGGATGCAATGAAAGTAGTTCTTAGCGGAAGTTTTATGTCTCTAAATGCTTACATAAATAAAACAGAAAAAGAGATCAATGAATTGGGCAAGCAACTAAAAAAAAAACTAGAAAAAAAAACAAATTAAAAATCCTCAATTAAACACCAAATTAGAAATATTGAAAGCCAAAGGAGACATTAATAAAATTGAAATTAAGAAAACTATTGAACTAATAAATAAAGCTAAGAGCTGGTTCTATGTAAAAACCAATAAAATAGGAAAACCTTTGATTAATTTAATTTAAAAAAGAAAGAAAAAAACAAAATTACCAGTATCAAAAATGAAAAAGGTAAATCCACCACCAAGGAAAAGGAAATTAAAACAATAATTAGGAACTATTTTCCCCAACTGTATGCCAATAAATTTGACAATCTTAGTAAAATGGATACATATTTCCAAAAATATAAATTGCCCAGATTAAAAGAAGAGGAAGTAAAATACTTAAATAACCTCATCTCACAAAAAGAAATTTAACAAGCCATTGATGAACTCCCTAGGAAAAAATCTCCAGGGCCAGATGGATTTACAAGCGAATTCTACCAAACATTTAAAGAAAAACTTAATTTCAATATTATATAGGGAAAATATATTTGGGAAAATAGATGAAGAAGGAGTCTTACCAAGTTCTTTTTATGATAGGAATATGGTGCTGATAACTAATCTGGGAAGAGTCAAAACAGAAAAAGAAAATGATAGACCAATTTCCCTAATGAATATAGATGCACAAATTTTAAATAAAATATTAGCAAATAGATCACAGCAACTTATCATAAGAATAACACACTATGACTAGGTAGGATTTATACCAGGAATGCAGGGTTGGTTCAGTATTAGGAAAAATATCAGCCTAATTGATCATATCGACAACAAAACTAACAGAAACCACATGATCATCTCAAAAGCTTTTGACATAATAGAACACCCATTCCTATTAAAAACATTAGAAAGGATAGGAATAAATAGAATCTTCCTTAAAATAATAAATAGCATCTACCTAAAACATTCAGCAAGCATCATATGTAATGGGGACAAGCTAGAAGCATTCCCAAAAAGATTGGGGGTGAAACAAGAATGTCCATTATCATTATTGTTGTTCTACATAGTACAGGAAATGTTAGCTTTAGCAATAAGAGAAGAAAAGGCAATTGAAATTTTTAAAATAGCAAAGAAGAAACAAAGTTATCACTCTTTGCAGATGATATGATGATGTATTTAAAGAACCCTTGAGAATAAAGTAAAAAACTACTCAAAATAATAAACAACTTCAACAAAGTTGCAGGCTGTAAAATAAATCCACATAAATCATCAACATTCCTATATATTACCAATAAAGCCCAACAGCAAGAGATAGAAAGAGAAATTTCATTTAAAGTTACTGTGTACATTATAAAATAAGAATCTACCTCCCAACACAAACCCAGGAACTACATGAACACAATTACAAAACATTTTCACACAAATAAAGTCAGATCTAAATAATTGGACAAACATCAGTTGCTCATAGATAGGCTGAGCTAATATAATAAAAATGACAACTCTACCTAAGATAATTTACTTATTCAGTGCCATATCAATCAAACTCCCAAAAAATCATTTTATAGAGTTAGAAAAAATAATAACAAGATTAATTTGGAAGATCCATTAATAAATTACATTACATTGATAAAATTGAAATTAAGAAAACTATTGAACTAATAAATAAAGCTAAGAGCTGGTTCTATGTAAAAACCAATAAAATAGAAAAACCTTCGGTTAATTTAATTTAAAAAAGAAAGAAGAAAACAAAATTATCAGTATCAAAAATGAAAAAGGTGAATCCACCTACAGAATATCAAGGGAACTCATGAAAAGAAATGCAGGGGAAGGTGACCTAGCTATTCCAGATCTTAAATTGTATTATAAAGCAGCAATCATCAAAACTAGTTGGTACTGGCTAAGATATAGAGTGGTAGATCAGTGGAATAGGTTAAGTATGCAAGACACAGTAGTCAATGACTATAGTAATCTATTATTTGACAAACCCAAAGATCCCAGCTTCTGGGATAAGATCTCACTCTTAAAAAAAAAAAAAAACTGCAGGGAAAACTGGAAAAGAGCATGGCAGAAATTAGGCATAGATCAAAATCTCACACTATATACTAAAATAAAGTCAAAATGGGTTCATGATGTAGATATAAAGGCTGATACTGTAAGCAAATTGGGAGAGCAGGGAATTGTTTACCTATCAGATTTATGGAGAGCAGAAGAATTCATGACCAAACAGGAAATAGAGAACATCATGAAAAGCAACATGGATAACTTTGATTACATTAAATTGAGAAGTTTTTACACAAACAAAGGCAATGTAACCAAGATTAGAAGGAAGGTAAAAAATTGGGAAAGAATTTTTTCAACCAGTCTCTCTGATAAGGGCCTCATTTCTAAAATATACAGAGAATTAAGTCAAATTTAGAAGAATACAAGTCATTCCTCAATTGATAAATGGTCAAAGGATATGAACAGGCAGTTCTCAGATGAAGTCATCTATAGTCATATGAAAAAATGTTCTAAATCACTATGGATTAAAGAAATGCAAATCAAAACAACTCTGAGGTACCACATCACACCTACCAGATTGGCCAACATGACAAAACAGGAAAATGATAAATGTTGGAGAAGATGTAGGAAAATTGGAACACTAATGCATTGTTGGTGGAGTTGTGAAATGATCTAACCATTTTGGAGAGCAATTCAAAACTATGCCCAAAGGGCTATCAAAATGTACATACCTTTTGACCCAGCAATAGCACTTCTAGGGCTATAGCCCAGAGAGATCATGCAAATGAGAAAAGGACCCACATGTACAAAAATATTTATAGCAGCTCTTTTTGTGGTGGCAAAGAATTGGAAATTGAGAGGATGCCCATCAATGGTGGTATGACTGAACAAGTTGTGATATATGAATGTAATGAAATACAATTGTGCTGTAAGAAATGATGACGGTGAGTGAAATTAGCAGAACCAGGAGAACACTGTACACAGTAACAGCCATGTTGTGCGATGACTAATATTGATAGACTTAACCTTCCTCAACAATACAAGGATCTCAGACATTTCCAAAGGCCGCATGATGGAAAATGCTATCCACATCCAAAGAAAGAACTATGGAATTTGAATTCAGATCAAAGGTTATTATTTGCTATTTTTTTCTTCACTTGTGTTTTGTTTTTTTCTTTCTGGTGGTTCCCTCTATTGGTTCTAATTCTTACCTACAACATCACTAATGTGAAAAATGTTTAATAGGAAAAAAGAGAAATTATCAGGGAAAATTTTCCCTGATATTCTAGAACCAGAGGGCAAAATAGAAATGGAAAGAATCCACCAATCACCTCCTGAAAGAGATCCCCAAAGGAAAACTCCTTAGAATATTATAGTCAAATTCCAGAGTTTCCAGGTCAAGGAGAAAATATTGTAAGCAGCCAGAAAGAAACAATTCAAGTATTGTGGAAACACAATCAGCATAACACAAGATTTAACAACTTCTACATTAAGGGACTGCAGGGCTTGGAATAAGATATTCCAGAGAGCAAAGGAGATAGGATTACAACCAAAAATCACCTACCCAGTAAAAGTGAGTATAATCCTGCAAGGAAAAAGTGGATATTCAGTGAAATAGAGTACTTTCAAGCATTCTTAATGAAAAGATCAGAGCTGAATAGAAAATTTGACTTTCAAATACAAGACTCAAGAGAAGCATGAAAAGGTAAACAGGAAAGAAAAATCATAAGGTACTTTTTAAAGTTGAACTGTTTACATTCCTACATGGAAAGATGATATTTGTAACTCATGCTTCCTTTGTCAATATTAGAGTAGTTGGAGGGGGAAAAAAGTATATGGATAAATAGATAGATAGATAGATAGATAGATAGATAGATAGATAGAGGGCACACAGTGAGTTGAAAATGAAGGGGTGATATCTAAAAATAAAATTAAGAGTTGAGAGAGGATTATATTGGAAGAAGGAGAGAGGTAGAATGGGGTAAATTATCTCACATAAAACAGACAAGAAAAAGGTTTTACAGTGGAGGGGAAGTGGGGGAAGGTGAGAGGGAATGATTGAATTTTATTCTCATAGGATTTGACTTAAGGAGGTAAGAACATACACACTCAATTGGATATGGAAATCTATCTTACCCTACAGGAAAATGGGGGCGGGGAGTGGATGGGATGGAATTATAGAAGGGAAGGCAGATTGGGAGAGGGGGTAATCAGAAGCAAACACTTCTGAGAAGGAACAGGGTCAAAAGAGAGAATAGTATAACTGGTGGTTGGATAGGATGAAGAGAAATATAGTTAGTTTTTCACAACATGATTACTATGGAAGTATTTTGCATAACTACACATGTATAACCTGTATCGAATTGCTTGCCTTCTCAATGAGGATGGGTGGGGAGGGTGGAAGGGGGAGAATTTGGAACCCAAAGTTTTAAAAAACAAATGTTAAAAATTGTTTTTACATGCAACTGGGAAATAAGATACACAAGCAATGGGGTATAGAAATCTATCCTGCCCTACAGGAAAATAGAAGGGGAAGGGGATAAGACAAGGAGAGAGTGATAGAAGGAAGGGCAGATTAGGGGAAGGTGTATTCAGAATGCATGCATTCTTGGGGTTGGGGGAAGAATGAGATGGGGAGAACATTTGGAACTCAAAATCTTGTGGAAATGAATGTTGAAAACTAAAACTAAAAATAAAAATAAATAAATTTTTAAAAAGGTGATGAAATCTTGTAACTATACTTGTATAGGGGGGAAAACAAACAGACAAACCTGTACTGGAGAAGATATGGCATGGCCTGTGATTTAACCCACTTAACAATCACACTACAGAGAGTTTCTATGTTGCAGAGATCCCCCTGCTTAAAATGGAGCCAAGTCCCTCCAGAAACTTCTTGTTTTCTCTGGTGTACTTCAAACACTGAGGGGAGTGACACGCTGCCTACCACTTCTACACAAAGAAAAAAAATTTCAAATCCTAGGAAGTATACAAACATTCCCTTATCCTTGAAGATAGTAAAAGTGTCCCCTGAAATTACTAGGGCATTTTGCTACTCTCATTCCAAACAAATGTACGGTCTCAATTAAGAACTTTTGGAACTCAAATGAATTAAGGAATTTATTTTTTCTCAAGACCCAAGTTCTTGAAGGATGAATAGATAGTACAGGAGAAGTAATAATAAGGGCGGAAGGTGGGACTGGTTGAGAATTGGTTAGAGATCTAAGCTGTGAATACTTTCCCTTCTCAGAAACCGAGATGATATACAGAGGGTATTAAAAACCATATGTTGAAGAAATATGCTTGTATAATTGTGATTATACCTTTGAAGTAACTATCCCTTTGTAAAAACTAATCTAAAAGTTAGTTTCCAAGTGGAACTGAGGTGAGGGTGTTGCAGTTTCATGGTTTGTTGTGACAGTTGTCACCTCAAATAATTCAGAATCAGACCATCTCTAATCCAAGTACAGGCATTTATTGGGAATGATACCTCCAATGGGCTAAGTCCCAAGAGGAACCAGCAATTTAGTAATACAACACAGTCAAATTTATAGTGTAATGATGGTGATTACACAACAGAAATAATGAATATTAAAAAAGGCAGAAGGGGTTTGCTAAGGGATTAAGTAATAGGGGAGGGGTACCAGCCTCAGTGGATCTGCACCTGAGATTTCCCATGATGCATAAAGAAAAACCTGTTTGGGGGTTGGGGCTTGCATGTATAAGAATGATTATAATAAGTCTCTCTACTTCATAAGTTCACCTAAAGGACAGTTTTTGCTATTACCACACAATTCCTTAGTTAGGGAAAGTCCCTTCTATTGTTTTGGGGTCCACACCCTGCTCAGGCATCCTGGTGGTGCTGCTTTCTGAATGACTGACTATTGTGGTCCTGTCTGAGACTAGATAGATGTGGTTGTGGTTGATTGCATGGACACACCTGTTATTTCTGTGGGAAATATGAGGAATGGGTCTGGGGGCAGTGACGGGCTAGAGGCAGTGGCTAGGACACCATCACACAGAAATGCCTGCTGTTTCTTGAAAAATATGAGTTCATGGACACACTTCTTGTTCTTGTGAGGCAGTGAGGCACATGAGGAAGTTAGAATATTGAGTCCGGGGTGTGAGGAGGCAGTGGCTCGGTAGGGACAGTGGCTATATTAGGTATGGGGACCTGTGGTGTGGTTAAAGTCAGATTGTGTGGTTAAATCAGGACATAACTGCTGTTCTGTGATGTCCATAAGGAAGTTAGAATATTGGGGCTAAGGCCAGCTTTATTCAGATTCCATCAAGAAGATTCATCCTCTATAATCAGGAGAACATCATTAATGAGATCTAGAGCTGTTGACAGAGAACTTAGAAATGTTCAAACCATAAAAGATAGCAGAGAATGCTGGCAGAGGGGTGAAATGTAACATATCTGTATTCAGTGCTATATATAAACAACAACAACAAAAAAGGAAAGCAATGATTAAGAAATTGCAAAGTGATACACCTGTGTATATACATACATATACACGAAAGCTGCAAAGAGATTAAGCAGAAATTAATAGAGATTACTAACAAAATGGAAGAACAAAGGCAGAGAGTAATAGAAGTGACAAAAAGTAATCCAAGGAGATACAGAGATGTAGAAGACAAAGTAGAAAACACAGGCTTTGGACTAATTGATATTTGAGAAAAAAGCAAGGAGAAGACAAATTAGAGAAATTTTCACAAAGTGGACTAGATTAAGCCACACTTGAAGTGAAAATGTCAGAAAGCGTGATACACTAGAAATAACTATTTTATGTCTTTGAAACAGCTTCTCTGAATTCAAATATGGATTATGCCTACAACTGATGTAACCTTTTGAAAGTTGTTTACCTTTCTTGGGCCTCAGTTTCCTCATCTGGAAGTGGAACAAATGAGATTGGATGATGTCCAAGGTCCCTTCAAACTCTGTCTATGATCTGATAAAGAGAAACTCCGACTAACAATTGAAGCACATGATTTTAAGACTAGAGAAATACAAAGCCAAATGACAGAAAGAGAGAGAGAGAAGAAGAAGAACAAGAAGAACAAGAAGAACAAGAAGAAGAAGAAGAAGAAGAAGAAGAACAACAACAAGAAGAAGAACAAGAAGAAGAAGAGAAAGAGAGATGTCAAAAAAGAGAGGAAAAAATAGATTTGGAGAAATATCAATTAGAGGCAATTCCTTAATAATAATTAAAAAAAATATTAATCATTTACTATGTGCCAGGCACTGTTTTTTAGGCTATGAGGATACAAACAAACAAAAAAAGTCCCAGTTCTCATGAAACTTATGTTTATATTGGGGAAAATAATATGTACACATATAATTAAGTTCAAAATACAAAGTCATTAAAAGATAATTTTACCAGGGAGGCACTGGAAACTAGGGGATCACAAAAGGGCTCACAATTGAGGTTGCCCCATGGACTTCAAGCTCATAAGAATTAGGTTCAATTGTGGTGGGAATGAGGGTAACCTGAAAGGTCTGTTTTGTCCTTTGTGTTCATTATGTTCCTATTTTTTCATCTGAAAAAAATCTCTAAAATAAAATGTTATTATTTTATACAGCATATCTAGGCTTTCCCAAATAAGAGTAACAAGGTATGCAACTACATTAGATTATTTAAAAACCATGAAAGAACCATATAAAAGTCTTAGAATGTATATAGAATGACAGAAAAAAAAACATACTCTGCAAATATATTGTTTGATATCAGAAGACTCACTTAATACACAGGAGACCTGATTGTATTTATCAAGAAAAACACATATCCAAAGAAATGTCTACAAGCAGTGGGAAAAAAATACAAACTGACAAAATTACGTAACTAACAAAAATAATAATATACTTCAAACCTATTATTACCTTTGGTAAAGCTTTAATACATATATTTAAAAATGGAATATATAATCTTTCCTAACTATGAGAAAGAAAATAAAGTTAGTTTGAAATAAAATGTGCATTATAATGAACAATACAAAAAATGAATATTTTAAAGCTACATATATTGTTTTTAAAAGTACTTATTTCTAAAGAGAAATGCTAAAAAAATTAAATAAGGGTGAAAAAAGAGAGGAATTGGCAATGTCAAGGACAAAGCTCCTCTATTTTTTAAATAGTATTTTATTTTTTCCCGGTTACATGTCAAGAAAAAAAAATTAGCATTCATTTTTAGAGGATTTTGAGTTCCAAATTTGTCTCCCTCCTTCCCTCCTGTACCCTTTTCTGAAAATGGTAGGCAGTTTGATAGTTTATACATATGCTATCATGTAAAAATATTTCCATATTAGTCACAGTTGTGAAAGAAGAAATAGATCAAAAGGAAAAAAAAGACCATCAGAAAGAAGAAAGTAAGTGATAAAATATGCTTCAATCTGCATTCAGATTCCATCAGTTCTTTATCTGGATGTGAATAGCATTTTCTTTCATGAGTCCTTTGTACTTGTCTTGGATCATTGTGTTGCTGAGAAGGATTGAGTCATTCATAGTGGATCATAACACAATGTTGCTGATATCGTATACAATGTTTTCCTGGTTCTGCTCATTTCACTTTGCATCAGTCTGTGCAAGTCTTTCCAGGTTTTTCTGAAGTCTTCCTGTTCATTATTTCTTATTGCATAATAGTATGCCATTATATTCATATAACATAGCTTCTTCAGCCATTCACCAATTGATGAGCATCCCCTCAATTTCCAATGTTTTCCCACCATGAAAAGGGCTGCTATAAATATTTTTGCACATGTAGATCCTTTTCCCTTTTTTATGTTCTCCTTGGTATAGAGACCTAGTAGTGATATTGTTGGATTGGACATAGTTCCAAATTCCTGTCCAGAATGGTTGTATCAATTCACAACTCCACCAACAGTGCATTAGTGTCCCAATTTTCCCTCATCCTCTCCAACCTTTATCATTTTCCTTTGTTGTCATATTAGCCAATTTAATAGGTGTGAGGTGGTATCTCAGAGTTGTTTTAATTTGTGTTTCTCTAATCAAAAGTTATTTAGAGCACTTCTTCATGTGCCCAAAGATAGCTTTGATTTCAACTAAAAACTCCTATTCCTTTGACCATTTATCATTTGGGGAATGGCTTGTATTCTTATAAATTTGATTTAAATTTAATTTAATGTATTTAATTGCCTAAACTGGCAATTAAAACTTGGGACACAAATAATAATAATAATTATATAAAATAGAAATATAGCTTTTAAAATTGAAATACAAGATTCTATATGCATTTGTTCTAATATCTGAATTAATCTTATGCATTTGTTCTAATATCTGAATTAATCTCAGAAAAATAAAATGCATACTTTATTTAATATAAGGGACAATAAGAAAAAATATTGAAAACAAAATATATTAGTTATAAAACATAAACATTAATAGAGCTAACTCTGAAAAAAATGTAGGATGTATCTAGAAACAAAATTCATCAATATGTTACCTATATGAAAGAGTTTAATGATTCATGTGTGTATGTTCATTAAGTTTATTCTTTGATCATTCACTTGTGTCTGACTCTTCATAACCCTGTGGACCATACTGTCCATGAGGTATTCTTGGCAAAAATACTGGAGTGGTTTTCCATTTTCTTCCCCATGAGAATAAGGCAAACAGCTCAAGTGACTTGCTCTGAGTCACACAACTAATAAGTATAAGAAGCCAAATCTGAACTCAGTTCTTCCTCACTGCATGCCTAGCCTCTATCCACTGAGCCATCTAACTTTCTTTGTGTATATTAAGACACTGACATAAAATTAGATTTAAAAAATGATAGAAATGATAGTAGGTAAAATAGAATTCAAATTACAGAAAAAATAGTAAAGGAACAAACAAGGTCATTACATCATGGTTAAAGGAAAAATTAATAAATATTTAACAACTTTAATATGTAACAAAGTCAACATTTAAGTTCATAAAAATGCTCATCATATAGAAACAAATAGAAAATAATAATAAGGTACTTCAATACTCCCTGTCAGAACGTAAAAATCAAATTGTTAAATTAAAAATAAATAAATCACAACTTTGGATTACTTAAAAATTTGGAATTTATAAAATATTCATATAAAGAAAACTAACAGAGCAAACATTTTTTCAAAAATTAATATGAATCTCTCAAATATAGATCACATATTAGATTATAGAAAAGGTTTTCATCAATTCAAAAAACTAAAAATTACTCATGTGGAATTTTTATTATAATGAAATAAATTATAACCAACAATATTCTTAGCAGAAACTGTATTATAATATGGAAATAAAAAAAAGGAGCTATCAAGCAATGATTGTGTTAAATAAGATGTCAGGAAAAAATAACAAAACACTCAAAAGTAATGATAATACCATATAGCAAAACCTATGAGATACAGCTATATGTGTTCTTAATGTCAAACTTTTTTTAGCCAAGTGTATACATTAACCAAAAAGAAAGGAATTTGATAAACCAGATATTCAACCAAGAAGGAAAAGGGGAAATGAATTAATCTTACATGTAAAAGCCCTAGGAAACAAACAAAATTATAACCCATTGCAATTTTAACTTAGAATTAATTAGTGAAACAATGATTTATTGAATGATAGAGACAGAGAGACACAGACTGACAACAACAGACCCTTTTTGCAATCTAGGAGTTTATATTCTAGAAGGGCAAGACAACACAGGGGAGTATTGGCATATAGGGAATTTTGGTCAAGGTATTCATAAGTCTATACATCAGCCAATTGAAAAGTGCTTTCCAGAATCAATGGATTTGAATGATTTTTCCTGGGGAAAATGTGGGTTAGTATCTGGACCAACTTAGATGAGCTAAGTGGGTTAGATTCTTTTCACTCATTAACTGATTTGCAATCTCGGTTGGGTGGGTGGGTGGGATTTAGGGAGTTTGAAAGGTGAATGAATTAATTTCCCTAAGAATGAAGACATGGATTTCACAGGTTTTCTGAGTGTAGATACTGGGGGAGTCTTATCTCCTCTGTTTTCTTGCTGTCTTTGAGAGATTTCATCAGTCTTAATGTATTCTTTACACAAATGATCCTCAAATCTATATATTAATCAATCAATCAATCAATCAATATTTATTAAATGTCTACTAGGTGGCAGGCACTTTTCTAAGGTTTGGCAATTAACAAAAAAAAGGCAAGAGATAGTCCTTGCCCTCAGGGAAATTATAATCTAATGGGAAAACAACATGGAAACAGATGTATACAAAGCTATATATAGGATAAATAGGAATTAACAAAGAAAAGGTAGTATGATTAAGAAGCCATTCTACTGTAATTGTTGTTCAGTTGTTTTAGTCATGTCTGATTCTTCATGGCCCCATTTGTAGTTTTCTATATAAAGATATTAGTTTGTCATTTCCTTCTCCTGTTCATTTTCCACTTCGAGAACTGAGTCAAAGTGGGCTAAATGACTTGTCCAATGTCACACCCGAGGCCAGGCACTCTACTAAGCTACCTAGCTGCTCCAGTCCTACTATGCCTCCCATCTCAGTTCACTATCCCACTCTCCACAGCAGCTTTTCTAAATTTTTTCATCTTTACTCCTGCCCTTGCTCCTACCTTCTCAGCATATATGCTTAGTTTGGTTAAGAAAGGCTTCCTGTAAAGATGAAATTTGAGTTAGGACTTAAAGGAAGCAAAAGAAGTCAGTAAGTGGAGTTGAGGGAGAAGAGCATTCTAGCCATGGAATGAACCCAGGGAAAAAGAGGAGAATTGAGAGATAGAGTAACCTGTTCATAGAACAGCTAGGAGGTCAATGTAACTGTATTGAAGAGTTACTTGTAAGTGCATAAGGTATAAGAAGTTTGGAAAGGTAGAACAGGGCTAGGAGATTTAGGAAAAATCATTTAAGTAGGGTGGGACTAGAGTCAAGGAAACCCACCAGGAGGCTATTGCAAAGGTCTAGGCATGATGGTGATAAGGGCCTGTACTAGAGTGGTAGCAGTGTCAGAGAATAGAAGGAGATGACCCTTCTCTCATACCAGAGATATAGAGATGAAAATGACAGGCCCTGGCAACAGATTGTATTTGGGGGTGAAAGATAGTGAAACATTGAAAATATTTCTTAGGTTACAAACTTGAGGGACTAGAAGGATGGTGTTGCCTTCTACAGTAATAAAGAAGATTGGAAGGGAAGAGGGTTTAGGGGAAAAATGACTTTTGTTTTGGCCATATTTAGTTTAAGATGTCTACTGGACATCCAGTTTAATATATTAGAAAGGAGAGGCAAAATTGGATGTCAACAGAGAGGTTGGAGCAGGAAAGGCAAATCTGACAATCACCAACATAGAGATGGTAATTAAACCCACGGGAGCTGATGAGATCATCAAGTGAAGTAGTGTAGAGGAACAACAGAAGAGAGCCCAAGACAGACCCCCTGGAGAACATCTATGGTGAGAAGGCATGATCTGGATAAAGCAATCCAGCAAAAGAGATTGAGAAGGAAAAGTCATCAAACTAGGAGGAAAACAAAGAGAGGGTAATATCTGAAAAACCTAGAGAGAGAACATCAAAAAGGATAGAACGATCTGGTTAAGAAGACTAAGAATTGAGAAAGGATCATTGGATTTGTCAACTAAGAGATAATTGATATCTTTGGAGAAAACAATCTCAGTGGAGAGATAAATTCAGAAGCCAGATTGAGATTAAAAAGAGAGTGAGAAAAAAGAAAGCAGAGACTTCTATTATATGGTCTTTTCAAAGAGTTTAGCTACAAAAAGAAGAGAAATAGGACCACAGTTAGAGATGGGAGGATCAAATGAGGGTTTTTTTTTCAGGATTGGGGAGACAAGGATATGTTTGTAGACATAGAGAATAAGCCAGTAGATAAGGAGAGATTGAAAATAAATTGTAGAGTGGAAGAGACAGGATTGAATGGAATTGCTTGAACAGTTAGTCTTGTAAAGGGATATATGAGAGAGGGGTGCATGAGAATATGACAGAAGACATCTGAGTGATAAGAGATGAGGAAGAGAAGAAAGGAGAGAGCTCTGGTGAATAGCCTCAATTTCTTCTGTAAAATATAAGGCAAGGATCTCTGTTGAGAGAATGGGTGTAGAGGGGGACCATGAGAGGTTTGAGGAAGGATCAAAAGGTTTGGAAAAGATATTGTGGTGGGTGGGATAGTGAGATGATAAGAGAGGTATAGTGAAATTGCCTAGCATCAGTGAGGACCCAAATGATGTGTAGCATAAATATTTAGTGTATTTAGTCAAAATACTTGCATGAGTTTCTCCACCTTCCTTCAGCAGCATATGTATAGGGCCATAGGGATTGAATAGTGGAAGTGATCCAAAGCTAAGGCTTGGCAGGGAGTGATCAGTAATGTGAGAAAGTGGCTAGGTATTAAAGAGAGGAAGGCAGTGTAAATTGAATGTACACAAAGGGTTAAAGATGAGGAAAACTGAAAAGTAGCTAGTGCAGGGGAGATGGCCAGGGGAGAATTGAGAGTTCAACACATTCAATGTGAAAGTTCAGATAAAAAGTGTAGTTTTAGAGGCAAAGGAAAAGGTGAAAAGTCAAACAATTATATTTGGATAAATGGAATTCAGAATCTTTAAATGCAGAGGTGGTACATTTTTGGGTGATAGCAATATCAAGTGTCAAATCATCTTTATGTGTGCCTGGCTGAGATTGGATAGAAGAGCAGATCATGGAAAATGAGTAGGTTGAGGATCTGAGTCATTATGGACTTTGAGGGAGAGATAATGTGTATGCTGAAGACCCTAGTATGAGAGCAGGAATTAGAGAAGAGAGACAAATTATGACCCATGTATCATACTCATTATGGAAGGGGAGTGACCTGGGGAGAGGAGAGTCTCTGTAGGAAACAAATACCAGGATTTCAATTGATTGGTGGATATGAACAACCTCAAAGGAAGAGAGTGATTGACTTAGAGGGAAAACCTATAAGTTACCCTGGGGAGCAAGGGGTATTCAAACACTACCACCTTAACCAGTGTGCCAAGGAAAATGAGGGAAAGTGAATAGGAGAGGAAAAGGATTAAGGGAAGTTTGTTGCCTATGAACAGACATTCAAGAAGGCACATTGGAAGCTGGGTGGAGTCAGTAGGAAACTTCAGAGTGGAAGTGTTGAGGGGGATGGAAATAAGGAATCAGGTTAATGTGGGGGATTGGAATGGGGTTAGAAAGATGATCTACAGGGGCAACTATGTGACACAGTAGATACAGCACTGGCCCTGGAGTCAGGAAGACCTGAATTCAAATCAAGCCTCAGACACTTGACACTTAACTAGCTGTGTGACCCTGGGCAGTGACTTAACCCTATTGCCTAGCCAAAAAAAAAAAAAAGATGATCTACAGAATTAAGTAAATCACTATGAGGTAAAGAGTATTACCTACTGACCAGGTGTAAGAAAGTAAGTTCATCAATGAGTGTATGGCATCATTCTTCACAATGCGGGTTAAAACTGGGGTGGAGACAAATGCAGCATGACATGGTAGGGGCATTGCCAGATAGTCAGATAGAACTTTTTTCTTCATCACTCCTCTTTCCTCTAATGACTGAATATTAGGCAGAAAAAGGGTACAGTAAAAGACGGAGGTCAAACTTGCACAGCACCAACAAAAATTCTCATTCTCACGAAATGTCTTCTCCCTTTGCCATCAAAGGACAGGAGCAGCAAGAGATGCAAGACCTGAAGTCAAAAGGTAGGTTGCTCCTTTTTTGTATCAGAAGTTTTCCACACCCAGTTGGGAGATTCGACTTGCAGCAACAGGTGGATTTTCCCTGGTGATAACATAGATGGAAATCATTGCTTTGGCACGGGGTGAAGTCCTTTGAGGCAGATGGAAGACTACCATCGCCTTTTCACCCTCACTCAGGGGAATTGCTTTGTCCAGCAGGAGATAGAAGGTACAAGTTGTACCTGGTTACAGGAACACTTGGACCCTTAATATTCTTAACTTCTCTAGTCTCAACCTCCTTCCACACATCTAGTAATACATAAATACCTGCTGAATATATCCACTTACTTGTCCTATAGAAGATTCAAAATAACATATTAAGACTAAGTCTAATTATCTCCCCCACCCAGAAAAAAAGTCACCCCTTATCCAAACTTCCCTATTTAGGGCATGAACACACCCTCCCCACCCCACTCACCCTCACCTAATTTCCCAACTTCACAGCTATGAACTATTCTTCTTTCTTTTTTACCTCTCTATACTCAATCTGTTATAGGCTTGTCCCCCTACCTTTACATTTCTTATATCAGTCTCCTGTCTTCACTCAGTTACCTCCCTAGTTCATTATCACAGAATCTCTTTCCAGGACTAAAGGAAGAGATTTCTAATTAGTCCCTTTTCTTCTAGATTCTCTCTTCTTCACTATCTTACATTTTGTCAATCAGATAGTCAAGCACCAAATATTTATACAGTACTTGCTATCTATTAGACACTCTGCTAAATGGTAGGAACATTGAAAAGGAAAGTTAAAATAATGCCTGCTTTCAATAAGTTTAGAATCTTTTTTTCTGATTTAAATATATTTTATTAAAATCTTATTTTTACATCTTCTGCATTTCCCACTGTCACTCCTTTCCCCCAGAGAACCATCCCTTTCAATAAAGATTCTTTTAAAAGGGATGAAAGAAAAAAAATACCACAAAACTAGCCAATATAGCATAAGAGTCTGATATTATATGCAGACCCACAGTCCTCTACTTCTACAAAGGAGTGAGAGGAACTGTCTTCTCTCTTTACTTTGAAACTAAACTTGGTCATTATAATTAGATAATATTCAATTTTGAGGCATTTGTAATGTATTATTTTTTATTACTTTTTAAAAATTTGTATTTTAAATTCTCTTCCTCCCAAGCCTCCCCCACCCAATGTGAAAGCAACAAATGTGATATCAATTAATTATACATGGGAAGTCATGCAAAGTCTATTTGTATATCAGCTATATCAGAAAAAAGTAAAGAGAGAAAAATATATTTCAATTTTCACTCAGAGCACATTTGGAAATGTCTCGGGTCATTGTATTGATCCCAGGAGCCAAGTATTTCACAGTACATCATCATTACCACATTGCTCTTACTGTGCGTAATGATCTCCCCATTCTTTTCACTTCACTTTACATCAGTTCATAAAGGTCTTGCCATGTCATTCTGAAACAACCCTCCCCTCCTTATCATTTCTTATAGCACAATAGTATACTCTATCACAATCATGTGCCACAACTTATTCAGTCATTTCCCAATTTATGACCATTCCCTCAATTTCCACTTCTTTGCCAGCACAAAAAAACACTACTATAAAGTTTTTGTACGTACATGTCCTTTTCCTTTTTTAAAAAATGTTTTAGGGGGCAGCTAGGTGGCAAGGTGGATAGAGCACTGGGCCTGAAGTCAGGAGGACCTGAGTTCAAATCCGGCCTCAGACCAAACACTTGACATTTACTAGCTGTGTGACCCTGGGCTCACTTAACCCCAATTTCCTAAAAAAAATGTTTTAGGACTACACACTTAGTAATGGTATTTCTGCGTCAAAGGAGATGCACAGTTTTACAGCCCTTTGACAGTTCTAAATTCTTCTCCAGAATGCTTGGATAAATTTATTTTTCCTCATCCACTACAGCATTTACTATTTCTGATGGGTGTGAGGTATTATCTGAAAGTTGTTTTAATTTGTATTTCTCTGATCAATAATGATTTAGAGCATTTTTTCATATGACTCTAAATAGCTTTGATTTCTTCTTCTGAAAACTACCTGTTCATATCTTTTGACCATTAATTAATTGAAGAATGACTTGTATTTTTATAAATTTGACACAGGTCCCTATATATTTGAGAAATGGGGCTTTATCAGAAAAAACTTCTTATAAAAATTCTGATATTGTTTCATTGTTTATGTTACCTTTTAGCAAAATGTATTTTTCTTGATTATCTCTTTTAATTAGAACTATTTTTGCTTTTGCTTTGTCTGAGATCATTATTATTACCCCTAACATTTTAATTTAAGCCAAAGTACAATAGATTCTGCTCCAGCACTTTATTTCAAAATTTGGGTGTACCTTTCTGTTTCAAGTGTAAGAAGTCTGTTTCAAGTCTCTTGCAAACAACATATTGTGCTCTGGTTTCTAATCTATTCTGCTGTCTACTTCCCTTTTATGAGTAAATGCATCCCATTCATATTCACATTTATGATTACTAACCTTGTATTTCCCTTCATCTTATTTTCTTCTAGTTATCTTTATCTCACCTTCTTTTGATCCTATCCCTCCTCAAAAGTCTGTTTTACTTCTGGCCACTTCCTCCTCTAATCAACTCTTCCTTTTATTATCTATTCCCCATATATCTTATCCTATTCCCCTATTTCCCTATGGAATGAAATCCAATAAGAATGAATCTCAAGTATTGCCCACC
The DNA here is from genome assembly GCF_900497805.2 of Vombatus ursinus. Taxonomy (NCBI): domain Eukaryota; kingdom Metazoa; phylum Chordata; class Mammalia; order Diprotodontia; family Vombatidae; genus Vombatus; species Vombatus ursinus. The sequence goes on from NW_020955033.1 coordinate 15,428,114, forward strand.
ATCTCTCCCAATTCACCCCATTCATTGCAAAAGAGACAGATAAATAGATAGATATTCCTATATATCACAAACAAAACTTCTGCAAGAAGAGATAGTAAAAGATGCCCCATTTAAAAATAAAACCAAACTCTAGACAGTATAAATTACCTGGGAGTACATCTGCTAAAGCAAACATAGGAACTACATGAACAAAATTATTTTTTTAAAAAATTATACAAATAAAATCTGATTTAAATAATTGGAGAGACATTAATTGTTCATAGGTAGGGTAAGCAGGGCCAATATATTAAAAATGACAATTTTATCTAAATATTTGTATACACACATATTCAACACCTCCCAATTAAATTACCAAAAATTATTCTACTGAATAAGAAAAAAATATCAAAATTCATTTAGAAAAGCAAAGAGTTCAAGAATATCAAAAGGAACTAATGAGAAAAAGATATAAATGAAGGGGGGTTAAAAGTATCAGATCTTAAACTGTATTATAAGACAGTAAATATCAAAACTATCTGGTACTGGATAAGAAATAGAAAGGTAGATCAGTGGAATTGAGAAGATGTATAATTTACAGCAACAAATAACCATAATAACCCTGTATTTGACAAGTGTAAAGACTTAAGATATTGGGATAAAAATTCATTATTTGGTAAAAATTGTTAGGAAAACTAGAAAGCATTATGGTAGAAATTGAGCAAGACCAATATCTTACATGATTTACCAAGAAAAGGTCAAAATGAATGCATGCCCTAGATATGAAGAGAGATATTACAAGAAAATTAGAAGAACAAGGAACATATTACTTATCAGATGTTGGATAGGTAAATAATTTGTGAAAAAACAAGAGATAGAGAGCAAAATTAGATGTAAAATGTATAATTTTGATTTTATTAAATTTAAAAAGGTTTTGTACAAGTAAAACAAATGTAGCCAAGATCAGAGGGAAAGCAGAAAAGTAGGGGAAAAATTTATAAGCAGTTTATCAGATAAAGATCTCATATCTAAAATATATAAAGAACTTTGCCAAATCTATAAGAATACAAATCATTCCCCAATTGATAAATGGTCAAAGGATATGAGTAGATAGTGTTACCATGAAAAAATCACAATTTATAGTCATATGAAAAATGCTCTAAATAATTATTGATTAGAGAAATGCTAATTAAAACACCCCTGAGATATCATTTTACACCTACCAGATTGACTAAAATGATGGAAGTGGAAAGAAAAAAATGTTGGAGAGGGAGTGGAAAAATTGTGACACTAATTCATCGTTTGTGGAATTATGAACTGATCCAGTCACTCTAGAGAGCAATCTAGATTTATACCCAAAGAATTATTAAACTACCTATACTCTTTGATGCAGCAATACCACTGCTAAGTCTATTTCCAGAGATGATTTAGAGGAAAAGGAAAAGAACCCATGTTTATAGCAGCTCTCTTTCTGGTGGCAAAGAATTGGAAATTGTAGGTATGCCCATCAATTGGGGAATGGCTGAACAAGCTGTGGTATATGATTGTGATGGAATAGTACTATGCTACAAAAAAATGATGCGCTCAATGATCTTGGAAAAAACATGGAAAGAGTTGTACAAGATAAGTAAGAATGAAATGAGAAGAACCAAGAGAACTTTTCATATAGGAACAGTAACATTGTTTTAAGAATAACTTTGAGTGAGTAAATCATTTTGACTATTATAAATACCCAAATTAATTACAAAGGACATATAAAGAAAGATGCTTTCTGCATCCAGAGAAAGAATTGATAACTAGAAGTATGAACAGAATAATTTTAGATAGATAGATAAATTTTCCTATTTTTCTCTAATGGTGGCCATCTCTAGCCTGGGAGAAAGGGAAAAAAAAGGAAAAAAAAATACAGGATTATTTTCTTATATATTTGAAAGGAATAGCAAGTTGTTCATAGTCAATTTGCAGTTTCATGTGCAATCATCTTTTTTCTCATAGTATTGTGGAAATACTTATTTTATTCCATAAACTAAAACTAAAAATATATATATATATATATTCAAATCTACCTCTTCTTTCCCCCTTTTACCAGGGCATCCCTCTTTCTCACCCTTCACTTTTTGGGGGAGATCATCCCAAGATAGATTCACACTCATGCCCTCTGTCTATGTAGACTCTTTCTAACTGCCCTAATAATGACACAGTTCTTAAGAATTACATCTGTCAACTTCCCATAAAGGGGTATAAACACTTTAACCTTACTGAGTCTCTTATGATTACTCCATTTTTACCTTTTCATTTTTCTCTTTAGTCTTGTGTTTGAATGTCAAATTTTCCATTCAGTTCTGTTTTTTTTTTAATCAGGAATACTTGAAAGTTCTCTATTTCATTAAATATCCATTCCGCCTCTCCCTGACCTGAAGGCTTATACTGAGTTTTGCTGGGTAGGTTATGCTTGGTTGTAATCCTGGCTCCATTTCCTTTTGAAATATCATATTCTAAGCCCTCCACTCTTAATGTGGAAGCTGCAAAGTCTTCCATGATCCTAACTATGGCTCCTTGATATTTAATTGTTTCTTGCTATTGGTAATAATTTCTCTGTGATCTGGCAGCTCTGGAATTTGGCTGGGAGTTTGCATTTTGGGATCTCTTTCAGGAAGTGGATTCTTTCAATTTCTCTTTTACCTTCTAGAACTAAGACATCAGGGCAGTTTTCCTTAATAATTTCTTGAAATATGATGTCTAGGCTCATTTCTTGATCATGGCTATCAGGTAGTACAAGAATTCTTAAAATATCTTTCCTTGATCTTATTTCCTGGTCAATAGTTTTTCTTATATATATTTGATATTTTCTTTTTTGTTTCATTTTTTGACTTTGTCATTGTTTTTTTGATGTCTCGTGCCATCATTGACTTCCACTTACTAAAATAATTTTCTTGTTTTTTTAATTTAATTTTTAATTAATGGAATAAAAACATATTTCCATAACATAGTAAAAATTTTAAAAAATATTATTGCACGTGAAACTGCAAATCTATTATATACAATTTGTTTCCTTTTCAATATGTAATAAAGTTATCATGTAAATTTATTTTCTTTTTTCTTCCCTCCCCCCACCCTAGAGATGGCTACATTATACATATGCATGCATGCAAGTGTGTATGTATATATGCATGTATATGTATGTGAAATGATTCTATACATACTTCTATTTATCAGTACTTTATTTGGATACAAGTAGTATCTTCCTTCATATGCCCTTTGTAGTTAATTGGGTATATATAATGATCAAAATGGCTTTTTTGCTCATAGTAGTTCTTAAAACAATATTGCTGTACTGTATTCAATGTTCTCTTGGTTCTGCTCACTTTGCTCTTCATTATTTTGTGCAAATATATCTTTTTTTCCCCTAAGATCATGAAGTTTATCTTTTCTCATAGAAGAATAATATTCCATCACAATCATGTACCACAAAATGTGTTCAACCATTCCCCAATTAACAGGCATCCCCAATATTTCTAGTTCTTTGCTACCACAAAGAGAGCTGCTATAAATATTTTAGAAAATATAAGTTCTTTTCCTTTATCCCTATTTGTCTTTGTAAAGACACCTAGTAGTAGCATTGCTGAATCAAAGGGTATAGGCAGTTTAGTAACTCTTTGTGCATAATTCCAGATTGCTGTCCAAAATGGTTAGATCAGTTCACAATTCTATCAACAATGAATTATTATCATTCTATTTTTTAAGGAATAATTTTATTCAGTGAGATTTTGTACCTCCTTTTCCATTAGGACAAATCTGCTTTTGAATGAGTTATTTTCTTCAGTGAAATTTTGCACCTCTTTTACCACTAGGCTGGTTCAGTTTTTTAGGTGTTATTTTCTTCAGTAATTTTTGTGCTTCTTTTACCAAGCTGTTAATTCTTTTTTATATAAAATTTTCTTGCATCACTATCATTTCTTTTTCCAATTTTTCCTCTATCACTTTTATTTTTAAAATTTAACTCTTCTAGGAATTCTTGTTGGGCTTGCTTCCAATGCGCATTTTTATATGAGGCTTTGTTTGTAGCTATTTTCACATTGTCATCTTCTGAGTTCATGTCTTGGTCTTTTCTGCCATGATAGTAGCTTTTTATGGTAACATTCTGTTCTTGTTGTTGTTGTTGTTTGTCCATTTTTCCAACCAATTTCTTGATTTTGAATGTTATGTTAAAGTTGGGTTCTGTTCACTTAGGGGTGGGAAGGTACCTTCTCAAGTTTCAAGCTTTTTCGTGCTGCTGTTTTCAGAACTAATTCTCTTGGTCTACAACTTTTTGGTGCTTCAAAGATCACATGATGTGGGGAAAAGTGAGGTCACTTCTCTTCTTTTCTGTGCTCTGGTCTTTACTCAAAAAGTGACCTAGCTCCCCTACAGCTCTAAGTGCTATGACTCCTTTCTGCCTTGCAACTATAATCAGGGCCCCTGCTCCTTTGTCACCAACCATAAGCAGTCCTCTGCCCTGGAGCTCTTACTCAGAACTGCATATGGGCAATATAGTTGCCAATCAGCATCAGCTGCTCTGAATGCCAGCAAAGCAATCCCTTTAATTTGTTTCTTTCTTTTTCTACATTTTATTCTGAACTTGAGAAATAAAAAAAAGCATTTCCGTAACATAGTAGAATAGGAAAAAAAAAAAAAACTTCATTGCACATAAAACTATAAATTTATTATGTACAACTTGCTATTCCTTTTAAATATATAATAAAATTGTCCTGTAACTTTCTTTTGTTTTTTTCTTAACTCCCCCCACCCTAGAGATGGCTACCATTAGACACACACACACACCCATACACACACACATATATACATACATACACATAAATACACACCCATATATAGACATATAGGCATATGTATGCATATAATCTACATACACACATATATATGTAAAACCATTCTAGACATACCTCTATTTATCAGTTCTTTCTTTGGATGCAGATACCATCTTCCTTCTCACTAGTTGCCAGACCCCCATATCATTTATGGGATAAGAGCTCCTGAAGCTCCTGCAACTGTCACAGTCACCTCCAAGGCCCACACCTCCTACTGCTGCATTATGGGCTGGCTCCCACCCTGGTGTCATGAATCAATCCTGCCAACCTCTTAAGTTTTCCTAGGCTGGAAAAAAAAAAGTCTCACTCTGAGCTTTTATTGACTCTGCATCTCCAAAATTTGATTTATGGAGTTATGTTAAAATTGATGGGAGAGTTCAGTTGGGTTGATGCCTGTATTCTTCTATCATGACTTTGATCCCAGAAGCTTACTGTCTGATGAGGTTAGACAACATGTATACACCTAAGGGAATACACAAAAAGTCAAATGATAGCTGTAGAGACAGAAGGGACCTCAGAGGCCATGTACTTCAATGCCTTTATTTTACACATATGGAAACTGAGGCCTAGGGAGGTTAAGTGACTTGTCTAAGATCATACATAAGATCTAGAGTCATAGATCTAGAGCTGGAAGACATCATAGACACCACCTAATACCATCTACTCATTTTACAAAGGAAGAAACTGAGACCAAGTTGCTGAAATGATTTTTCCAAAGTCGCAAAGAGAGTGTGTGGATGGGGCAAAGGGGAAAATAGCTGAGCCAGGTCTTCTAACTCCAGAGATGGGGCTTTTCATTTACTGGGTTATACTGTCTCACCAAGATAATTTTATGGGGGAAGGTAGTAGTCACTGTGGGAGGGTGAAGGAGGTGAATGGGAGCTGGAGAATCTGGAAAAGTGTCCAGCTGATACTGCAGAATAACTTTTCTAATAGTCTTCCTTAGACACAATTCAGTCTATATTGCTTCCTTGCTAATGAACCTTCTGTGACTTTCCATTGACTATGATAAAATAAAAATTCTTCTCCTGATATATGAAGCCTTCTAAATCTGGCCTCTACTATCTTTTTCAGTCATATTGCATATGCCTCCCTTCATAAATTCTATGGCTCTATCAAAAGTAACTTACTATTCCCCAAACTGAATAATTCATCTCCCACCTCCACTATTTCCACAGGCTAATCCCAAAGCCTAGTATGCATTCTTTCTTCTCCTTCTCCTCTTAGAATCCTTAATTTTATTCAAGGTTCAACTCATGCACTACCCCTTCTTAGAAGCATTTCCTAATCCTCTTAGTTGTTAGAGATATCTCTTTCCTCGAAGTATTTTGTATGTACATGGGCAAATATGTTTACATATTGCATCTCTGCAAAAGATTCAAATCTCCCTAAGGGCAGAAACCCTTTGTCATCTTCTTGTTTGCATTCTTGGACCCTAGCACTGAGTTGTGAGTAATCAGTGTTTAATTAATGTTTATTGAATTGAAATAACAAAAAGAGAGGAATGAATCTGACTCACAAAAGTTTTCCTCATAGCTTAATCCCACCATGCATAAAATAACTACTAAGTACTCCTTTATGAGCCATCCAATTAAATGTACAAACTCTTTTAGTTAATATATGTATATATATATATATATATGTGTGTGTGTGTGTGTATGTTTGTGTGTGTGTGTGTGTATGTATATATGTGTGGATATATAGTATGTATGTATCTTGTGTGGGTGTGGGTATGTATATTTCTTTGTACAGAGTGACAATTATCTCTCATACGTAGCACCTCCCATGGAGAACTTTTGTCTGCATAATTTTACATGGGTAGTCAGAATCATGGGAATAGATAGCTGCCAATAAACCAGTATTCTCCCTCACAGAGTTGTAAGAGCCAATTGTACAAATCACTTAATAAATCCTTTCTAACTTCCTTCCTTCCTTCCTTCCTTCCTTCCTTCCTTCCTTCCTTCCTTCCTTCCTTCCTTCCTTCCTTCCTTCCT